>NC_089235.1:10705184-11015632 GCF_963924675.1 Phocoena phocoena
ATTTTGTAAAGAGAGATGCCAAATCACACCTGCACCTACTAGCCCTTTTGCCTCCTATGACTTGGACTTCCCATTTCCCCTGGCTAGAGCTAAATTCGGCATTTAAATTGATTTCTTCAAAACACGGCTGAAACCACACCGTCATGAGTGGGTCAACCCAAATCCCAAGACCCTCCGCCACGCTACTAACACTACTGTGAAATCCTAGAACACGTCACAGGTAAAGCGGATAGTAATCGTCCAATACATATTGATGAAAGAGTTTAATGAGCTTTTAAAGTGCATTTACAACGCCGTTTACATCCTTTCCCAGTGTTTCAGATCAGCTGAAATACGATTTATGGAGATACTCCCAGTCACCAGTCAACATAATTCTAAAACTTACCTTTCCTTGTTCGTTATTACAAACTTACAGATTTCTGTAGAATGTTTTCTCTGTTCTTTCTGGGTTCCCTAACAGATCCTAGTTTAAATGTATGGCTCCAGAGTAGTGTTAGGCCTTCATATACTCTAGAGAACTTCCACATTTAGGGATGCAGGGAATGTGAGGGATGCCTATAACCCAGATGGCACCAATAGTGCTTGATCTTTGCTTTGGCCCATGCTGCAGTGGGAACCGGTGGAGTGTGAACACATCTGATAGAGGGAGTCACTTTGGCAATTCATATGATAGGCAAAGCTGCTGCCAAAGTCCTCTTCAGTTAACTATTCTGCAGTGTTATCCCAAAGTACACTGACTAGGTTACTACTGAAAATCACTCAAAATCATGACATTAGGATATAATATTAGGCAACAGCCATAGCTGCAGTGAAGAAGTACTAGGAAAAGGGAGGAACCACATCCAGTCTCTGCACTGGCAGATATCAAAGAGGTTTAGTTCGTGAAGTAAGTCTTTAAAGAACATAAGGATGTTCCATAAATAATACAGCTGATTATGGGGAATAAAAATAGTGCCATGAGCTACTTGTTCCCTATTGCCAATGGAATAAAACACCAAAATATTTTTTAAAAGTTCAAGTGAGTTTAAGCAACCACACTTTGAGGTATGTTAATGGGCCTGAAAGTCAGTTAAAAGTAGGCTTTCAGTATTTTATAATTCCCAATTCAAAAGGCTATTAGAGGGACTGTTGATTTATTTAAACACTCAAAATATATGTTTATTATGTGCCATGTAGATTCTAAATGCTTTAAAAAGGTAACTTATTTAGTCCTCCTAACAAACCCTGTGAGGTATGTACTATTATTATCTCCATTTAAAAGATGTGGAAACTGAGGCACAGAGAAGTTAAATAACTTGCTCAAAGTCACACAGGTAGTAAATGTGGGAGCAAAAGCTTTCAAACATTGGCTCATAGGGTGGATTCTGGGCTCTGGACTATGCTTCCCCTCCATTATGAATGTGTCTTATGGTTTAAAGTGATGAATGCTCGAAGCCTCTGAGGACAGAGAAAAAAATACTTTTGTCAATGATCAAGTGTTTATTCCACAACAATAACATGACAGACACCACACAAGACACGGGTGATATCTTGGAAAGCAAAAGAGATAAGGTCTTTACCTTTGAGGATCTTATCTTCTGGTGGGAAACATAAGCCACTCGAAACAAATATAGCTAAGTTTAATAATAGGGGTAGAACAGGGTGCCAGGGGCACACCAGCGGGGCACGTCACCCAGACTAAAGCTAGTATGGGAGGCTTCCTGGAGGAATTCCAAGAGAAAATCCAAAAATTGAGTGAGAATTATTTGGGAAAACAAGGTACAAGAAATAGCAAAGATGGTAAGGAAAGTGGAAGACCAGTTAGCATGTTCCAAGAGATGGAGGAGACCCTTTTTTAAAAAACAAATAAATTCAGTCTGGCTGGACTGTAGAATTGTAGTGGGCCATGGAGGGAAATAAGGCTAGGGATGAAAGAACCAGATGATACAGTGCATTTTAGGGCTTTTGAAGGAATATAGGTTTGTTTTTTATCCTTAGAGCAATGAGGTATCTTTAAAAGTTTTAAAGCAAGAGAGTAATATAATCAGATCTACATTTTAGAAAGACTCTTTGGACACATGAAAAATTATAACAACTCTGAAAACTAGGACCAATGGCTTGACCATTAATATAAAGTTGAATGGAAATATCACATGATATCGCTTATATGTGGAATCTAAAAAAAAATGATACAAATGAACTTGTTTACAAAACAGAAATGAGTCACAGATGTAGAAAACAAACATACGGTTACCGGGGGGAAAGTGAGGGGGGGATAAATTGGGAGATTGGGATTGACATATACACACTACTACATATAAAATAGATAACTAATATGGCCCTACGGTATAGCACAAGGAACTCTTCTCAATACCCTGTAATGACCTATGTGGGAAAAGAATCTAAAGAAGAGTGGACATACGTATACGCATAACTGATTCACTTTGCTGTACACCTGAAACTGACACAACTTCGTAAACCAACTATACTCCAATGAAATTTTTTTTAAAAAGAAACCTTTGTGAACTATCAATAATTTTAAAAAATATAAAGTCAAATGGAGATGAACTAAGCTACGCAGGCACTGGCTAAGCCGCGCTGGGCCAGTTGAAAGAGCTTAGGAACGTGTCCTCCTCACATCCCACTGCTTGCCCCTGGTTGCAAAGCTGGATACTGGTGCAGGTGGACCTCTACTGTACGGCTGCCACCTTTTGTGGCCGCCAGAGTGCTGTTTGCCTCTTCCTTGCCCATTATCGGTGCCTCTCCATTTATAACCCATGAGGAGAGTACCTCTCTCAGGAAGCAAATAGCAAATAAAGAGGGGACTAAGGAGGCTCCACATTATATTTTGGGAGGTGAAACCTCCACTAGAAAAAGACTGAAGCCGCTGAGACAAGGGAGTTTTTTTAGGCTCTTTAGCTGTTTAGTAAATTAGAAAATTAGATAGTGGGCATAAGACAAAATATCTCTTGGTTCAGCCAAGTCACAAATATATACATATATATATATCCCACTTTTATGTGCATAGCATTTTAATTTATGGCTGCAATATATCTAAGGTGTGACTTGGCTGAACCAAGAAGTATAAATAGATAGATGGACAGATAGATAGGGGGGCAGGGCAGAGGAGCAGTTATGGGGTTAATTGTATATCTAATGGTTGTCACAGCAAAAAATAACTACCATCTATTAGTTCACTGGAGTTCACAAAAATATTTCACCAACTATTAATCCATTGACTTACAACGTATTGCTACAAATATACTATGCAAAACCCTTACAACACATGACCCTTACATCTTGAAACTTACACATTAAAAACTACATTCTGCATAGCCTAAACTGCCAATCTGTTTTGCTTTCTGGAGAAAAAATTATTAGAAAGTGGAAGGTGTTAGGAACAATGAGCTAAGAAAGATCACTCTTTTGGGGGCTGGGGGTGGGCATATAACGCCTGAAAGGAGAGGCAAGTGTAGGGGCTGCTGTGGCTGCCAAGTGCATGAGCAAGGTGAGACTCATCGGGCAGATCTTCGCGCCTCTCCCCTAGCCCTGCTTTCCGCCTCCTATACCCTCTAGTTGTCTGTCTGGTCCAGTGAGACTCAGCTACCTACTAAAAACCAAAAGGAAAAACAAGAGCTTTCTTAAAGGCATAAATCTACATTACTCTACCTTTCTAAATCTAGCACTTAACACTAGTCAGTTTTAATACCCTGAACTATGACTAATCCAATGAGATATTGTACTGCACATGCTAAGATGCAGTCTTTTTGTTGTTTTATGTTTCTTCAACTAATAAATTAGTCAGATACATTGATAACTCATAAATGTACTAATGTAATACAAATGTTCTTTGGAGCACGGATATCATACATTACAGATTCAACAATGTGTTTTGTCTATAAACTATGCACTAGTTTAGTCCTTCCCTAAACTCCAGTAAATACAGAAATAAAAATAAACTCCGGATACCGGCTCTTACTTAAATTATGAGTCTGACATGCTTGAAAATGCTTCCCTTGGAAGGAAGGAATGATATAGGGATGAGGGAAGAACAAAGTTTGGCTAATGAAACCAGAAATAAATTACTCTAAAGAGGAGTTCCTCACATTTTCCTGACAAGTGAGTGGATGTGACATATCCTTTTAGCTGGAAAAAGTTTATCAGAGGTGAAAGTAGGAGAAAGGAAAAAGAAAAATTTCCTCTCAGTGCCATATTTTGAAAAGAACATAACCCTTGGGAAAGTTGATAAAACATTTTAACCTGATATCTCAGTCATATGAATGGTAACAGCAACAAGTAATAATCTATCATCGAAAGGTGGTGGTGAGAAGGGAAACCAACCCAGCACTTAAACTGACTTCTCCACGGACTGGCAGCGCCCTGGTGTGGTTGGTATGAAGGTGGATGCCTCTTTTGGAAGAAGGAGGGGAGAAGATGCTGGAGGTTTGCCATGCCAAGGAGATTTTACTTCATCCTAATCCAAAGCTATGTCAATTTACAGGAAGGCAAGCAAACTCTTGTTGCCGTTTTTTTTGTTTTGTTTTGTGGTACACGGGCCTCTCACTGCTTTGGCCTCTCCCGCTGCGGAGCACAGGCTCCGGATGCACAGGCTCAGCGGCCATGGCTCACGGGCCCAGCCGCTCCGCGGCATGTGGTATCTTCCCGGACCGGGGCACGAACCCGTGTCCCCTGCATCGGCAGGCGGACTCTCAACCACTGTGCCACCAGCGAAGCCCTTGTTGCCATTTTTTAAACAAACAGTATCATGGCAAAAGATGCTTTTATACGTGTGCATTCCCTTATATCCAGCCACAGACGTTAAAAGTCAGTCTCATACAGAACGTGAAAACATTTCAAGCACAACACATCAATTTATTCAAGAGGTTCTGCACAAACTTAGGTACTTCTTTAAATTTCCATATCCACAACTTCTGTTACCAGCATTTTACTGGTTTTTTAACTTCCTCGTGTTTTCTTCTTAACATTTAGCATTCTCTTTTCCCTAATCATCCAAAATCACAAGAAGAACATCTAAAAAAGAAGTGAGATCCTGCTGGCCCTCTGGAGGGAAAACTTGCCTACCTGTGTGCACAGTAAAACGGAAATGATCTCACGCAGACTTTTAAAGTCTTTGAACACACTGCAGCTTTATTTTCCCAATGCTTGGGTTCGTTACTTACAATACCTTAAGATATTGAGAGCGGGAGAAAAGAAATGGGTCATGAATCCAATCCAATTTGAATGCCTCAATTTATGTCTCACCTCAATCACTAAACATCTAGGTGACATTGGGAACCAATTTGAAGCAAATCTGTAAAGTGGAAATCATGATACCTGATTTATGGACCTCATGAGGTTTTACATGCAGATCAGAGCAAACAACGTCTATAGAAGCATTCTGTAACATGCAGGGTGATATAATTATCAGGTATTATTATAAATGAATGAGCCTTCATCTGTGGTGGTAATCCTTAAGAACGACGTGCACTTCGAGCTATTTATCTGGCGACAGTGTTGGTTCAACTAGAGTCACCCACACTGTCTAGTCTTTCTATGACAGGCCAGAGTGAGAGGCAGAATCCGTATTGCGGACCAGTCTCCTTATGAAGCCATCTAGCCCAGAAAGGAGTCTACTGCAGTTACAGCACAATGTTCCCCCGGCTTTGTCCCCCAGAGGACCATCTTGTGCTGAGAAGTGCAGTGCCTTAGGCTGTCTTGGGAGACCATCTCTGTCTTATGGGAGATTCCAAAGGTGGTGTTTTCCTTGACTGGGTCAGGTCTGGTAAGATAATAAGCTTCACATTTATATCACACAGTTTCAGTTTCCAGCAACTTTATCATCTCTCTTGATTCTCAAAACGATTCTGTGAAGATATCAACCTATTACGACTATTCTCATGTTATAAATAAGGAAACTGAAGCTAAAATTAGGTGTGTGATTTGCCCAAAGTCACACAGCTTGTAAGTAGCAGAGCTAAGAACCAGACCCAGGTATTTGGATTCCAGGTCTCTATTTTTACTGTAATGCCCAAATTTCAGAAACTTGCACAACCCTCTCTTCTGAGGAGAAGAAGAGAAACCATATGAGTTTTGGATAAATGACACTTGTTAGAAAAATAGGTTGAAGTGAAGACATTGAGTCTATGACAATAGCCTTGTCTCAGAGGTGCCATGGGGCTCTGTATCTCAGGATATACGGTATCCAGTGAAGACTGGGAGAAATGCCTCACTGCTACACAGAAAAATAACGAGTCTGCATTCGAGGAGCAGTAGGGACCCTGCTAGCGTGTTACAATGTCAAAACTTCAAAACCTGCCTGGCAATCTGAATCCTTAGACTCTGAAAATAACCAGATAGTGCTTGCCGGGTTATGGTCCCTCTCAACTCAGGAGTGTCTGCAACAGATTAGCTATATTGGGGAAAGGGAGCATTAGCTCTTGCTAAACACCCATCTTCGCTATATGCTTTATTCATGTGATATTTATAATAAGAAACTGTAGGTGCAGAGAGAGCCTACACGAATAACTTGCCTAAAGTCACTCTTCTGACAGGTGGCAAACCCAGGATTCAAAACCAAGCCTTTCAGACTCCAAAGTTCATGATCTTTCAACTATAGCTACCTTCCAAACTCCTGAAGCAACAGTTTAGTCATTAACTCTGGGAACTACCCTGAGATCCTTCTCAACTTACAGATTCATTATTAACATGGATATTAGGTATATGAGTCATAAATATGGCTGTCTCTTATTGCTTATCAGATACTTTGTGTATTTTATTTTTAATCTCTTCAACCACCCTCTATATCAGGTCACTTTTTGTATAAAGAAGCCAAGCAGCAGAGGCAGAGGTGGCATGTTTCACCACAGCACACCTCTGAGTGCCAACACACCTACCCCAACCCCCCACCATCTAGTCAAATGGCTCTTTCTTCCCCCGCACTTGCCTGGTTTTCATGCCAACAGCAAACTAAAAGGAAAACTTTGTAGTGTTAAAATACTGTATTCTTAATAGGTTCCATTTTTAGGTCAGCTGACTCTTGTTTTAGCTAATAGAATGTTTTACTGTTGCAGTATGCTTTGAGACAATTTTATAGCAAAGACTTTGCTTTTATAAAATGAAAAAAAGTTAATATGTATTTAAGATCATGTTGTTGACAAAGGCAAAACAAAGGGCAGATCCTAAGTCTTATAAGACAAATGTAACAGCTGAAGTCATCAATAGTTTAGGCAATAAAAGATTGGATTCCCCAAAGGAAAAAATATATATAATGAGTTATTTTTAAAAACCTTGCATGTGGGCCTGCTTTAACAAATCACCTCTTTGCATTACTACCAAAAACCTAAATTTTAAATAAATTTAATCATTTCTCACTAATCTATTTAGCTTTATAAATTACATTCAGGTTGGTTTTTGCTTTGCTTCGTTTTATTGGAATAAGACGAAGTATTTTTTTTGCAAACAAGCTACAAATCCTGAATGAAAAAGCGTTGGTTAGATTAATACTTAGTCCACGCCTAAATCTTCTCATATAAGGCAGAACTTTTTAATAATTGGAGTGCTTTAAAAATGGAAGAGGCTTCGTAAGTACACTCTATCCCCAAGACATATTCAGATAGAGGATAGATGGTCATTTGGATATTCTAAAGGGGACTTAAGCATCTGATAGAAAACTAAGGTCCATTTCCAATCTAACAATCCATGAAATTCTATGAAATAAGTAAACTTTTAAGTTGTAAAAATATGCACAAGTTTGCTAACATTATTAATTGTCTATCTTTAGAAAAACAGTTTGATTTAAAATAACCATATGTGGACCTCACAGCTGTGGCCACATATGGGACCAAGACAGGATTTAAAGTAGCTGAGTTTTACAGTCTTATTATATTTCAAGAGGATCCATTCGATCCTAGGTTGCATATACCTATAGCCATCCTATAAAGCATCACGTTTAGAAAAATCGAACTTTTCTGGGACCATGCCTCAATGGTCCCCCTTTTTTTTCTAACTTGTCAACATATTCACCATTGCCAGCATTAAAGACAATTTAGCAGCAGGTTTAATACTGCAGCATTTCTGAAAGTTGGTCAATATTGGAAGAGAGACAAGAAAAGGTGATGGAATTTTCTCATCTATACTACCTCGGTACAGTGTGGGGTGGCCTAAGGTTAGAGAAGTGGTCTGAATGACTTCCCAATACCCCTCCAGTCCTAGTTGTCTGGGATATTCTCTCTGCTTTTTTTCTTTTTTTTTTTTTGCGGTACGCGGGCCTCTCACTGCTGTGGCCTCTCCCGCTGCGGAGCACAGGCCTCGGACGCGCAAGTCCAGCGGCCATGGCTCACGGGCCTAGCTGCTCCGCGGCATGTGGGATCTTCCCGGACCGGGACACAAACCCGCGTCCCCTGCATCGGCAGGCGGACTCTCAACCACTGAGCCACCAGGGAAGCCTTCTCTCTGCTTTTAACTATCAAGAGCAGCTGAAGGTGGAGAGATCTGTATTCATTCATTTGCTCATTCTTTTTTAAAAAGCCATGGATTTTATGTGAAAGGAAAGACAGACAAAAAGAAAAGAGAAAAATAGGAAGGAAGAGAGGGAGAGAAGTGAGAAACAAAACAAGAATGAAAAGATAAGAGATATAGGTATATATCTCATAATGGACAAAAATCCTTGATTCCTGACTAGCAAAGCAGCACCAGAAAGCTGCATTCCCCGATTCCATTTAATTTTTGCCTGAGCATACTTAGGTGAGCCCTGTTGAGATGTCAGGGTCTGCTACGCAGCATACGTGGCACACTAAAAGATATTTGGCGTGAAGACGATGAGTTTTCAAACTAGCTCAAGAGTAATTGAAAATGGAATTCTGAGAAAAGCTAACGTGTATCCTTATCTCCACATAAACACATCAATACTCATTTTAAGCCTGCCAGCTATCTATCTGCTAGGAAACACTCAATACTGCTTCTTGTACACTGAGCAGATCATTGAGTTTTCTCTCAAAAACTAATAGTACAATCATTTGCAACAAGAAATTCTTCTTTGTCTGATGAAATAGTACCATCCCTGAGCTGCTGCCTTATAATTCTGGAGACACAGGAGTTCAGCCTATGAATTTCATACCCATAAGTGGAGCTCAGACTCAGGCCATAGTATCACAGACTGCAGCTGCAAGGAACCTTAGACATCACCCGGTCGAACCCCATTATTTTGTAGGTAAAACAGTGAGCTCTTAAAAGCCATATTAATACCCAAGTTGCCTGTTACTTTTATTTTCAAAATTGACTGTTCTCATTTTTCTTAATAAGCAAGGCTCCACATTTCTAGAAAAAAAATCCCCTTGGGGTAGCAGTATATCTCTAGTTCTAGCCTGATTTTTTTTTTTTTTTTATCACAAATACGTTTACACATTCTGAAGTTAGAGTATTCTGCTTACTGTGAGTCTGGTCCTACTCAGAGCAAAGGTAATGACTTGGGAGGAAAAATTTTACATTTCTGCTCCAAGTAGCTAAGACTGTATCACCACAAAGAAGCAGGTGGAAAGACACATAAGAATCCTTTACCTCATTTGATCCTTCTGCAATCCAATGAGATGAGTATAATTTTTCTGTTTTACAGATGAGAAAACCGAGCCACAAAGTCAATGAACTACTCCAAAGAAACATACAAGTAAGTGGGAGATCTGGAAACTTAAACCTGCAAGAAATACACAAATTCCTGGAGGAATCAGGTAGTGATAGGATCAAGCACAAGTTAATGGAATTAACAATGGAAAAAAGGAACAGCAGTCAGGAGAACAGGGAGTGGAGGTACAAGGGATTTTCTGAATTGAAGAGAAAGAAGTTGACAGTATTATTGCCACAGAGGCCCTCAATGTTCTATGTAAATCAGGAAAGCTTCTCTCTTAAGTGTAAAAGAAATAAGAATAAGACTGAAGGGCTTCCCTGGTGGCGCAGTGGTTGAGAGTCCGCCTGCCAATGCAGGGGACACGGGTTCATGCCCAGGTCCGGGAAGATCGTGGCTGCGCCCGTGAGCCATGACCGCTGAGCCTGCGCATCCGGAGCCTGTGCTCTGCAACGGGAGAGGCCACAACAGTGAGAGGCCCGCGTACCGCAAAAATAAATAAATAAGACTGAGGACATAAGAAGTAGAGAAATGGATTGGAACTGTTGCATCCAAATGTGATGTAACATCACAAAAAACAATGCTGAGGATAGACTGAATCAATTTCTATAGGACCCAATGAGTATGCTTTTATGACCTTCTCTCCAGTTGGCAGGACAAGAGCTGGTAATGCACAGTCAGGCTGCATTAGATCCCAGAACTGGCACACCAGGTCCACTGCAAGACTGAGAACACACAAGATTACTGCACTCTCAAAATGTCAAGGTTTCATCAGTGGTCATGGGACCTAGAGTAGATAGGGAGTCAAAAAAATTCAAAAGTAAATCAATAGCCCAGGGAAAAGGAGTTTTAAAAATACAAAGTAAATATCAGGTTATTTGGTGTGAAAGGATATTCAAGGGACAAGTTACAAAGATTGGTGAGAAAAGGAAACACTGAAAATAATACTACTGAAATAATAATTATTATAATGGATCTTAAGATATTAGTGATAAACCATTCTAGGTGGGGATGAGATCCCATGGGAATAATCATGAAGTGAAGGTGAAGATGAGGAAGTTAAGGAAAAAATCAAGTATCCAATAATTAAGTAAAAAATCTTAAGGATGTTCACAGGAGCTAAAGTAGAAAGACGAACTATAAGCTGAAATTATCAAGATGGATGAGAGTGATAGAAAGTAGTTGATGAATAACAATGAGGACAGAAAGGAGCAAGTAAAATGGATAAAGGGTGTCCAAAATATAGTAAAGGGTTATTCATATTAAAATTATGTCACAAAGCAAGTGTCAATGCAACTCCTCTTCCAAATGCAATAAATATAGAAGTCACATTTCCTAAAAGGGGGACATGATGGTGTCAGGAAATTCTTTATTAAGATTAGATTTTAATCATCTTATTCCTTCCTTCATTCTAAATATTCCTGGAACACACATGCCAGGAACTGTACTAGGTACATGGTATACAATAGTGGTCAAAACAGATACAATTCTAGTTCTCAGTAGCCTGAAGTCTTCATTGTAAACACGTAAAAAGGCTAGAGAGATAATCTGTATAACATCAAATTTAAGGTTAAGCCAATCGGTCACTCATTTATAAATTAGTAAACTAAGATATAACTAATTAGTTTCAGAGCCACAGCTAGAAGCCAGGTTTCTGTGTTACCAGCCCAGGGCTGTTAGGCTAAATTATGCCAAATCACTCGGTACCATACCAAGCTTGGAAGAGATGTTCAAAAAAAAAAGTGTTGTTTTCATAATTCCAAGACGCCTTCTTGACAATCACTGCTTTACAACCTCCTCCTAAGCTCTGCTTTTCCCTAGATGCCATGTCGCTTGGAAAAGACAAAGAGTGGACTGATTTGAGATTTCCCTATTCTCCTTTTCAGTTCTTATCCTACAATGAGGAATTACCACTCAATGGGTGGTAAAAATAGAAAGTCAGAAGAACAAGATAAGAATCTGACAAATTCTGGGCATCCTTTTTATTCCTCCATAGTGCCTAATAGAGTGTCTTTTGCAAAGAAGGTAATCAATAAGAATTAATTTTATTTTTCATTATATGTCCTTTCAGTAACATGTAAATTTAAAAATTAAATGCTTAAAACTTAGTTCATGAAAAACTATATAGACTTTTAACTTTTGCATTTAAAGAGTGGTTTTCCTGACTTTTAGGTTTCATAAATATTTAAGGCCCATATGGTGTATATGCAATATGTGTTTCTGAATCACCACTATTGGAATTAATATATCAGCGTAGCACACGCTGACATTTCTACAGTTTCGGGTACATACTGTGCCTGACTTTTCCCACCCCAGGACAGCTGTTGAGAAGCAATGGTAAACCACATAGACATGTTCTACACAATATCCTAGACCAGAGAAAATAATTTGAAGACTCATACTATCTCTGAAAGAAGACTCTCCTTTAACTCTTTCTGTGGGAGCCAGACTATCATCACATACAAAACGTGGTCTTTTATTGCCAAAAGGTGGACCTGACGCAAAGGCCATCAGCCAAATGCCAGGACAGCACGGTCTTCCTACAGGTGCCCAAGCAGGAGGCATCCAAAGCCCAAAGGCAGTAGAAGGAGTCACAGCCTCTTCCCAGTATCCCGGCGTTGCCGTGGCTCTGCCCCACCCCTCATACAGACACACATTCGCACACCTCATGTTTGACCCTCTCGTCTACCAGAGGCACACACTTTTCTCCAACAACCACTGCAGAACTCAGAGCTCCAATAGTCTTCCTCTATGCTTTACCTGTAAACACAGACATCCACAACAAAACACTTCCACAATAAAGAAATCCATCATTATAAGCTTAACTGTCACAGGAGCTGGGCAACTGCTTACATTTTAGTGATAACTGAAAGAGAAGAGGGGGAAGGGTTAGCTGGAACAAAGTGAGAGAGTGGCATGGATATATATACACTACCAAAGGTAAAATAGATAGCTAGTGGGAAGCAGCCACATAGCACAGGGAGATCAGCTCGGTGCTTTGTGACCACCTAGAGGGGTGGGCTAGGGAGGGTGGGAAGGAGACGCAAGAGGGAGGAGATATGGGGATATATGTATACGTATAGCTGATTCGCTTTGTTATAAAGCAGAAATTAACACAGCATTGTAAAGCAATTATACTCCAATAAAGATGTTAAAGTTAAAAAAAAATTTTTTTAAAGATGTGGCACATATATACAATGGAATATTACTCAGCCATAAAAAATTATAGCATGAATAATTATTTTATAAGATCCTTTAGATCATATATAAAAGATGTTTATAAAAATTATATACATTATATTTATGTGCTCTGTACTTGATCTACTATAATAATCTACTTTTAATAAATGTCTCTTTAAATTAAAAAAAAAAGAAAGAGAAGACTGGTTGAGTCTACAGTTTGAGTGCCTCTCCCTGGTTGACTGGATAGATTATAGTTCTATCCCTAGAATCTTTCTGTGAAGGAACAAGGGAACTGAATCCTCTCTCTCGTTCTTGGTAGTTAACTTCATTCTCCGCCTGGAGGAAATCCCACCCTTCCACATCTCTCAAATATCCCTTGTTCAATGAAGTTTTCCTTAAAGCCCCCAGGAAGAATTAATTCTTCTGTAACTATGCTAGTATATAGCACTTTGCACATGATATTAAAACACTTAAGACTTTGCATAATAGTTTGTGTGTGTTCCTATTCTAATAATTAATCATCACTGTTTCTGTGCTTCCAAAGTACCTTCTATGTATATGTCGGTGTTGCATAATTTCCTGTGCTCTCTGTGATTTATCTGCTTCCACATCTGTCTCCTTTCCTCCCTCTTCCATCTACCTTCACAAGGTGATCTTGTTGAGACCAGGACAGAGATTGTAGTTAATTTATCTTGGCATCTGCCATTCGGTCAGCAAGCAAAGACTTCCAAGAGACTAAATGTTGTCACTGCCCTTGGGGTAGGAAGGGCAGTCAACGGAACCCCAGCCTGTGTCTAGTCTACCTGACTTCTGCTAACCAGTTCTAGATCAAACTTCAGTACTTGTTGCCTTTGCTCCTCCCCCTTATGACCCTTGGAGAAAAATGCCTTCTTGCTTCTGGTTACAGAGTAGTATCTATAACCACTTTGTAAGTGTCACCCTTGAAATCTCCTTCTTAAGAACCGTGATTGGTATATGTCTTCTGACTTGGGCCATACTCTCCTGATCAAAGCACTCTGTGTTCTTTGTTGCTTCTCGTCTTGTTTCCTTCAGCTGCTCCACCAGGGTCTGTTTCTAAGCCTGCTTTTAGGATCTGCCCGCTAGAATACCCAGCTTTTTGCTTCCTGTCTTTTCACGTTTCCTTAATCGCCCACAGGACTCAAAGAATCTATAGTCTATTCTCACTTCTTTTTTATTACTCTTTTAAATGTTTTCAGCTCTAAGAGTCAATGAGCATTTCACAACTTTATCCCACCTTATTCTCTCTCCAGAGCATCTGCCCTCACCTGCAAAAGAACTATCTCTTACCTTCATAATAGCCTCATTCATACATTTATGGTGTAAATTTGCATGTTAGGGAAAAAAATCTCTTAACTGCTTCCTTTAAGCATTTTATTTATTTATTTTTGTATTCTTATAGTTTTTGCTTTTTATTTATTTATTCTTTCCATCTTTATTGGAGGATAATTGCTTTACAGTGGTGTGTTCGTTTCTGCTTTATAACAAAGTGAATCAGTTATTCATATACATACGTTCCCATATCTCTTCCCTCTTGCGTCTCCCTCCCTCCCACCCTCCCTAGCCCACCCCTCCAGGTGGTCACAAAGCACCGAGCTGATCTCCCTGTGCTATGCGGCTGCTTCCCACTAGCTATCTACCTTACGTTTGGTAGTGTATATATGTCCATGCCTCTCTCTCGCTTAGGCGTTTTAAAATATATTAGATTCTACATTGACAATTCCACCGTGCTTCCTAGATTCTTCTCATGGTAGGAGCAGGGAGTTTGGAATCAAAGAAAGACAAGTGGACCCCCAGCTTTGTGATCTTGGTTTTAAGGTATTTATCATTGAGGCACCTTCAGTGCCTCAGTAAACTTGGAGTAAAATCAGCCAACTATCATGCTGTTCTGAAGGCTCAAAAAGATGACATGATACATGGTGGCACTCAATAAATGATAACTATTTTCAGTAAAGAAAAAGCAAACCTCTACCTATTGGATGGGGATACTCAATTTGTGTTCATAGGAAGTCTGACGGAAAAAAAAATGATATTTAAAATCACTTTCATCATAGTGGCCTCCAAATCCAACACCTTCAATAACATTTGTCTGAAGGTGAGGTGCTTTATTTTTCATTTTTATAGAAACCTTCTGCATCTGAAGAGACTATTTGGACCATTTTATGAAAGACCAGGGAGCCTAGAATGAACTATTTGCTGAAACTGTCTGCATTTCTGAGCCCTGCACATTGCTGTGTCTCTGGAAATAGTGGTGTTGCCATCACTTCTGCCTAGAGCAGAGATTTAACTGCTCCATAAAGATGGCAGGGCCAAATAAAAGCTATTTCATTAATTCAGAAAATAGAGTACTTTTGAGCCAAATCTCTGCCATCCGGATGAGAGACCGAGCTTGAAAATATAGCCACAGATCTGCTACACACTCACAGTGCTTGCCACCCAGCTACAGACACAAAGAAAACACCATTGGGCTTCCCTGGTGGCGCAGTGGTTGGGAGTCCGCCTGCCGATGCAGGGGACACGGGTTCGTGCCCCGGCCTGGGAAGATCCCACATGCCGCGGAGCGGCTGGGCCCGTGAGCCATGGCCGCTGAGCCTGCACGTCCGGAGCCTGTGCTCCGCAGCGGGAGAGGCCACAGCAGTGAGAGGCCCGCGTACCGCAAAAAAACAACAACAACAACAAAAAAAAACACCACTGATTTTATAATCAATAAAATGAATACTGAGGGTCAATAAAATTAGAATGATGACAAAGGTCACATACTGGTTCCCCAACTTCTTGTTTGATTCTATCATGTTCAAGCATTTAAACTCAATAGTTCCCACAAACAGCACTAAGGTGAAGATGAAGAGACCCCCTACTGAAGGAGGGCGTTGGCAATCTTGAATCTTATTGGGTGTCCACCAACGGAACAGATTCTGACAATACTACACCCTAAAATGTACCTATTCATAGTGTCTTATAATTCACATCTACTCCCTGCCCACCTCTCATACTATATCTGTTGTACAGAGTAAACCCTGGACAGATACTTTCAAAAACCCTCCCTGAGTGAGAGCTTCTCATTCATTCATTTATTCATTCACTCATCAATATTCATTAAGAGCTTCCTATGGACCAGATACTAAGCTAAAGCTGTGGATACAATGAAGAATAAGAAAGACACTGTGTCCGTCCTCCAATAGGGGCAATGGCATCACCTTACAATAGAGTGCTAGGAGTCGGTAAGGACGGAGGGCTCACCAATGAGGTATCTGAGAAAGCCTAACGTTTTCACTGAAACCTGAAGAATGAACAGAAGGTAGCCAAGTGAAAGGGGAGAGTTGAGAGATGAGGCTGGAGGTAAGAAGAAACCAGGATTTATAACTCACGCTAAAGCCTTTAAACTTTATAATAGAAGTAATGGGGGGAAGGTCACTGGAGAATTGGGGTGGGGACAGTCTGATAAGAATATTGTTCTAGGGACTTCCCTGGTGTCTCAGCGGTTAAGAATCCGCCTGCCAATGCAGGGGACACGGGTTTGAGCCCTGGTCCGGGAAGATCCCACATGCTGCAGAGCGACGAAGCCCGTGTGCCACAGCTACTGAGCATGTGCTCTAGGGCCCACGAGCCACAACTACTGAGCCCACATGCCACAACTACTGAAGCCCGTGCGCCTAGAGCCCGTGCTCCGCAACAAGAGAAGCCCGCGCACCACAATGAAGAGCAGCCCCCGCTCGCCGCAACTAGAGAAAGCCCGCGTGCAGCAACAGACTCAACACAGCCAAAAAAAAAAAAGAATATTGTTCTACTTTTTTATTATATTTTCTGATTTTCTCATCATAAACATGTATATTGATTTTACAACAAGAAAGTCAGTAAGGAGTAAATTTAAGTTTGAATTAATAAAAAGAAAGATAAAATAATAGTAAGAAAGTAAGGCTGAGCCAGAAATCTCTTGGTATTTTTTTAAATGTATATTATCATAGTCTTACTGGAGACAGACCATAAGTTTAGCTCTGAACTTATAAGAAACCAATGAAAAGCAGGAAAATCCACTAGTTTCTTAAGGCACAAGATCCGTGAACATGAAGGCCAGAATGGCTCTAGAAAGGAAAAAGTGAGGAGAAAAAAGAAGGAAAGGAACTAGAAGAGTAGGTGGTAGGTAGATGGTGTGGGTCACTGTTAAGGACTCCGGATTTTATGCTGAGTGAGATAGAAAGTTTTGTGTGGTTTTGAGCTGTGGAGCAAAGTGACCTGATTTACAGGTTAACAGTTCACTTTGGCATCTCTGTGGGGGGTGGACTATCTTGGAGAGCAGGAGAGTCAAGAGTAGAAATAAGGATACCAGTCCGAAAACTACTGCAGTAGATCAAGAGAGAAATGACGGTGGCTCAGTGTAAGATGGCAGCGGTAAAGATAGGGAAATGTGGTGGGACTTAGGAAAGATGGAGTTGATAGGGTTTACTGATGGATGGGTACGGGTGAGAGAGAAAGGGGAATCCAGGATGGCTTCTAGTTTTTTTGTTTGTTTTTTTCTAGGGAACGGGTATATCATTTACTGAGATAGGAAAAACTGGGAGGATTTGGCAGGGGATAGATTTGGGGAGGGGTGGGAAATCAAAAGCTCTGTTCTGGACACGTTAAATTTGAGATGCCTTTTGCACATCTGTCAGTTAAAAAAGGCTTATTAACAAAGACAAGTCCTTATATTTCATGGCATGTCAGGAAGTATGGCAAAGTGAAGGAATTTGGTAAGAAAGTTGAAGAAATACCTCGATGCTAAAAGGCTCTCTTCTAAGTACAAAAGTTTTCTGAATACCATAGCCATTCGCTTTATTTGCCAGAACTTGGCAATCCTGTCTCAGAATTCTGCGTTTTTCAGATCTGAGAAGCTTCTGCAGGGCCCCTAATAGGGTTCCTTCTCTGCCCCCTTCTCCACTTATGTTCATTCAGATCATTCTAGAAATGTTTTCTCTCCCTCACTTCCTGCAGCCCTCCTATACCATCCTATGCTCAGCCCTGGAAACGTTTCCTTTGAGGACTAGGGATTCGGTTTTGACTCTCAGGGTAACGTTGGTGCTAAGACTTTACTCCTACTCTCAGGAAGGAGGGTCAGACCTTTGGGAAGTAATCCTGAAATAGTTATCTCTGGGCCCTGCCCAACTATCATCTGGCCAAACAGGTTGCCTCTCAGGAATTCTCAGGCGCTGAACCAAGCCCTTTTCACAGATCAGAATTATAGGGTTGGGTTTTTCTATGAGACTTAAACAAGATAATGATTAGAAAAGCAATTTTAATGAACTGTGATGTTATGTCTCCTCTACTGAACCCAGAATGGCTCAAGAACCCCAGGTTCTTTATTCCTTCAGCAATTATTAACAATGTGCCAATCACCAATATGTTTCAAAGATGTTTTATTATAGAAAACTCACAGACCAATAGGAGAGACAATCATAAGATATACTTGCAAAAAGAAGTGCGTATTGAAGTGCACAGAAACCCAGAGGATGGGGTAGCTCCCTCCTCCTGGGAAGGAGGTGACAAAGAAGCAATGTACCCTACAGGATGTGAAGAAGAGCCATTAAAGAATTTTAAATATGATCAGTTTGAATGTTAGGAAATACAGTGGCAGCAAGAAAAGAGAATAGATTGGAAAAGGGTGAGAAGGGAGACCAGGTAGAGGCTATTATAGCATTCCATGAGAGAGAGAGATGGTGATGATGTCTGAACTAAAACAATTATCCCAGGGATGGACGGGAGAAGATGGATTCTTGAGATATTTACATGGTAAAACAAATTTTTAAAGACCACTTCCTGCCTATATTTCTGCCTATTTAAATATTCAGAAAAGGGGGAGAAACCATGGACGATGAGAAAGATTCTGGCTCGAATATGATCTTGGCTATAGCTTTCAAGATGCAATGTATACATTTAACGCTTTAGTTTGAGTTTTCCATAGATATTTAGCCCTGCTTTCTCCCAATGCAAATCCATTTTCCTTTACTGAATTTCTTCACATGACATCATGAGGGAGACTCCAAACAAGTCCAGCAGAAAAGACTTTTCCTGAGAAGAACGGCCAATAATACCATAATGTCAAAACTCTCCAGGAAGATTTAGATGTGTCTCCTGGATGATTGCTTAAGTGAGATATCACCTGCAAACTGCAAATAGAGTGCCTGGCACTTCAGAGCTACTCAATAAATTTTAACTATTTTGCCATTAAGGTTTAGTCATCAGCATTGATCACAGGCTTTCTCTAGATGGTTAATTAATCACCAAGTATTTCAAGCAATATGTATTTATTGAATACGTGCACAGCTCTCGGCAGGCATTACTGTCTGCCACGTAGTTTGCCTGGAGTTGATCCCTGGCCCACAGAAACACTCTGGAAACATAGCGTAAAACAACAGGGAGGGGATCAGCCTAGGAATTGGGAGAACTGCTTTGCAGCACAAGGCGGGCATGACGTTAACCCACTACACTCACTTTACATTTGAGGAAACTGGTAGCGCTCCCTGCCTTTTTCACTTGGTTAGAGGTGGAGCCAGCCCTAGAAGTAGGGGCTCCTGACTCCTTGACCAGTGCCTTTTCCAAGACACCTCATACACATGAGACCCAATCACCCTGGAAGGCTACCACGTGGTCTAACTTACTTCCCTGCACAGATGATACTACTGTGATAAGTTACTCCTGAAAACCTCAAACAATTCCTTAAAATTAGGTCAAGCAGGTCAGATAGACCAGCTCAGTATAAACTCATGCCTGCTAATCCACAGGCAGAGGCTGCCATGCCTTCGGACACTGCGTACATATCAGAAACTGGAGATAAGTGACAGTTTGGATTCATTGTGATTCGGTGGTTTATTTTCACAAATATATGTTTCTAGATTTCCACCTAAAAGACAAAAGTAACAATATATCAGTACACACACACACACACACACACACACCTTAAGCTTTATAGGTAAAGCCAGTAGAATTCACCGTTTTCTACCTAGAGTTCCATTGTTATTCGGCTAGTTAAAATGAGCTTTAAGCTCTCCAAGAAATTCATCTGTGTTTTGAGTCTGCTAGATACACATTTGAACAACCCAAATATTGAGATACATTATATATGAACACAGAACTTCTGCATCTTTAGCATTTCTGAATTTGTAGCCTTGAAAACTAAATTAAGAAAATGGAATTTATTCACCATGTTCAAACCCATTAATTAATTAGTATTCACTATCTCTTTTGCAAGTAAGCAATTTTATCTCCATTTGGGGGATGAAGATGAAGAAATTAAATCAAAGTCAAAAGAACTATACTGGCTCACCTGAGATTTAGCTCCAAATAAAACTCAAGATCTAATGATTATTCGGCTAATATTTTGGTCGCTGACATCATGGTACTAATCTGAAAGAATCCATACGAGTAAGTGCCCTTACTGTTTCTCTCCCTTTGTTCCCCACAGTGACCCTCAATCCTTGATATTGAGCAGTACTACAAACAGTAAGGTACATCCAAAAGCATAACTTCCAAGGTCATTTGTATCTTTGAAGCAAATACCTGGTGTGATCTCCAATGTTTAATTCCAATCCAAAAGCCACTATATTAAACTTTAATATTCTATCTTTCATATTTTCATCATTTACCAAATCATTTAAATCACCAAAATACTGCAAATGTTTAAGTACTACTCTATCTTTTTTAACCTAATTTCCTCTGAGTTTTTAGCTCAATGAAAAGAATTCTTAGATTACTTACATTAAGGTCTTTACTTTTCCAGAAATAGCCTTTTATATGAGCAACAGTCATTTAAAGATTTTAATGTAAGACTCTTGAAAGAAAATTAATGTTTCAACAAGAAACTATAAAAAAAAATAGAAGGATTAATTTAACTGGAAGTTAAATGTTTTCTAACTTACCACTTATATTTTGATTTTTGTACTTGATATTATTTATCATTTTCAAGGTGTTCACCAGTATTAATAAGCTTTTACAGTTCCAATTAAAATAAGGATTACCACGCTCACGATAAGAAAACTGAAGCAGAGAATTATACTCAGTATATTCATATCTAGAACACTCCATGCAATGTAGGTAAATTACCAACATACTCTTATTTTTGCTTTCTTTGAGAATTAAGCACTAAATATCAAACATTTAATAAATGCAATATAATGAATCAAGGGCTTGAAAGAGTTAATTCTGCTACAGAATGATGCCTAACCTCAATAAAGAACTAGCCCAAGCCCTTGAAGGTTCAGATTCAGGATTTAATTGGCTTGATTGTGCATTAGGATGTGAAATAGGATAGCAAAAAAAAAAAAAAAATCTTTCTTAAAATAAATATTAAAGAACTGGGAAAAGAAGGAAAAAGAATCATCAAATCCCCAAATTAAATATCTGAGAAGCAACTGCCTATGCGACTGCCTTTGCCCAATTTCTGTTTCACAGAACAATGCAACATAAAATGCCATTTCGTGTATAGATAGGTGTACAAGGAGGTTTGGTCCCAAGCCCATCAGTTCACACACCCATGTGAATAAAAGGCGGCCCACGTCAACATCCTGGTGAAGGCACTGAGGGGGAACTGAGCAGTCTAAGCCAAAGAATAGAGCCTTCGAGAGGAGCGTATGGCAAAGCATAGGCGCTTTTGCCCCTGTGACCGAAGCCTAACGTAACCACAGGAAGGAGAATATAAAGAAAGATAAGTCTGGGAAAATCCATGGTGATTAAATCTTGACTTCTGCCATGAATGCTTATGAGGAAAATAAATCATGTGAGATATTCCTGGTTTAAGAAAAAGACTACAGATTCTGGAAACAAGCTTATTTGAATTCTAATCTGGATTCCAAAATGTGTTAGCGGTGTGACCCTGGTCAGGTTACATAACTCTCCAGAGTTTTCTCGTCTCTAAAATGAAGAAAAATTAACACTTACCTTGATGGGTTCTGGTGAGAATATATGAAATAACGTGCTGTAAAAGAGCCTGGTAGGACGTTCAACATATAGTAAACCAGACTACATGCCAGTTCCCTTTTCTTCCCGCCTTCCCTTGGTCTTAAAGATCAGGGGACACAACAGACAACCTCTCTCACAATCCAACAATTCTGTCATCTCCCAGGCAATTCAGATTTTTGAGTCCCCTTAATCTCTTGATCCACCTATACAAGTATATTTCCTAACTAGAGACATTGTAAAACTGCAGAATTATTTGTCCTAGTTTGTTTGACTTCTTTTGATGTTCTAAAAAGTCCTTGATAACCACGTTTATGTGTGTCTGCATTCCAACTTTAAGGCCATTCTCATATCTCAGCAGCTATGCCTACAATCATTTGTCATCTCTCTCTCTCCCCTTACATACATACACACACACACACACACACTCTCTCTCTCTCTCTCTCTTTAGAAAGGGAAGCGAACATGATCAAAATAAAATTATCGAGGGAGGGCAGCTCATTCCCCTTTTTTCCAGATCCAGAAAACTTCAAAAACCTAGAGAGTTCCTGAAGGTTTGAGACTGTGCTTAGGCAGTGTCAGAGGTACGGTTCAGATCAGTAACCTCAGGCCACCTTAAGTCCACCCTAGATGAACATGACACCTGCAATTTGGTCTTCTCCATGCCTGTGGCCTGACCTCCGGACACCAGAGGGAGGCTTGTGCTCAGCAAGGACACTAGTCTAAGACATTTAGCTTCTAAGAAGAGTGGAATGTTCAGAAGAAAGAAATAGACAAAAATTGAGTAAAGTCTCTTCATTTAAGCCCTCACCTGAAAGGTTTTAAAGAGTAACTAACAAAGCAAGCAAACCTATAGCAGAGTATATGCATCTGTCCACAGGGCTGACTCAGTGGCACTAAAGTCTGAGAGGAGAGGGAGGAAAGAGAAGGGAAGAGTGATGGAGGAAGAAGACAGAGAGAAGAGGAGGGAAAGGAAGAGAGAATGAAAGCTTAATCACAAAGCTCATTTCCTTTAAAGCTGTAGGAATCACTAGGATTGATGCCAACAAACCCAGGTCCTCAGCAAAGCATGAAATTGTTATTACTCTACAGCTGGAGAAACTGTGGCTCTGCTCCTGAGGACTAGGTCCTCCACAAAAGCCCAAGGAATCTGTCACGTCAAGTTTAGCAGCCCTTCTGACCCAGGCCCAGAGGCACAATCTCAATTCCTCCCAGGTGGCCCCTGAGTGACTCTTCCGGCTAGACTCTGCGGCAACGTATATGCACAAAGAAACCTGTTCATCCCTGAGGCTCAGGGGATCACTGAAACCACCTTGGGATAAAAAGCAGTTGAGATATTGCTGAGTCTCAGCTGGCTGGTTTTATAAAAGCTGCCTTTCAGAAGAAGCCGGAGTATCTAGAAAAACTCCTGAGATATTCATAAACATCAGTTAACTGTGGTCTTCAGGAAACGGGAGTTTGATTAAAGCTAGTTGCAATGCAGTGCAATTATCTATTTTCATGGCTATGTATTTTTCCCCTCCCCATAGCTAAGACCTTTTCTCTTCTAATGCTTTTTTTCTTACAAAATACGTTCAAGCAAATGTTCTCGTTTTTAGGGTTTTAATTTTAAATATGGAATCCATGCATCTGCAACGTACCTGTAAACTACTGGGAACTGAAACATCATGCACATACATAAAACATAACATTACATTGCTGCAGACCACCATGAACTCCAAAGGGCCAGTCCTGATGTGAGACCTGAGTCACTCTCCTGCCTCTGTCTCCTACCAATGTCGTCAGGTACAGAACAAATGATTTTTGTGAAAGCTTAGTTTTCCTAGGATCTCTTAGGCACTTTGAGTGGAGAGGCAGGAGAATGACAGAGAAAGAAAAGCTTGAAAGATGGATCCTTTCCTGGCACACGGGACTGGTTCAGTATCACGAGCAGCATGTCACCAACTCTACGTGAGGCGTAGACTCAGCTGCCCACACCTCCTCCTGTCTCACACCCCTGCTCTCACTAGTTTTCCCACAAAAAGCAATAAAACATACGAGGGGCACTGGAGGAGTGCAGGGATGTGGGTCTACATTCTGATCCATAAAAACACAAAAAAACGAAACACAACAAACAAAAGCATCGTAGCTCTTTCCCATAATCTCAACATAGCTAGTGTCCTATAGCATCTCCAAAGAGCCTCCTTAATTGAAAGAAAAACTTGTATTAAATTTATAGTCTCAGTCTCTGATTACCAGGGCAAAAAATCCAAATATAGAAGTGTTTCATTTTGTGTTTTTTACCTTGTAGGTATTTCTAAAATTTAGCTTTCATTTTTTAAAAACTACCATAAAGGAAGAGAGTGCTGAATAATTCCTTTCAAACTTATAATAAACATCCATAAACCACTGAAATTAAAATGGTTTAAACACACACACTCACACACACACACGCACACACACACGTATCTTAGGTGCCTTTTGTGAAATTCTCTAGAATACTCTGCTTTGTCACAAATGGTTATATAAGCAGATAGATTTCTGGATGAAAAATTGTTGTGTAAGTCAAAATGGAGTTTATAGCATGTGTATCAAAATGCAATTAGTTGAATGAAATATTAAACTAAGAAGAACTGTGAAAATAATTTGGGGAGGTGGGGTGGAGTTTCATTCAGAAGCTTGATTTTCTTTTGTTTCCAAAAAGTGAGATGTCATGTCTTGGTATGTACAGAAATACATCAGGGATGTTTATATGTAACACATGTAAACCTAATGAAAATTTTCCATTAAAAATTACTTTTGCGGTACTCATGAAGTATTTAAATCGAAGAATCAAATAAACACATATCATGTGAGGTTCTAGTTTCCTAAATATAACTTGGAATCTCTAGTGAGGTGGAAGTTTATAAATAAATAAGTACCAGGTTGAGTCTCCCCACAGAAGTCAGATCTGTAAAACTAACCAGAATTCTCTGGCAACGGGGCAAATCATAGGGGGCAAGTCAAATTTCTATCAGCTCCTTTTTACCTTCTATCATGAAAAACTGCATTGATTGATTTTTAGATAAAAGAAAAAGTAGCATGTATCAAAGCAACATTTGGTAGGATTTGCATTTACACTTCATGATAACCTATTGATACTATACTTTATCAGATCACGTGGATATATATTTGAACTGAACTTGACAAATTCTGTTAAGATGGAAAAGTGTCTGAATTATATGCATCTGCCAGGAAGAATAAATGCAAAAACTGAAATATGTTTCAAAATAAACATTTCAGATTGCATATACTTTTCATTTTATAACCACAGGCTTTGCCACCTAACCTTCATTTCGATAAAGATACAAAAGTTCTATCAAGATATTTGTTTCCTTTGGAGGCTGAGAGTTTTTCTAATGTGCCATTTTTTTAATGTCCAGATGGATTTTTTAAGGCAATAACAATTTCCAGGATATAGATGACTTAGCTACCTACAAAGTAATTTTTATGATGTATTAAATCTATGATCCAATCTTTAGGTTCTTCTTACAGATGTATTTTCTTTTTTTAAAAAAAATGCAACTATATGTATACACTACTGAATAACTGTACTTTGGAATAATGATTTCATAGAGATATATTAAATTTAATAACTATTGCTTCTGTGGTAAATAATACCAACAAATAACATTGCTCTCTTTAAACATTTGCCGAACATAATGTTTATGTATTATTCTTTTCGCCTTTGACAAACGTGGAAGCTATTCCAATTTCCATACAGATTCACTGGTATGTTTAAGGGGATGTCATTACAAAGCTATTTAGTTAATTTCTTAGCACCACCCCCCAACAAAAAAAAAAATGAAAGAAAGAAAGAAAAGTATTTGGAGTCTATAAATATGTTTTAACATGATGTGCTGTGTGATGATATATATGCACACTCAACGTATTATATATTAAGATTAGAGCTTTCCTCGACTCTCTGCTTATTCCACAGAACTCACTCAGAAGATAATCTGTGAATGATCAGTCCCATTTAGTACATACCTTCAGTTTACAAATAAAACCACACACACACACGTATAACAACGCTTCCCTTAAGCAAATTAGGAAGTCAACCAA
This sequence comes from Phocoena phocoena, assembly GCF_963924675.1. Taxonomy (NCBI): domain Eukaryota; kingdom Metazoa; phylum Chordata; class Mammalia; order Artiodactyla; family Phocoenidae; genus Phocoena; species Phocoena phocoena. Next base: position 10,730,992 of record NC_089235.1, read on the forward strand.
AATACTGAAAGGAAAAATAGGACATAAAATTGTCATGTCCCGCGAATGGATTTGTGGAATGAATATATTCTCTGTATCCACACCCTCTGAACACTTTTCTGAGAGAGTGGAGCTTTCTTTGGCAAATATGTTTTTTATAGAATAGTCCTTTTAAAACATTCCATTTTAGGTGACACACTGTTAGGTATTAGACAGATCCCCACTCTTTTTCTGAACAATCTTATTTGCTCATTTGGAAAACAATTTGTGAAAGAATTATTCATTGTTCTTATGCATACATTTTAAAAATAATTCACCACACATGACCAAATTATTTTCAAAGTATATACAGAAAGGGAAGAATACTAAACTTTCCCCTGCCTACATGTGAGAGCTTGTCAGCATTCAACTCCAAGGCCTTTAATCCCAGGCTTTAAATTATTCAGATAACAGTTGATTACTCCTTTGCAAGAAGCGTTGAGCTCTGCAAAATCTGAGTAACACAATATTTTCTACATAAAAAAGCCCATCTCAAATAGTAGGCACCTAAGTAAAACACTTTCTGACACCAAACCATGCAACCCATTTTTTGCATTTACTGCATAAACTCTGGTAAATACCACTGCAGTTTCGTACAAAGTAATTCTGCAATCTTGCTTTCATTACCAAGCCATCTAGTTCTACAGCTTAATTTGCTGAAGACACAATACCCCACCCATACATTTTCTGGGTTTAAAGTCTTCTTTGAATCATAACAAGGGAAATGGTTAGTTATGTCACTCAGGAATCCAGAAGTGCACACAAACGAAATTTTAAACTTAAAAGAATACTGCTTTGACATTCACTCCTATTTCTTTAGGAGAATAATTGTCTTATGTCTTTTGACCACCAAGAGCCAATATCTGCTGCCTCTGTTCAGTTATACACATCAGCCATTACAAAAGAGCTTTGCTCACTTGGCTAAATTACAACCTGAGTAATGTAAAACAGACAGAAACACCAAGAACTATTGGCTTCCAACCCCAAATCAAAAGGCGACAAAATTTTGCCATCACAAATGTCTAGCTGAGTTCCAAATGGATTAAATTCATCCATAAAGCTGATGTAGGTAGCATTCCACTTTGATGTATATGTGTCCATATATGCCTGAGCATGTGTTCATAATAAGCCCGTAACCAGATAAATGAAAGAAATACAATTAGGTTACAAACATCAAATAAGCTCTGTAAAAATTATCAAAGTTGAACAAAGAACCCACTGATTTTCGTGGTATGGAACATTTTGAACCACTTTCTTCCCTAAAACTACTCATCACATTCTTTCCCTTAAATCCTTGTCTAAGCACGGGAATCATCAATTCCTCTTGATTCTAGCAAGCAAGTTTAGTCTTTTCAGACATCCGGACTGAAGCATGATGAAGTAGAAAATCTACAGATTGCATTCACTATCACCAAAAAGTACCACATTTGACTATTGCTCATACCATTTGGAAACCAGTCCTCACATGACTACTGGCCTGACACCTCATCCATCAGCAGGGTGCCCAGAGCAGAGCTGGACCGTCTTCCTTGCGCCATCTCCAGAGTGGAGGCCCAGCTGGGAAACAGGCTTATCTTCCAAGAGCGATTAGATCTTTAAGATCAGGCTTTAGCAATCTGACCTAAAGCCATCCTTCCTCGCAACAAAGTCTCCAAGCTCTTCAGAGGAAGAGACGGGGAGGAAGGCAAACGAGGAGAAATCTAGGTCTCCGTGGCCTGCTTAGAAACTTTGTTGTGTCAGAGAAACTTTGGCCACTGGAGGAAAGTACCCTATGGTTGCTCTGGCTTTAGAAAGATCTGTCCAGGGCTTCTCAATCTTCTTTTCACCCCTCTCTCTCCCTCTCTCCCCTCTTCTCTTGTTTCAGAAGGGGCCGCTGGTCAGCGCTGATTAATAAGTGTTTTTTGTTGTGAAGTGTTGAATAATAGAGGATGGCCGGTGACCCAGTAAAGACTAAAGCTTGCTCTGGTTCATTGTGGCAAGCTGAGAAAGGGGCTTTCGGCCCGGGACCCCGAGCACTGACCCGCACACATCCCGCGGATCGCCTATTCATCCTCACAGCCCTGCAGTCGCCCAGGCTCCCATTGTTCGCCAAGCAACAATGGAGATTTCGCAGGGAAAGTAAAGCTCCTTTCAGATCCCTCTCTGATGTTTTGCATTTAGGGAAACACCGACCTCCACGTTTTTCCCCGACACTTTCCTCACGGCAGTTAGAGCCGTTGCTTTTCGGGGAAACTTGTGTGAGTTTGGCGCTTGTTCGCCAAACACCAGTGTCCGGGGAGGCGAGACGGGGTGGAAAGAGGAGAGCCCCGGAGATTTTTTCTTTTTTTTTTTTTTGAAACGCATTTAGAGGACGGAAGCCGCCTCTAGGGAGACAGGCGAGAGGGGGGAGGAGAGAAGAAGACGTTTCCTCGCCGGGGTAGCCCGGGCGGCGGGGGCTTCGGGGCTGAGAGGCGGGCGGCCGGGCGGCCGGGCCCGCGGCCCCTCCAGGCCGGCCAGCAAGGCGCGCCGTCGCTGCGCCTTACCCCCTCTCGCCTTTCTTCCCCGCGCCACGCTCCGCGCCTCCGCTCCCGAGAGCCGAGCGGACCCGCAGGCCCCGGCGACCCTCCCTGCCCGGGCGCGCTCCGGGGCCGACGAGGCCGGGCGAGGGCGCGACGGGACAGGGGGCCGGGGCCGCGTCTCCGTCTCCGAGAGACTTACTTCTGCTCTGCTCTCCTGCACCCGGCCCGGGGCCGCCTTCCTAAGCTTCCCGTCGGCTCAGGGCGGGGGCACGGGGCCAGGCCAGGCCGCGCGGAGACTCGCCGGGCCTGCTTGGGCCGGAGCCCCTGCCGCCTCCGCCTCGCCTGGGCGGCCCTCGAGCGGGCGGCCGGCCGACCGGCCGGACCCCGACCCCGGGACGGGCCGCGCGAACCCGCCGCCCCCGAAGCCACGGCTGCGTCGAGACCGCGGGCCTCGGCTCGTCGCGAATGCTCGTGCACCGCCCGACGCGTGCAGGCGAGGGTCGGGAGGTCAGCGGGTCAGCCGAGAAACGCCGGAGGAGGGTGGGGAGCTGGCGGCTCCCCGTGGCCAAAGGAGTGGAAAGTCCGCTGGGGGGTCGCGCGGGCCCGGGGGAGGCAGAGGGCGCGGGCTCGCGGGACCCGAGCCGAGGGCGGGGAGAGGGCGCCGCGTGGGGCTGCGCGAGGCCGGCCTCCCGGGACAGGCCGGGTCCCCGCCCTCGCGGCCGCCGGGACCTGCCACGCTCGGGTTCCGCGTCCCCGCACGCCCCGGCGCGCGCGCCTGGGCGCGGGGCGAGGGCGAGGGCGAGGGGCCGCGCAGGGTGCGCGGCCTGGTGGGCGGCGGGAAGCTCACACTGCGCCTGCCCGTTCGGCCCCGGCCTGCCGCCCTGCGCTCCCCAACCGCTCCTTGACAGCTCCCCGAGCTGGGAGAGGAAGAGGAGGAGGAAGAGCAGAAGAAGGAGGAGGAGGAGGAGGCGGCAGCGGCGGGCGACGAGCTGAGGGCAGCGCGGGGGGAGGAGGGCTCATTGTCCGGTCCCCCCAGTCCAATTGATATGCTAATCCCTTTTCTGATGCCATAACAAAGAACACCTTTGCACTTTTAAAAGACTTTTGTGCCCTGGCTACAGAAGTTTATTATCCACTAATTAGCAACAACTTCTGGCAACGAGTTGGGTTACATTTTCATATGCTCCGAGCCCGGACGACGAGATGCGCAGGGCAGGAGGAGGTTTGCGCTCCTGGCAAACGCGGAAAAAACCCCGGGGCTGGAAAGGAGTCGCCCGCTCAAATTCTGGGCCGAAGGCGGGAGGCGGGGATCGGAAGCTCTGTTCTCCGAAGGGACCGAAACGTGCCCAGAAGAAGGTTCTTTGGGTGGGGGACTGAGCGATCCCTGGGCCCAGGATCTTAGATGACCTTATTTGATCCGGCACTGTGGCCCGCGTCGGGAGAGCTGCGTGGAGGCGGCGGCTGCGGGCTGCTTTGCAGGTGTCCCGGCCCAGCCATCTGTTTGGGGTGAGGGTGAAAGGCCCGGGCGAATGTTCCAGCATTCTCCTCTGATCTCTTTAGCTTTTTTTTCTTTGCAGCCTCTACTTAGAATAACCCGCGGGCGAAGGAGCGGCCCATGCGTAGGAAAGGCACCCGCAGCCTGGGTCTCCTCCTAAGGCCTCCCCACCGACAAGGCTGAAATTCCAGGACCCGGAAAGATGAGGCAAAGTTGGCATCGCTAGAGGCGGGGCGGGGGTGGGGGATTTGCCGGATCCGGGGCCCACCGGGATCGTCTGAGGTGGTCACCCCACAGAGCACACCCTTCTGGCTAAGCAGAGGACAGAGCCGCATCTTCCCAGGGGCCGGATGCTGTGCGCACCGCGTGACCCTGCCTCCTTCAAGCTTTGGCAAGAAGTTGCCGATCTTTTAACAGCCCCACATCCCAGGTCAATAAAGTGGAAACGGATAGAATGAGCATCATCCGGTGAAAGATAAAGGGCGGGGGGACGAAGCGCGTTCCTTCTAGTGTCTCCAAAGAGAACGTCGTCTCTCGCCGCTAGCAAAACACCCGTACAGCGAGGCCTTCGGTCTGGGCTCAACCGAAGAGATGTTCTATCTTAGGTAATCTGAGCCCCCAACCCAGCATTTTTAGTATGTATATTCCGTCTTCTAGAAATCATCTTTCATTTTTGGTTTTCACTTTTTGCAAGAGACCCCGTTGGGGGGGGGGGGTATTGTTGAATTTTTCTCAAGCAGATGTCAGCCGGGTGCTGGAGGCCTTTGCGTCCTCCTGCGACAGCAGAGGCCGCAGAGTCCGGTTTGATAAATGTTCAGGGTGAAACATGGCCTTACTCAAAACCCCAGGGTGATTTAAGGTATAAGGGTGAATATTCAGAGGCGGGAGGTGACAAGTTATAGTGTTCCATTCCCTTTCGATGGAACGGCGCGCGCTGTTATCTGCAGCCCGAACCTCTCTTGTATCCGAGGGCAATGTTTCCGAACAAGCGCTGTTAGAACCAGAAAATGGGGGGCCAGGAGGCGGGGGCTGACGACTTAAGGGAATATTGCTGAAGAAAATACAAAGAAGATAACCAAGATATTAGTGTTATTGGATCTCATGATCTCCCAGACAGGGATCTCAGGAGCAAGAAAATATGCCCAGATGTCCCCTGAGCAGTGGCCGTGGGTGGGGTGAGGGAGGAGGTGGGTGGTGAGTGTGGGGTAAGAGGAGGGCTCTCTGTTGTCACCCTCGGCCCCCTTCATTGAGGATGAACAATAGCCGGGCCTGGGGCTTTTTCTGAAAGAGAAACTGCAGGAAGGCAGAGTTGCTTTTTGTGCCCCAGCCCTTTAGAAGAGGGGGAGCCATACACATGACCCCCCCCCCCGACCACTGGGCGGTGTCCGCAAGATCTGGACCCCTCAGAGACTCTCTGACGGCTTTTTAAAAAGAAAGAAAGGAGAGAGAGAGAGAGAGAGAGAGAGGAAAGAAAGAGGCGCCGGCCCTGTCGCCTGGTAAGGCCCTCTCAGCCTCCGGAAGAAACCCGAGCAAAACGGAGAGACCCTCAGAAGTCTCCAGGCCGGGTGGAGGGGAGAGTGAAAATCACACACTCTCGCATGGTGTCAGCCTCCCCTCCCCCTCCCCTCCCCCTCCCTCCCACCGCATCCCCATGTCTGATCACAGTTGATTCTGCTTACGTGTGTATTTCAGATTAAGGATGTATTTATTTATTTATTTAATCCTTCGGCTCTTCCCACACCACAAAAAGACTTAATTCCTTTCCAAGGCAAAGGGTTGATTTTAAAAAGGCTCCATTTTAAATCAATGGGGGAAATCAGACGACTGTGACCTTGACGTGTGAAATGGGGGAGGGGCGGGTAGATTTGGGCCCAAACCCTTGGCCTCTCCATTTCTGGGGCGTCCTAGGCCCTTTCTAAGGGCACCAACGAGAAGGGGGGGGTATATTTTCAAAGGTTACCATTAACAGTTTATTCGCTAAAGTTGGGAACTTGGTATTTTCATATTACGTGAAATACATGATTTAATTATATTCCAAAAACAAATTAAGGACAGGCCTTCTACACAAATTGGAGGCAGCTAAATGCTCTTTTGTGCCTGCAGCCCTCGGGTTGTTAAAGAGGCTGCTGATGCATGAGAAGTAAGTGAGTGATTTAACTCATTGGGATGCAGGAAGCGACCTGCCCTCTTTTGAAAAAAAGAGAGAGAGAGGGAGAGAGAGAGAGAGAGGGAGACAGAGACTGAGACTTCGAGCTGGAGAAGAGAGAGGGAGGGGAGAGGAGGGAAAAGGAGAGAGAGAGAGAAGAGAGGGAGAGAGAGAGCGAGAGGGAGAGAAGGGGACGCAGAGGGAGGGAGGCAGGGAGACCAAACCCCCGCTTTCCTGCATTGAAAGCTTCTGAATTTCAAGCAGAAAGTAGAAGCAGCCCCACACGGCAATGAGCGTCTTTCCTTGGGCTGCATGTGCAGAGCGTAGACAATGAAAATCTCCACCCCCCTCCCCCATCCCCGCTAGGCTACAAGATTTTTGTTTTCGTTCCTTCTCAACGGTGGAAGATGTGGAAAATCAAGTACCTAGAGATGTGTATATATTTTGAAAACAAACAAACAAACCAAACAGGCTGAGACGCGGATTACCCAAACGCGCGCCGGCTGTAAGTACGATCTTTTCCTGCGGTAGCCCGGCTCTGCGTCGCCGGCGGGATGGAGAGTATTCGCTTTGTGAGTCGGGGGCGCCGGGTGTGTTTTGGTGATTTTATTCCCAGGGCTGTCCTCGAAGCTTGCACTTTCCGCACGTGAGCGGGATAAGTGTTCCGCCCGTGGTGGGCGTGCAGAGCAGGGCACTGGCTGTCTTGGATGCGGCGACTTGGAGCGGCGGGCGGGGGACGGCGGGAGGCGCCGAGTCGAGGGGTTCCCGCGTAGCGAGCATCCTCGAGAGCCTCGCGCCCGGCTCCGGGCTGCAAGGTTGGTTCCTGGAAGTGGATGGAAATCAGGTCACCGAGATCCTTAAGCTCCCGGACTACCAGACGTGCCGGGGGGACGGGATGGAATTGGAAGGAGAGATCTGAGGAAGAGGAGGAAGGGAATGCCAGCACCGCCGGCCTGGAATGGAGTCTGGGGCCGCCGCTGGCCCGGGCCCTCGGTTTGCGGGACTGAGTCTTGCCGGGGTTAGCTGGCTAGCTAACATTGCGCCTTCGTAGGTAGATGGGTCTTCTCTCTACACCTCAAATAAAGGATCCTCTGGTGACAGGGGCTGAGTGAGGGTGGGAGAGTGTGTCTCAGAGCGCCCAGGCGGGAGAATTTGTGGTTCTGGGGGAGGTATTTTTTTGGCCTCTTGGAAATGTGCAAGAATTCCGCGGGCTCACGCTTTCTTTGTGTGCCGGGCAGCGCCAGGCGCTTTGTGCTTCACAAGGAGAAAATGGCGAGTCCTATTGTGTTTAGGCCATTTTCTTCCGGTACGAGGATTTTCCCAAGTGCTAAAGACTTCTTCGGAAAGTAGCCTTCTCTTGCCCGGAAAAGTGTGAATCGCTGTAGTTCGGCCCCGTGGCCTGGGGTGGGTACCGACCTCAGATTGGGCAGGAGCCTGTTTTCTTACCGTTGGGATACTTGTATCGAAACAAAAATATGACCAGTTTGTGCAGGTCGATGCCCTTCAAAGATCCGCAGTGGCTCTCAGGGATTCGGAAAATAAGTGTCTGTTTATGTGTGTTTATATACATATATATAAATAACATACTTTTCCTGATAATCTGAAGGGAAAGATAAAGGACAAAAGACACTTAAGTGTTTGTAGGAAGGAGGAAGGTTTTTTCTTTATTGTTTCACCCCCTCAAGGAACCCCCAGGAGAGGTTAAATGTTACTCTGCCAGGTCAATCTTTTGTTTTTTAAACCGAAGGTGAAACGTTATTTTGGACAGAAGGAATTATTACGCAGCCTTAACTACTAGAGCATATGCCTCCTTTGCTTCACAAGAAAAAAATTATAGGGTGTTAAAGAAGGGATTTAGTGTAATACTCTTAGTGCTCCTGGATGTGCATATGTGTGTGATTACATCTATATCTATCTATAGAGAGAAGTGAGATGGTTGTTGTTTGGCCTTTTTTCTTAATTTGTCATTTTTGTAAAATTTTCTGCACTTGTTAAACCATGTGTAAAAGTGGACAAGGATGCCTTACATTTCTGAAAGCAAAAACAAAACAAAACAAAATGCAGGTTGAAAAATACTATTTCCTATTTACTACAATTCTTTGGACCCCTAAAGGTTGTGGTGATTTTATCAGCTCAAGATGCAAACTTTCCCCATCTGCTTCCTGTACTCTAAATTTGGTGGCAAATATAGAAAAATGAAAACAACTGGAATGGAAGAGAGAACTTAAAGCCTATAGATGTTCCCCTCTTGACATTATCTTAAAATGTTACAGCATCAAATTGGTGCAGAAGCATTGTGATTTACATTTTTCAAAATGCACCACTAGCACCTCCCTTCATGTGAATCAAGACCATGGACAGCGAACTAATATGAAATCACTGAGCATAAAAGAACTCTTGTGAAATTTTGTGGAAGCAGAATGGAGGTTTACATTCAAAACATGTTGGGAGACAAAAACAATCTTTATGATTTTTAGAAGGAATTAGGTTCCTTTAAATTGTGGCATTTCAAACTTATTCTACCAAGTTTCAAAGAAACAATGACTTATATACCCTGCTCAAATAGTGTATGTTATTTATCCAATTAAGATAAGAGGAGGTCTACCTTTTGTTACTGGTAAATAACAAGTTTAAATCTGTCCTTTTAAGACGTGGGCTGTTTCTTACAAGGCCTTGAAGCAGAGTGAGGATACAGAAATCTTACTCTTTTAGGCTGGCATTAGCTGAATGACACTGGAATAAATTAAATTGATTTTTATCAGCGACTGAATTTCTAAATGCATAGAATTGGAAAAATTAAATGCCACTTTGATAGACAGGAATGATATGAATGGAGATATAATGGGGCCATCCCTACTCCTGTTTAGGCGCTGTAATATATAATCGTCAATGCAGTGTTGTTGGCAAACCTTTTTCTAAGAAAATCGCAGATTTTCTCCATGTATATTCATTTGGTTTGGGGCACAGGGTTGGTTCAGTGTGGCTCTGTGTTGGAGATCAATTTATTTTGTTTCCTACATGGTATGAATTGCCTTTATTCCTTTCCAGAATTGAACTTCATTTAAAGCCATTTCATTTGTGGATTACATAACACATTCAAAATTGCTCATTTAAATTTCCAGTTCCATGTGTCTTTTGGCTTATTTCATAACCTGACTTCAGTGTGACTTGTAGAGGCCTGGGAAATCATATAAAGCAAAAATAATACGCAGGTGTGAAAAAATAAAATAGTTTATATTTAATTAAATTTAAATTTTAAAACGACATCAAATTCAAGAGAGTTTAGGGTTTACAAATTAATTAATTTTTGATCTTTACTCATTGGATTTGACTATAGAATGAAGCTGCAGTTACCTGACTGTGTAGATTCTTAAAATTAGGTGCTAGACATATTTTGGACACACACACACACACTTTTTTTTTTTTTGACAATGTCTTCAAAGTACTTGCAAAGAAAATGCAATGATCAGGACCATGGTGAGGTCCCCTTGGCACACCGAGTGGTGGCCCAGGGCTCTGCTCGGAACGCGGACCTCTGTTGGGAGAGGGTCATTGTTTAGAAAGGCACATTAGTCCCAAATGGCATTCGTGATAAGATTAAACATAAACCTAAACCTTGGCCTGGAGAAAGGTTGGCAGCGGGGTGAGAAGAGGAGATGCAGATAAGCCCTGCTTCTGCTGCATGCGCACGTAATTAAGAAGCCGCCCCTCATCTGGAGCGTGGACTCTGTCCGGCCTAAGGTGCTTATTTTGCTGCTACTTGGCCATCTATGTGCGAGGGAACAAGAGCCCAAAAGCTTAGAATTAGGGATGTAGACGAGATGTCCAGAAAGTGTGGGCTCTTGTCTCCATTTAAGGGAGAGGCAACCGAGAATGGTGACTTTGACCTGCCCTGAGCGAGCCTGAGCACTGAAGGTAGGGCTGTGAGAAAAGGGCTGGAGAGACTGGGGGCGCGACGTCTTAGGGGGTTGTCTTTGGGCCACTGTGTCGGTGCCAGTGGGGTGTAGAGGCAAGGGCAGGGTGCTCGCCCTCTGCTGTACCCAGGCGCAGCTCTTGGGGGCTGAGCGCCTTCTGCGGCTCTTTGGTTTCAAGGACACAGCGAGCTGCTCAGGACTTTGGGAGCCAACATCTGTCTGACTGGTGACGTCAGCAGCCCGTGTAATCCTCTTGCGCTGAAGGCAGATGCCTTATTTGTTTGGCTGGAGCGAGCCATTAATCCCTAATTCTGGATCAGCAAGCGAGGGGGAAAGACCGGACCGCTCCGATCCACCCCCTCCCTACGCCCACCTCCCACCCTAAAGCACCTTATACCACGGAAGCCTCTCAGCCTCCCCTTTCCTCCGAGAACGCGCTCAGCAGCGACTGAAAACGCTTTGGTCCTCTGCAGGTTTGAGCAGGGCTAGCAAGTCTTTCTGCTTCGGATTTCCAGGGCTATGTGTATATGTAATTCTCTCTCGCATCGATCGTTTCGATTTTCTTGCTGGGACTCGCCGGTCTCGCAGTTCGCAGGGTACTAAGCCATGAAGGGGTGGGGATTGGAGAGTGCGGATCCAGAGTGTGGTCTGAAGGGAAGGGGTGAAGCGGGGGTAAAGGGGGTACAGGATGCGGGGACGGCTGGACTGCACCGGAGGAGCCTCTGCGGACGCGTTTTGACCGTTGCAGCTGCCGAAATCCCTTCTCGGGCCGCGGCCGTGCCGCAGCGTCTGGCCCCCCGTCTCGCAGCTTCCGCGGCCGGGACCTGCGCGCACCTCCACCGCGCCGCCCCCCAGGCTGCGCGCCTCGGGCTTCGCGCGCCGCCGGCCCCTCCGCGCCCAGCCTGAAGCCTGGGGACGGAGGTCGCGGCCGCCGGCTGGGCTCCCGTCCTGCCGTCGCCTGATCTCCCTCGCCCGCTCCCTCCCGCCTCCGGTCCCTTCTCCCCAGCCTCCCCCTCCTCCCTGCAGCCCCCCTCTCTAATCCTGCACTGTGATTCTGTTTTTCAGGGGCGCGTGCTGGGGTCTCCGCGCTGGACCGGCTCCCGGCGGCCTCTGCAGCCACAGCCGAGCTCGACGCCGCCCCGGGGCCGCGGTGGCGGATCATCCTCCCTTCCTCGGACACCGGGGCCGGAGTGGGCCTTTCCCTCCCGCGGACCGCGCTGTAGGGGACGCCGAGAAAAGAGCCGCTGCGCCCGCCGCCTCCTGCCCGCTGTGCACAGGGCTCCGCCCGTAGAGGTCAACTCCCCTCACCCCTTCCTCTCTCCTGCTCGCCCTCCCTCCGCCCGGCCCAGGCTCCGCCAGCCTCCCGACTCGGGCAGCAGTCTGAGGAGTGCGCGTCCGCTGCGCTGCTCTGAACCGTAACCCCCAGCCGGGCCCAGACCCGAGGCCCGCGCTCCCCGGCGGCGGGGAAGCCTTAGCGAGCAGCCTTTTCTCTGCAGCAGAGCTGTAGCCTGACCAGATGGGCCGCCCAGCTCTCTCGGGACTAGGCAGGTGCGGTTGAGTTAATTTTTCCGCATTACAAAGAAAGATGACCCAGCCGGCCCTTGGACTCTCATCTCTTCCCCAAATCTCCCAACCAAAACCGTGGTAACGTTATCAGAGGACACAGAGACTAGGCATGTCTGCGTGTCTATCTTACATACACACACGTATGATGATTGTCTTTTTAATGTGCTAGATCTCATCCCCGACAGCAGGAGAGGATTGGCAAAGCTTTCTGCAGCAGGACATGCAATGGCGCGGTCCTTACCAGTGACTTAGAAGAGATGCAGGGCGAACCAACTCAGTTAATTGCCTTCAGTAAAATAACATGATTACGAAGTTAGTTCTGTACCAGAGGGGCAATTAACTTCGATCCACGCCGTCATTTGAAAACTAGGTTTATTTCTAGGTGTGCTGTAAATGGCATGCAGATATATGCATATGTATACGCAGACACATGCGTCGTCTACACTTCCACGGAACAGACTAATTAGCAGCGGCTCTGGCAGCTGTGGCAGGAGGCGAGCTGAGACAGGAGCCGAGTTTGAGTTACGACTCTGAGGGAGTCACAGGGACTCGAGCTCCGGGCAGGGGAAAGGGCAGGAGGAGAAGTGATATTCGCAGTGTCTCAGTTACTTTCCGGATCAAGATCAGACTCTGCCCTCCGTGTTCACAGCGGACCTTGATTTAATGTCATACAATTAAGGCACGCGGTGAATGCCAAGAGCGGAGCCTACGGCTGCACTTGAAGGACACCAGAGCGTCTTAGGATAAGAAAGCGGAAAAGGCACTTGCAAGGGGACGCTGAGGGGTGGTAGAACGAACCCATCCTTTGCCACAAACTGATTCCAGAACCAGCCTAGTGTTCCGAAAGCAAAAGGGTCATGGTTTTCACTAAGAGCCTCGGAAATCCGCAGGCAAATCCCCAGGGGGATTTTAAGGGCGCTTCAGTGACAGCTGTCAGGAGAGCAGTAGCTCCCGTCTGTGCAAATATTCTACAGAGTTGAGGCGTTTAGAAAGCAGTGGTTCTTTCGAGAGCAGGTAGTGTGATTGTTTGCAATCCTGGGCCAAGATGCGGAAACAAAACAGAAGTGAGAGGATGCTAACATTAAATGCCGCCCTCTCCACCTTGCACACGAAACCTCCAATAGCTCAGCTCCTTCGAGAAGCTCCGAACACCCGTCCCCGCCCCCGACCTGTCCCCTTTCTCTTCCCATTCTCGAGTTGGCCTTGCCTGGCTTAAAACAAAAACAAACGACAAAAAACCAAGACGATTTCCTTGTTTCAGTGTAGCCGCAATGGTCAAATCAGTCAAAAGAGTAGGACAGGGGGGAAAGGCCAGGCCACAAACTTTAGAAGGACTGGGCAAATTAATTTATTTGGAAGCCAAAGAGCTGGACTTTGTTAAGGTAATAATAGTTCCGCACCACGGCCTTGGAGCCAAAGACAAACCCAGCTGAGAAAGCGAGGCTTGATAGATGTCTTTGTTCTGCCTTGGCCTGTAGGGGGTGGGAACAAAGGAGAGGGGCTGAGGCAGGACTCGGAGAAGCAGCCGCACCCTCGGCTCCCGGCGCTGTCCGCGGTGCTGACCGCGTCCCTCTTCTCTATGCAATTTTACCAAAAAGCGATAGGACCCTCCTGCCACCACCCCAAAGAATAACTGGATATTAGGTAGCTTGCGAAAGAAAATGTAAAAGCAGGGAGATGCCGTAAACCGTGAAACCTAATAGTTTACCGAAATAGACCGCTCTCGCTCTCCCCACCCGTGGCTTGTACTTTTCTGTCTTCACTTATACAGATGTGCTTAATCTATGTACATTGGGAAACAGTTTCCACTAGATCCCTAATTTCCATTTAGTTAGGCTGAAAACCGAATCTAGGACCTGCAAGAAGGAGAATGAGGAAAATGAAGGCTTATTTTCTTCTTCTTCTTAAGTCTTTTTCCTTAACATACAAAACGTAAGGTCTTCAGCTCCGCACCTTAACGGTGCTGGTGTGCTCGCCAAAGGGATTAGCGACGGACTCAAGCGTGGGCCTCGAGACTGACCAGGAAGGCATGGGATGGGGACTGACTAGGTGAGACCAAGCAGGAGCCCACCCAGCCTGCCGCCTCTGGCCAGGCTCGAAGCAGGGCGGCCTTCCTAAGCGGGTCCAGAGAGCCGAGCCCCGCAGACCGCTTTGGGGCGCCGAACATGCTGCGCGCTTTCCGGCCTGGGGGAGGCACTGCAGAGCCAGGAGGCCTGAACTCCGCACTGCGGAAAGAAACCGCACAGCAGCATCCTCCGCCTAGATCCGGCAGATGGAAAAAGGCAGGGTGTTTACTGAATCCCAGGAAAAGAAGATTCGCTTTAGAGCCGAGGGTCGTCGGGGTCGGTATTAATACATTCAATAAATCTTTTAATCCCTCAGCATATTTCATCGTCCTAACCTACATATTGACAGCACTAAATGTAAATAATAAAAATTTAAGTGCTCTAACTAAATAATGGATCAAAGAGGCTAGAGAGAGAGAGAGGAAGAAACGGAAAATCAACCAACTGGTAGCCAGCCTGGGCTCTCAAAAAAAAAATTGTTGCGCGTTTCCTTGCATTTGCTTATAAATTCACAAACGTAAACGATGTTAAAATTAGGACTAGATTAAAAAAATCCAGACCAGGCAATGGAGGCAGCAACACCGATTTCGATCCAGATACAGAAATGGACTGTAAATGGGTCATGATTTCATCAGAGTCGTTCTTTTACACCTGAATGGTGTAGATGTATGAAATGATTCAGAAAACATCGCGGCAGAGCGCAGTATACTCAGTGGGAGATGTCCTCGCCCCCTCCCTCACGGTAGATTTTATTTGCCCTCTGATTTTAGAACTCCGAGAGTTTGGTCTTTCATATCCATTGATGACTTAGGTTTATATTTTATTTTATACAATTTGGGAAGGAGTAGGTTAAAATACATTATGGAAAAAAGGGCTACTCGAATGGTAAAAGGAAAGGGTTGGGGAATATTCCTTTTGTGCCAGTTAAGATCAGTCAATGGACACTGAAGTGGGTTTAAAGCATTACACGTTATCGTGGAAGCCTTGATTTCCTTCCAGTATTCATGCAACTGAGCTGATCTCCTGCGTCCGCATTCCCTCGCATATTTCACTAAACAACAAGGGTCCAAGGCTGCAAAATGTTTCTGCCTGAGTTGTGTTGTAATTCATATTACATAACTGGGACACACAATCTCCCTCACCCTAATCCTTCCTTTTAAGGACGGTCTAAACTCGTCTGCAGAAAGCTTAATCTGTTTAAAAATTACTTTCTAAATAGAAGTGAAGTACGCGATATGAAAGAGAGAAGGTAAAATACCACTTAGATAAGGGAACACACAATTTAGTAATCTGGTTGCCGTGATTAAATCTAGAGTGGTTATCGATCCGTAATATTTCTAGATTTTAAAAAACTATTTATTTTCTATTTCTCTTAAAAATAAACATCCGCTCTAATGTCCATTGCCAATTTCCCTGCTCTGAAATTCCATGCTCAGCATTTTGCACTAAAACAATCCCTGCTTCGCAATTGGAGAATTTCGGCGCGTCGTGTGGTGGGGCCCTTTGACAATCGCAACTTTCATTCAGTGGTCTCAAATTACAGCTTCTCGGAATAATTTAGGAACAGCTTGACCCTTTGAGATACTCAACGACAACCCTCCAGGGAAATAGTGTGTTTCTGTCCTGGGAACAAGATGCTAGCGCAGTGCGCCAGAAGGTATCCGTTGTCAACAGTGCCAGAGCGCCCTCTGCTGCCCGAAAGAGGCAGGACATCAGTTACAAAAGCCAGATGGCACTGAGTCGCAACAAGCGGTGAAAATATTAAGCTCTTAGCAACATTTAATCTGTGAAATTTAAAAGCTCTCATCATATTGTACTTTTGAAGGGGCCACCTGATTTTGATTTTGAGAACTCCCTGGATAATTTCCTTCATTCTGGAGGGTAGTAAAAAGTCAATGTTTTGAAGTTTTCTGTCTGTTAATGTATTTCTGCAGTTATATTTCCGCATCCTTTCTTTCTCAAATTTTATATGGAAATATAAAATTGCAAATCGAATTAGAAACCTTTGTGGTGAATAAGTGATTAAAGAAGACTTTTCCTGGTTTCTCCAATAACTAAGATCTAATAAAGGAAAAAATAATTAAAGATATCAAGCACAGGCTGTTTAATTTTTTTAAGATAAACTTAAAAATTAAGGACTGAGATAAATAATTGTTTTCCTGTTTTGAAAATTAAGCCAGATTTTTCTCAGGCTTTTACTTTCAGAATAAGAGAGTTATGTTTGATGAAGAGGTTGTAACTTTTTCTTTGCACTAATATGTACACTTTTTCTACCCTTGAAATCTTTGTAATGAATTTATAAGAATACTTAGCTGGCAGAGACTTATTCATAAAAGAACCCATTCTGAGCAGAAATCATCAGATATGGTCCCAGCATAGGCAATTCATCAGTGCTACTTGCATTAAAAATTAGTTTTTCAGTATGGAAAATCTCTTCTCAAATTAAATGGAGATTTTTTTTAAGTTAAAAATTCTTTAAAATTTTTATGTAATATAGGTGTATATTGACTAAAATAAATGTACAGCTGTATTAATTCAATATTGTGAATTTCAAAATTATAGCCTATTTCTAAACACACACACATTTTTGCCATAAAGACTATTGTTGAATCTATCGACACTAATGTAATAAAATGTTTCTATTAATTATGTAGTTATTAAATAAATATTGTAAAAATAAAGTTCTGTTTATTTTATGGTGTCAGAATGAAATAGCTATCTAATATCACTTATTTAATTCTAATTTTTAAATGAAAATCCTTACAAGAATATTAAACTATAAGGTTGCTGAGAACATTAGGCTAAATGTTTAAAATTATATGATTACATAATTAGCTATAACAGAAAAAAAGTCTTGATTAAATGTTAAACTAAGTTAAATATTTGTCCAAATATGTAAAATTTCATATTACTGTGGGTACATTTGTCTTCTGAAAGCTACTTCTGCAAAGAATGCATATGGCATTATAATTGAAGTATAAAAATTGTTAGAATTTTTATGTTTTCTTTCTAAGCATTCTTTTTAAAAATTAAAATACTAATTGTCTTTTTGCTTAATTTACATTTCTTTCTAAATAAATTCATATTTTACCCAGGAGAGAATAAACACAATGACATAATTTTTCTATATTCCTGATAGTTTTTGTAAGTTTAAAACCAACTTCTAGAAGTAAACAAATGCATGATACATAACAAAACGGTTTTTTTCTTTTAAAAATCATTTTCTCTATTCTTTAAAAGAAAAATGGAAGAGAATGAACTAAAAGAGCTTGTCCAGTGTCCAAGAGATGCTACCCAAGATGAAGAGCATGCACCTATATTTGTCATTCAAATTTGTATATAGTTTGGGTTTTAACCTCTTTATTGTATATTTGTACAAGGGTAACATACTGTAACTGAAACACTCCTCCTAACTTCCCCTGGCTATTTAGAATCCATGGAAACATTCACTTCTAAAGGAGTAATATGCATCTAAACAATAATTTTATAGAATGCACTAATACAATAAAAGCAACTAATTACTGATACTGATAAGGATTAAGCACATCAATAATTGTTCTCTCCTTTATGCCCACTCTTAGTGAAATTAATATAGAATTTAATACTTGTTGACCACAAAATAAAAGCCCTAATCCGAGACTTCAAATTAGAAAGAATAGGCTTTAACACACCCAGTATTTTTTATCCAGTATTCAGAGTCAGCTGTCACCGCAATTTCCATCAGCCACCATTAAGTAACTGGTACAATCTAGTAGAAATATGACTGAATAGGAATTGAAAATATAGTGCTTTAAGATGGAATAAAATTGGAATGTCAAGAAATTGCAATTGATTATCCTTTAGAAGATCTGGAGTTACCAAGTGCAGGGAAAATATTTACACTGAAGAACAAATACCCAGGAAAGTAAAAAAAAATCAATTATTGGAAGCAGAAGATACTACCAAGGCAAAATGGGGTGAAATGGAAAGAAATTAAGTCTTTGAGATGCATATGAAGCAAGAACTAAGAAGATATTTGACTTCAATTCTGTTTTTAGTATTTCAGTAGAAGATATTTATGTAGAAAATTCTTAAGGAATGACCAGATGTTATCTCAAAGAGTGTTTCTTCATTGGAATGTGTTACAATTTTGCTCTTGTTGTGTTAAAGAAAGACAGAGAAAAGACTGGGAATGAAATTAACAAAATATTTCTTCATTATTCAACTCATATCCCATGGACTGAAAGGTAGGATTGTGTTTTTCCTTTCCTAGTTGTAGGTCAAACTTTTAAAATTATAATAATAGAACTATTATAATATAGCATATGTTGGGCAAACTATCTTCCTTTTGTCAATTTGTTTAAATACAAAACAGTGATAGGTGAAGAAGAAACTTGGCTTAGCAATTTGTTCCCTGCTGATTTCAGTGTTCTAAGCAGTAGTCACAATATATTTAGACAGACAGGATACTTAATTGGGGCCTTTGCAGGAGTTCCCAATGGGTGATGTTAGCGTGAGAAGTGAGTCCCAGGCTGATGTGCTAAATGCTAAAAACCTTGGCCAAGGTCAATTCAAAGGTTATGAAGTTTGGGCTGCTATGAAAACGTCAAGTGGAGAAAGACGTTCTTTTGCCCAGAGCTGTGTAGCATCAATTTTCCAGATCAGAGGGACTTGCCCCTTCTCTGATGTCTTGGCCTGACTTGACTCTCTCAGTTCCCAGAACTAGGCTACAGTAGTTGTTCATTTTAATTGTTCTGACAAGATCAGGTAATCAAAGAGATCGGCGGCAAGCACTCCATGAATACATTCTTTAATAAACGATTTTTACCAACTGGATATACTTAAAGGGATTCTGAGTCTGTGAAAGGATTATTTTTACCTAAGTTTTCAATTCAGAAAGCACAGAAATGCCCAGTAAGCACCAGGCAGTATGTTAGATTGGAGAACAAATGCTGTGGTGAGAGTGTATATACATACATATGGACAGAGAGAAAAGCTAGTAATGATGAATATCTATATTAGAGGTTATGGTTACATTTAAAATACAGTTGTATAAAAAATAAAATCAACATTAGCTGTGACCTGGACCCATCTCTCCCACAATTATCTCTTTACTATCAGCTAATTGACAGGGTAAAACCCCATGGTACAACAGAACTATTAATAAATGTTTAAAAAATTGGCTGGTTCTTTCAAACTATCCTTTCCGTACCCCTGCTGTTGTTATTGCAGTAACTTTCTGCAGTAATTAACATTTTCTAAATCCATGAATGTCCTTTCGATGAATAAAGTTTTTCTACATTATCTTTCCACTTCTCTCTTCCTGCTTCCTCTTATCTGAATTGAATAACAGAACTCAGCAAAGTAAGTTTTTAGGCCAATAACATTGAACATAGCCTTCAGTCATAGACATAAACTTATAACACAGAATAAGATACATAAAAAGACTTGAACTAATTTTTACTTTAACCTCTCCTTCTTGTCATGGTAAACACCCCAAATCTCCTGGATTTCCAATGATAAAAACATATTTGTTTATTCATTTCATTGCTGTTTGAATGCTTCCTAGGTGCCAGGCCCTGTTCTATGTGTTGCATTATTCAACAGTGAATGAAAGAAATGTGATATATCTTTATGAAGCTTATAGTCTTATCCAGAAGCTTTCCCAAAGTTAAATTTTCTACTCCCATAAACTAACTTACTTTCTGTAATTTAAGTCATTTTATCTTTAAATCCTATTCCAACAATTAGCATTTTCTTCATGATAAAAGCAGATTTGTGTATTACTTTTCTAGGAAAAAGAAGCCCAATACAATTACATTTTTGTTATTCCCACTTCTCTCCACTATTGGTAACAATGAATGCCTTTACTATCCCATTGCCAATTTGGAGATCAATTGAGCAAAATATTATTAATATAAGCTGATCTAATGTTGATGATAAACTATTAACTTCCATCTGACTTGTGGTTTACTACTCATGCATGACCTTTGTGTTCACTGATTATATTTATTCGCAGTTTGTCACAGACTTTGACTTCCCATGTCAAATGACTTCCCATTTTAACTACATATATGTGTACCCAAACTCTGTAATTTCCTTATCCCTCATTTATGTATGTTTCCGATAAGCTGTAGCTTTGCTCCTGTTCATTTTTTCCTTTTTCTGTTTGTTTTTTGCTTTCTTTTATTTTAATGAGCTATTTCTTCAATCATCAAGATTCTTTTCAGTTTATATGGTGTTTTCCTACAGGGGTTATGAATGTCACTAACCATATCTAATTTAATTATTAAAGTGGGCATCATAATTAGACCAACTTCTTCATGACCTCATTATTTCAAATGTTTAAAATAAACATCAGATCAACTAATCATTCAAAAGTCTATTCCAAAATACTCCCAAAGATATAATTTTGAAACTCTTCTTTAATCCATATCATTAGCTGTGAAGTTTTTAGATTTATGGCTCCAGGAAAAATGATCATTATCTCTCCAGTGTTTTGCTCACAACTGTTGGCTATCATCTTGACCAAGTCTTTGAAGATGGAGAGATGTTTGTCAGACATTTGAAGACAGTAACAGATGTCACATGTACCAAAAGGTCAAAGATCTGTTCCTATAAGTTCTGATTACTCAATTCATCAAAGAATCTGAGCATAGGAATTTTCCAGCTTTGGGATGTAGTTGTCATAATACGGTACACCATGTAAATAGTTAATTTGCTGACATTGGAATTTGGAGACCGATGTTTTAGGCTGAACTCTGACTTTAATTGGTTGGGTAATTTGGATTTCTTTCTTTCTTTCACTGGATTTCCAAATTATATGTACTTGAACAGTGACTCTGCATAATATGAAGTAAAAATTACCCTGGGAGCTACTTTAAAAATTTAGGTTTTTAGGTCCCATCCTCGGAGATTCAGTTTCAGCAGGCAGGTCTGAGACACATTTAAACAAGCACCACAGCTGGTTCTAGTACGATTGGTCTACATTTTGAGAAACTCTGGACCAGTTCTCCAAGCACCTCTGTAGCTCTAAACTTTCTGGCTATGAATTAAAGAAAATTAATAGTTCTAAGATAGTGAATCTGATCACTAGATAAGCAGACCCAGGAAGAATTGATACTTGGGGGAAATCTTAGCTACGACATGGAAAGTAAGTTTGCCTTCTTTGAGAAGCAAATGCCAAGATACAATTAAATGTACAATGTCTTTATTAAGGAAAATGCCTGTGTGCTAGAAAATAGGGGGCAGCAAGTCTCACAGTTGGGTGAGCTGTCAGACTGCAATGCAGGTCTGATCTCCAATGAAAAAAGAAAAACGGAAGGTGGGCTGCAGTGTCTTAGAGTAAGGTGCAGTCTAAGGAAGGTTTAGCAAGGTCATCAGGAAGTCACTGAGCCAGTTGGCTGTCAGAGGAGTCCAGGTCTTCCAAGAACGCCTGCTCTAGAATCCTTACCATAGTTAGCCAGAGGCTGGAGCAGTCTGCTGGTCTCTGAACAAAATGATGGATTTTAGAGCGGGGGAGCTGGGTCCCTTGGTCAATTACACTCCCTGTAGTTGGAGGAGTGTGAGGTATATTCCCACAGCTGCCACAGAGAGGCAAATCATTGTTAAGAAAAATAACTGTTAATCAAAAATCATTGTTAATAAAAATGAGTCAGTTGCTAGGAAAATTAACTCTTACGGAGATTTATCTACCATAACATTAAAGAAAATCCATATTTGATATGAACAGGATCAACAAAGACGAGGGTGATTCAAGAGGTATAGAATAATTACCTTGCACCCATAATGTATTAAATAGAAGGGGCTATATTACGCTATGATAATGAATAACCCCCAAATCTCACTGGTTTAATGCAACAAAGGTTGGTATCTTGCTCATACTACGAGCCCAGTATAGGTTGGCAGAAGAACTCTGCCCATATTTTTGTCCCAAGAAATGCAGCTGATGGAGGCTTCACTATCTAAAGATGGTGTCATTTCAAGCACATGACCTCCTCCAACAATATTTTAGGGAAACAGGTGGCTGGAGATTCAAGTACAGAAAGATGTTTTGATCCAGAAGCTATAGACATCACTTCCATTCATATTTTATCATCTAGAACTGGTCACATGGCCATGCAGAGCATTGAAATTTTCCATATATCTGGAAGTTGAGGATAACAGATATTGGTGAATAGTAACGCTTACCAAAATGAGACTTCCTGCAAACGCTATCACTTGTATATTGCGGCTTACTACCTCGTCTCTAATAGTCCTGGAATTCAAGAATCTCGTGTGGCTGAAATAGAAGCTGTGTTTAGATTTTTTTGTGTTTTTGCATTTTGCAAGGTGGCTAGGTGCGGTGGAGAGGGCTTACACAGGGAGTCAAGTAACCTTTCAGTGTAAAAATAGGGTCTTTCTCTGAAATGCTGTGTGATTTTGGATATTCATCTTAACTTTCTGGGCCCTTGTTTTCTCATTTGCAAAACAAAAGGATGGAATTAAATAACTTAGATATATTCCAGAATTCAATTCATTCTAATAACAGCAACCTTCATAGCAATGGAGATGTGATATAGTCTAATCCGTGTGCAATCAACTGCCAAGGAAAGTTCTTCCTTTTTACTCAACATGTCGGAAATCAGGAGTGTTGCTCTAAGACAGGACACTGAGGGTCATCAGTTTTTCTCAAGGTATCTAGGGGCATCTTGTGAATAAAGGGCTCCGCGGGATACCACGCGGCACGTGCCCAGCACTCACGCCTTGCAGCCTCACCCTCTGGATGGATAATTCCGAGACACATTCTGCACAGCTCCCCACATGACTCTAGCAGTCTCAAGCCCACAACACAGCCAACTCACAAATCACTCTCAGATGGACTTTTTCTCCCTCCCTGTTGCAGTCCCCTTATCTGCCCCCATCCCACTGCATTCCCTGGCTTTACTCTCAAAATAAATGACCTGCCTGTAAAAGCTCTTTCCTTAGTCAGTGCTTTCTGTCTTAGGGCACTAATACAGCAGAGTGGTCTCAGCCAGAGAAGAGCGTATAGGAGCAAAGATGGCAAGGGACTTAAATGCTTTTAGAGCCAGCCCTGATCCGGGGCACGACTCCTCTGTCGAGTCAGTTTCCACTTTTTGAAAGTTAGAAAGGACTTTTCATAGGAATATCTGGACCTTCTGCAGCTACAGCACAGGTGAAGCAAGAAGCTAGTTTCATGAGAATGTGGAGATTCTAGTACAGGCAGAAGTCTCTAACGAAGGACTCCCACAAACTCTAAAACACGGATCCCGTTTTCCACCTCCAGAAAGTAGGGGGGCGGAAGACACTGAAAGGCCTCCAGGTCTCTGCAGTTCAGTGATGCAATGCTACCCTTTTCATGTGCTAAGTTGATAACTAATAATGTGCATCAGTGAGAGAAAGAATAAAACACCTCCTAAAACATATAGACATCTCTAAACTCCAATGTGAGCAATTAGAGAATTAAGTAATAGTCCTAAGGTATAGCATATACGGGCTTCACAAGCAAGCAGAGACACTGTCAAACATGAAGGTTACGGCCTTCTCGGTCCCTGTTCTCTCTGCCCGATCACCCTCAGACAGAAACTGGTTACAGGCTGCTGCTGTGCCAGTACTTCAGGAGAGAGTATTTGGGCTACACTGACAGTATCCGGGCTACACTGAGGAATAAGAAAAAGTAAAGCACATTCAGATGGCACGCAAAGGGACGCATCACCCACAAAAGGCTGAGAGAGAGTAGGATACCCAACAGTGATTCCAAGTGCATTAGCCTCCATTTACTTAGATACGCATCAAACTTGATAAATGATTTTTGATCTATCGGGGGAGACAGCCTTTAACAATGCATTTATTTAATGCAGTGGGAATATGTTCTTAATAAATGAGACTTTAATCAGCAGATTCAGGATTAATTGAATCTTGTTGGAATGGTATGTGTCCTTCTTTAGCATTTGATTTACACCTAATTATAAAGCACGGTCTCAATGCTATCTAATGTAATGCATAATAAAATATCTACACATAGCAAATTTTACAGTGTGCTTCTTGCTTCCGTAGAAGGTTCTAACAGCCTTCGTTAAGAGAGCTAGTACACAATCATCTCCTATTGAAATAGCTGTATTTTATTTAAAATGGTCAGCCATTACTCAGAGTTAATTAACACATTATGCAGTACGTGAACGCAGAGGGAGCTGTGGATTCTTCAGAAGGCGGCTCAAGGTCTATTGCGTGTGAGTTTGTCAATGTACTCTCATGCACACACAGCAACAGCTAAAAAGCCCCACAGCCAAGTACTATTTTATTGTTTTTTTTTCCTGAGAGTAGTAATTGACAGTCCAGAAATAAAGAGGTAGTTAATTTCATTTATTTTTTAATTAATTATTTTTATTTTTTAATTAATTATTTTTATTTAATTATTTTATAGTTGATGGACAACATTATATGTTACAGGTGTACAATATAGCGATTCATAGTTTTTAAAGGTTATACTCCATTTATAGCTATTATAAAATATTGGCTATATTCCCTGTGTTGTACAATACATCCTTGTAGCTTCTTTATACATAATAACATGTACCTTAGTCCCCTAGCCCTTATTGCCCCTCCCCCGCTTCCCTCTCCCCACTGGTAACTACTAGTTTTTACTCTACATCTGTGACTCTGCTTATTTTTTGTTATATTCACTAGTTTGTTGTATTTTTTAGATTCCATACATAAGTGATATCATATAGTATTTGTCTTTCTCTGTCTGACTTATTTCACTTAGCATAATACCTTTCAAGTCCATCCATGTTGCTGCAAATGGCAAAATATGATTCTTTGTTATGGCCGAGTAGTATTCCATTATATATATACATCTGCTTTATCCATTCATCCCTGATGGGCACTTAGGTCGCTTCCACATTTTGGTAATTATAAATAATGCTGCTATGAACATTGGTGTGCATGTATCTTTTTGAATTAGTGTTCTAGTGTTTTTGGGTGTACACCCAGGAGTGGAATTGCTGGGTCATATGGTAGTTCTATTTTTATTTTTGAGAAATTCCCATACTGTTTTCCACAATAGCTGCACCAATTTACACTCACATCAACAGTGTAGGAGGGTTCCCTGTTCTCCATATCCTCACAAATGTTTGTTATTTATGTTCTGTTTGATGATAGCCATTGTGACATATGTGAGGTGATATCTTATTGTGGTTTTGGTTTGCATTTCCCTGATGATTAGTGATGTTGCATATCTGTTCATGTGCCTGTTGGCCATCTGCATTTCCTCTTTGGAAAAATATCTACTCAGGTTTTCATCCATGTTTTAATTGGGTTGTTTGGGTTGTTGTTTTTTTTATGTTGAGTTGTATTAGCTGTTTATATATGTTGGATATTGACCCCTTATAAGCCATATCATCTGCAAGTGTTTTCTACCATTCAGTAGGTCGTGTTTTCTTTTTGTCAGTTGTTTCCTTTGCTGTGCAAAAGCTTTTAAGTTTAATTAGGTCCCTTTTTTTCTCTTTTTTTGCTTTTATTTCTTTTGCTTTAGGAGAGAGATCTAAAAAAATATTGTTATGATTTACATCAAAGAGTGTTCTGCCTATGTTTTCCTCTAGGAGTTTTATGGTTTCCATTCTTACATTTAGGTCTTTAATTCATTTTGAGTTTATTTCTGTATATGGTGTTAAAGAATGTTCTAATTTCATTCTTTTACATGTAGTTATCCAGCTTTCCCAGCACTGCTTATTAAAGAGACTGTCTTTTCTCCATTGTATATTCTTGTCTCCTTTGTAGTAGATTAATTGACCATAAGTGTGTGGGTTTATTTTTGGGCTCTCTATTTGGTCCCAATGATTTACATGTCTGTTTTTGTGCCAGTACCATACTGGTTAGATTACTGTAGCTTTGCAGTACAGTCTGAAGTCAGGGAGTGTGATTTCTCCAGCTTTGTTTGTCTTTCTCAAGATTGCTTTGGCTATTTGGGGTCTTCTGTGTTTCCATATAAATTAAACATTTTTTCTGTTCTAGTTCTGTGAAAAATGCCATTGGTATCTTGATAGGAATCCCACTGAATCTGTAGAGTGTCTTGGGTAGCATGATCAGTTTAACAATATTAATTCTTCCAATCCAAGAACACGGTATATCTTTCCATCTGTTTGTGTCATCTTCAATTTCTTTCATCAGTGTCTTCTAGTTTTCCAAGTATAGGTCTTTTACCTCCTTAAGTAGGTTTATTCCTAAGTCTTTTATTATTTTTGATGTGATGATAAATGGAATTGTTTCCTTAATTTCTCTTTTTGATAGTTTGCTGTTAGTGTATAGAAATGCAACAGATTTCTGTACATTAATTTTTATATCCTGCAGCTTTAATGAACTCATTGATGAGCTCTAGTAGTCTTCTGCTGGCATCTTTAGGTTTTTCTATGTATAGTATCATGTCATCTGCAGACAGTGGCAGTTTTACTACTTCCTTTCCAATTTGGATTCCTTTTATTTCTTTTTTCTTGTATGATGGCTGTGGCTACGACATACAATACTATGTTGAATAAAAGTGGTGAAAGTGGGCATCCTTGTCTTGTTCCTGATCTTACAGGAAAAGTATTCAGTTTTTCACTGTCAATTATGATGTTAGCTGCGGGTTTGTCATATATGGCCTTTACTATGTTGAAGTATGTCCCCTCCATGCATTAGAAATATACAATCTCCCAAGACTGAACCAGGAAGAAATAGAAAATATGAACAGACAAATTACCAGTAATGAAATTGAATCAGTAATTTTAAAACTCCCAACAAACAAAAGTCTAGGACCAGATGGCTTCACAGGTGAATTCTTTCAAACATTTAGAGAAGAGTTAACACCTATACTTCTTAAACTATTCCAAAAAATTGCAGAGGAAGGAATGCTTCTGAACTCATTCTATGAGTCCAGCATCTCCCTAATACCGAAACCAGACACAAATATCACACAAAAAAGAAAATTACAGGCCAATGTCACTGATGAACATAGAAATAAAAATCCTCAACAAAATATTAGCAAACTGAATCCAACAGTACATTAAAAGGATCATGCACCATGATCAAGTGGGATTTAACCCAGGGATGAAGGATTTTTCAATATTTGCAAATCAATCAACGTGATACACCACATTGACAAATTGAAGAATAAAAACTATATGATCATCTCAATAGATGCAGAAAAAGCTTTTGACAAAATCCAATATCCATGCTAAAAAAAAAAAAGAAAACACTCTGGAAAGTGGACATAGAGGGAACATACCTATTTTATTGTTTTGTTTTTTCAAACAATCCTTCTTACTATTCATTTTCCTACTTCTACTAAGATATGAGAAAACTGAAGGAGAATATGACCCAAATCCATTAACATATTTAACTCAATTATACATGGTAATTAATTCAATTACCAGGAAACTAGCTTCCACGTAGCCAATAAATGTATATTCTTACATGTTTCTGCCTTTTGGTATCATCACTTTTTCATGATGCTTAAAAGCATTGAGGGCTGGTGACAACTCACATATTGAGGACACTTTCTCCTTGAATTGTCCCAGGGTCTAAACCATGTGGGTATGAGCATATTCTCTCTCAGACTGAAAATAATTCATACTAATCACTACTATATGTTTCACAAATCAATTAATAATGGTATAATGTAGTTACCAATAAACTGTGTCCTCTAACAAGCATAGTTTTTAAACTCTACAAAGTAGCAAAATCCATTAACAGTTTTCAACCCTGCTGTTCCGAATACTCAGACCTCAGCAGTGTGTCCATCAGACAGAGACTAAAGATGCTAGAAATCCTGTAGTTGTCGGGGTTGCCGTAAGTGCTTATCTGAGTACAGTTCACTTGAGTCCTTTCTAATCACAATAACATTAAACTTCAATTGTCTAGCACTTAATCGTTTCCACAGCATTTTCACACATGTGGCTTACAAGCCTCACAGCTGTGCTGCGAGGAAAGTATCATTCTCTCATTGTCCAAAGTAGGAAATAGACATGGTAAGAAGCCTAAGGACAGGACGGTGGCAGAGTTGGAACTAGAGCTCACTGTCTTCTGATGCAAAATCCACTGCTCTTTTGTCCCCCTGTACCAAGCCAATCTGGAGTTTCTCACTGGCGTGCATCCAGGCTGCACGCAAACCTCTACTCGCCAACGAATATCAAGCAGCATATTGGTAACTGTCCTTGTGTCTTGGCTTTTGTGCTTGTGAGGCAAGATATTACCCTTAGTTCTGATCAAGTGCTAAATGCTATATTTAATATGGAAAGTAATCTCCATAAGAACTTCTCAAAAATATAATTGAGTTCCCTTGGAGCACAATTATATTTTAGAAAATTCTCTGAATATTTCTCCCAACGGAATATTAATGAGCAGCACAAGAATGCCTTTCAGCCATAGGCATAGATTTTCTTTGCTCTTTTAAGGATCAGTGTTGGGTTATAGGAAATTGAGACGGAGTGAAAGAGAGACTCAGAAACCTTCGGGGAGTAGGTACATACACTCTTCATTGTAGAGCCATCAGACAGCAGCAGAATAAACACCTCTACCACTGTCTGTCAACAGTCATACTCTTTATCACTGATAATCAGTTTTACTCACAGGAAGCTCACAACTTAACCCATGACTCACTAGTCTTTGCTTCAGACTGCTACTTCTACAAACAGCAAATAAAAATTTACGTACACTGGGCTCTCTATCACACAGTCACGTTTAGAGAATAATAATGGGCTTGCTATGTGTGGGACTTGGTATATTTTTAAACATAGACTATAACGCAGAGCCATCCTTCCCAACTGATTCCAAACTAGCCTCTCCAAAGCATCTCCACTGACTTTGGTTTTGGATTTTTTCTCTGTCTACCTGGAGTGATTTTCTTCTCTCCTCTCTGCCTACCTATGTGCCACCATCAACACCCTGACCAAATTTCATTTCTTCAATGCTGCACTTCCCAGACTACATAATTAACTTTATTTTCAGAACTACAGATTTTAGGTCTAGTAAAATGGATTCTGGCACTTGTGCGTTTGTAAACGTGTGTACCTACAGCAGTGCCAAGCACAATTCTTTATACATTGTGGGCACTCGCTGAATCCTTTCAAAGACTGACAGTGAATTAATGAGTGTAGGTAATTCTCAGTCTCTCTTTTACTTGCGGCTAAATCTGAAGTGAGAATAAATATCTATTACTACTACTACTACCACTATTATTTAAAAACAGTTACTTCAGGGTCCAAGAATTTTATTGACTACTCCTGCCAACAACTGGGAAATAATATTACACCTCTCCCATCTTACATTTACTTTCCTTTTTTTTTTGGCCGCAACTCCCGACTTGTAGGATCTCAGTTTCCCAACCAGGGACTGAACCTGCACCCTCGGCAGTGAAAGTGCGGAGTCCTAACCACTGGACCATCAGGGAATTCTCCCATCTACTTTCCAAAGGGAGCCCATGAAGTACTTGCTAAGGAGGTTCTCACACTACAGCTCACATACATATCCACAGAGAATGAAAGGAGATCATGTGTTTAAAGCATGTAGCACAGTCCCCGGGGTATGATGAATCCTACATACATGTTGATTTCTTGCTCCACTCTCCCTCCTTCCTCCTTCTCCCTCACATTCCTTCCCTAGCCTTTCCCTTCCTATTCCACAGATAGATTATTCTTCTGCTCTCTTCCCCTACCCTGTATCCCACTCCAATAGGGTAACGGTGCACCCTGGAAGGGGAGAGAGTAGGGAGGATTGTGGAAAGATTGCCTAGGAGCCCTGCCATGATTGTTTCATCACATGCCAGTGTGGTCTGGGTTTGATAAAAGCACGGAGAATGCTTTACAAAAAGCCTGCTGCTAGCAACTGCCACAAGGTTGAGGCTCTCAAGACTTCCACATGAAAAGGAAATAGAGGTTCTATATTTATCTCCTTCATCCTCCCAATAACGGCATTCAAAACCAAAGAAGCCAGTGTGAAGATATTAAGTTTTGAGTACGGTTAGACACAAAGCTTCGACAATGATATCGAAAGGGAAAGAGAGAAAATGCCATTTCCAGAGGCAGAATGAGATATAAAAGACTCAGAAAGTGGAGCAGAGGTTAAAGCATCCATGATGCACCGTGGACAAATGTTCTGACATCCTACAAAAGGAACAAAATTAAAAGTTTAATGTGGCTTGAGATCTGATTCAAATATGCAGCTGAAGTCAAAATCCTCAATAGACACAGAAAATCATGGAGTCTCAAAGTGACTGAATCCATGATTCTGCAGGTGATATTTGTCTCTAGATTATTCAGATGAAATTAGAAAATACGGGCTTAAGTCCTTATGCTGGGCATGAAGGAAATGTTTCTTCGCTCTATACACTACTACTGAATGACCCTAGAGTAACTAATATGTCTTGAGTGTCAACTGAGTGGCAGTGCATTCTTTCAACATTTTACATATATTCATATATTTATTCACATCAGTAACTCTAAGAGGTATATACAGTTATCTTTCTTTCTATTTTATTAGGAAACTGAGGCTTAGAGAGTTTACTTAACTGGTCTAAGATCACATGTCTTGTAAATGGTGGGGCTGGGATTTAAACTCAGGCCTCTAGTTAGTCACAAAATATGAGACTTGATGGACAACATTGGCTTTTATTTTTTCTTGACTTTGCTTCATCTTTCACTTGAGCATGGACTGAAATCATTTTATGAATAAGGCAGTGTTTTTCTTCTCCATTTCCTTGTCTATCTGGGATTAAAAAAATATTTTATCTCCTTTGTAAAGATTTGTGGCATTATAATTATTTGTTTGTATATGTGTATATGTCTCTCTCCCACTAGGTTGGGAGTACCACCAGTAGCTTATACAGATTTGACTCTAAAATACTTATCGAATGAATATAGGATCAGAATAACTAGGTGGTATTTCTACATACCTAATCCCATTAAAAAAAAAACTGTACTCATATTTAAAGTTGCCATAGTTGCTGCAATTCTCAAAACTATTTTTATCTAGTCTCTCAGTCTCTCAAAGACAAGATCTGACTTAATGTGCTAGCATATGTCTACATCCTTCTACCTCTCACTAGGAATGGGCAGATGATTTGCCCAGTGTAGGTGGAGACGAAGCAATAACAGCGTCCAAACTATCCCTGCTACATGCTGCCTATGGTGGGACATCATCCTGAGTGCTCTAAGGTGACCATACAGCACCCTCGTACCTCTCCTCCCAAGGCTTGAGGATTGGGACTGAAGGATGGAGATAAAATTGTAAAGATGATAGAAATGTTATCTTATACTTTTTGGGTCCTCTGGGATCGATCTTTAGCTGTGTTAAAGAAATATTGATAACTCGTGGTCAGAGAAAACGTGTGGTGAATTGCAAATGTGCCAAAATTATCATCACTTGAAGACCCTCATACAACACAGATGGTGTTTTTTTTTACGTTTTGGAATTTATTTTCTCCATACTCCCTGCTCCTTCACAATGTGGTGAGCAGGGGAACAAAACGCAAGAGTTTATAATACATGTTCTATTTTTATTTACTTAAAAAAATCCTTTAAATCTTACTATGCTTCAGTTATCTTCAGACAGCATTTTTAAAAATCTCATGCGCACCATGAGTTACCATTGCTAACGTATCAAGTTGATGAAGTTTGCAAAGTCTTACAGCAAAAACATTGTCAAGGATGTTAAGAGAACTGTTAATTCACAATCTAGGGAATATAAATGGTTACAACCACTGCAAAGAACACTGTCAATTTCTAACAGTAAAGAGGCAAATACCTGAGACCAGTTTTAGACATATGCCCTATTCTCTTACATGTGCATGAGGAAGTATGTACAAGAATGTTCTTAGGGCACTGTTTGTGCTAGAAAAAAGTTAGAAATTACCTAAATGTCCATAAGCAGAAGAATGAATAAGTAAATTGTGGACTATTCATATAAGACTGAAACTATAGCTACACATACTAACACTCATGAATCTCAAAAACATAATACTGTGTGAAAAGCAAGTTACAGAAGAGTACATACAGTACTTACATGGATGTGTACCTTGTGAAACTACATGATAGTGTTTATGAATACATTTATATGTAGCAAAGTATAAATAAATCTGTGGGAATGACAGAAAACAATCCTGGAGTGTGAGCATCTTTGGTGAGGAAAGGAAAGAATGTATAATCCAAAAAGGGCACAAACACATTCTACTGACTATGCTTTTTATTTAAACCAGGTGGCAGGTACACTGGTGTTCACTGTATTAACTTTTTGTATCTTTTTGGATACCCTAAATAAACACTTCTAAAGGTATAAGCTGCTATGGCTAAGAGAGTCCCCAACATTAAAATACCAACCAAAGATAATATCTAAGCTTTTTAAATGAACACAAAGAGCATGGCTTATTATAGAGGGAAAAAAGAACTCAATAAAGGACTATGGAGTAAATGTTGTAACAAGCAATATATTCAACCAGAAGTTGAATTTTAAATTGGGATCCAGAAAATGCCCTTGACAATATTGTGAGAAAATTGTAGGCCACCTGCATGCAATTTTTGAGACAGCCGTTTTTTGACTCTAGAGGTTCTGATACAATGGCAACTTAAAATTTGGGAGGAACTCACAAAGAGAATCATGAAACCAAATTGTGTAGAGACGCATAAAAGCACTCCTCCCTCGCTTGAAAATTAGATCTAGTTCATTGTAGTCTGCTCGACGTCAGTATGTATTGCGGCAGAAAAGTAGCTCAGAGTTTTACTTTGCTTTTTGTTTTTATCCTTTATTCAAATTAAGTCTTTGGTCCAAGGCTAACTGGAGAAGTGTTTTTCTAATGTGGGTGCAAGGAGAATGCTTAAGCTCTTGTCCTCCTGAATACAAGTCGGCATTGAGTAAGAGCTTACACTCTGTTAGAAATCTGAGGCATGTTAGATTTTAGCATTCATTTAGACTTAAACTCTTGTCATCTTCCTGATGAGCTGCAGTTATAGGAATTCTATGAAAGACTGGAAATGAGCTTTCAACTAACTTTATTATTTAATATCTTCTTAACAATGTCTTCTTAGGCAAGGAGTCCACAATGAATGCCTACATTAGAGTAGATAAATCTCGTGTTACACTGCCTTTGGCGCTCCATCCTCCAGATAAGGAAATAGAGATAGAGCACGATCACATTCTTTCTCTCGGTGAGGGCTTACTTCTTTTGGTAGCGTGGTAAAGCATTTTAATCGAAATAGAAATTTGTGCAATATTTATAGTCCTTTTAGCCCTGGAATAGTCTTGAAATCCTCTGAGCAATATTTTCTAAATTGAACAAGTATGGGACTTGAATGAGTCCAGCAACCAGACCAATAAATCCTGATTTTTTTCAACAGAGATGTGGAAATCCATCTTCTCACCATTCTCCAGGCCTTTAATATTCAACCTAATCGTCTAGTAATGTCTCATGTGTCTCTCCTACTTCACATGTCATCCGTCTCTAATCAAGGTTCTCCCATAGCCTCTGCAGTGTCTTCCCTCCAGTTCCCACTGCCTAGGGGAGAGTGCTTGAGACATTTCTAGGTCGTACCAGTCCATAAAGAATTTCTGGGAAAAAATGTCATTGGAAACTACAAACTGGTTTTATCATCTGAAACATAAAGTATATTGATCAATTAAAATTAAATCACGGGCTTCCCTGGTGGCGCAGTGGTTGAGAGTCCGCCTGCCGATGCAGGGGACACGGGTTCATGTCCCGGTCCGGGAAGATCCCACATGCCACGGAGCGGCTGGGCCCGTGAGCCATGGCCGCTGAGCCTGTGCGTCCGGAGCCTGTGCTCCGCAACGGGAGAGGCCACAACAGTGAGAGGGCCGCGAACCGCAAAAAAAAAAGAAAAAAAAGAAAAAAGATCACTGTTTAATTAAAAACCAGACATCTCAAGTTAATGACTTTAGTGCTTTTCTATGTGTGGGAAGATGCAAGAGTCTGGGCTCACTGAAATCATCCCTTTGATATGCACCTTAGCCATCTAGGGCCAGTGTCCTATTCTTTTCCATCCTGAGTCCCCTCAGGGCTCACCGTAGGGGGGAGCTGTAGTGGCTTGATGGCTACAACATCCTTTGTTTACCGATATGGCAAATAACACTTTTCACTCACAATACAATAAATGCACCCACTTTAAGTGTACTGCTAAATGTGTTTTCACAAATATATACACCTGCGTACCCACTACCATATCAAAACGTAGAACATTTCCATCATCCTCCACAAGTTCCCTTGTGCTTTATTCCAGTCAATTTCTGTCCCCGCCCTGGTCTCAGGCAACCACTGATCTGCTATCTGATACTACACACTAGAGTTATATTTCTACAGTTAATAACAGAGTTCTACTTTTTGCCCTAAAATAATTTGTTTCTTCCAAATTGCTCTTATTTTATTTTTTCTTCAGTGGGTATATTTTGTCCTCTGACTTTTGTGCAGAGGCTTTTCAGAAATAAAAAACCATCTGTGGTGGTCTGCTCTCTGTCACGAGGGGGGGTTAGAAAGGTACCTGGAATGTCTGAGCACATGGGGCTTGTTGAGTTTGGGGTCAAGAACCGTGTGATCAGTGTGGGCTGCTTTGGGGAAACCTCCTGATTTGAGATCTCTAGGTCTCTTTCTTGGGCTGGTGGCCAGAGAAGAGTTTTTCAATCTCCCACATACATGAAAGGCTGCTAGTGTCATGGAAGCTGAGTGGAGCAAAAGGGCTGGGCTCGGGGGTCCTCAGCATTTTATTCAATATACAAAGAGTCAATTTCTTTATTTTTGGTAGGACACGCAAGCCCTAAAGTCTCAAGTGCACACAGCTTCGTTGTCTCCATAGAATCAACTTGCAAACATGCTGAGACAGGACAGGCGGTTTCTCAACGGCTTGGTGTGGGGATTCCAGGTGTCTACTGCTCTTTCACCCAGTCTTTCTTACTTAAGCCTCTCCTTTCATCATGTCTAGATACCAAACTGAACGAGTCTTTTGAGAATTCTAATTTGAGTACAACTTAGTCTGGTCCTCAGTTTTCTCTACTGTCAGCTTAAGACTCAGCTTTCTGGGCTCTGCTGAGTCAGTTACCACTTGTCTTTCTACGTTCTAGCTCCCTGTGGTTTGTTGTTATTGCTGTCTCTCCTGTTTTTCTCATTCTTATGGGTTTAAGTCATTTCAGAAATCCCTTAACTTTATTGCTAAAGATGTTTAGAGAGAGTAAAATGAGGTGCATGTGCTCAATCTATCATCTTAATCCCAAAACTTCCCACTCTAAGATATGTCATACTTTACTACATGAAAAAGAACCCATGTGCAGATTAATCAAATATGTAAACTCTAACTGAATCAGGATTTACCTTCGTTCAATGGTGACAGTCATTTAGGCAATAGCAAATTTTCATACAATTGTATATTACCCCTATGCTACTTTCCTAATAGAGTCATGCATTAGGTACAATTTGGGGGAATCCTATGCTCATTATATTGTTAAACTACTATTATGATTGGAGGGATAATTATAAAAAAAATCTTAAGGTATGAATTAGGTAAGAACTCCCAGTTACGATTTTAAGATAATGAATTTTGTCTTCTGATGTTATTACTTTTAGATAAAAAGATTACTACTTTATTTAGAATTTACATTTATTTACATAGCAGTGATCTCAGACTAAAAGCATTAATTTCATTGAATTAAAGCATGGGTGAAGATATCTGAAGCAGCAGCGGGAATAGATGTTTGGAATTCTGCTTCCACGCAAGATGACTGGTATACTTACGGTGAAAGCTGTTTAACAAGGACGAAGACCCTACAAGCAATAGGAGAGTAACGACCTTGCCTTAACAATTACCACTGGACCCGATGGGAATGCACTCTCCCAGAAAGGAAGGTTGAGAATGTTCACTGGGTACCAAAAAAAAAAAAAAAAAAAAAACAACACTGAAAAACAAAAAACCAACAAAGGCTATTTTGAGTGTAGCTAGGGGGCGGCGCTCGGATTGTCAGATAAAATACAGGATAGCCAGTTCAATTTCAGTTTCAGATAAACAATGAATAATGTTTTTAGTTTATACCTCAAATATTGCATGGGACATAATTCACTAAAAAATTATTTCTTGTTTATCTGAAATTGAAATTGAACTGGGGCATCCTGTATCTTTATTTGCTAAATCTGGCAACAGAGCTCATAGCCCTTTATCTAGAATCAGAGTCTTTAATAAAGTTGAGGTCAAAGAAATAAAAATGTTAAAAGCCCCGAGAAAAGAAACTTAGATCTGAAGGCAGCCAACACAGTGATCAGGGAACACTGTATCAGGAGTGTAAGAGAGAATAATACCTTCCGTAGGGCAGATTCGGAGAGCTTCATGCTCTTCATGGAGGGCAGAGAAGACCCCCTAAGGTCCCCTTAAGCAGATGGAAGGGATTTAAAGGAACGGGAGTTTTTGGAAGGGGCAGGAGGTGACTGTGTCTTTGCCATTAACAACAGCTTCATTGTGCTCCTGGGCCAGTGAGACCTGGAGATCTGAAGTTAAACTTCAGTGTAACGAGCACAGAAACATGTTTATTCTAGGGCATTCTAAATTTAGAGAAGGCAGCAAAAGAGACGCCAAAAGGGCATTAGATTAAAGTTAAATTATTATGTTTTAATAACACCTTTTTTGGTAGGACAGGACCATTTCTAAGCATCTTTATTTTTCCCCAGCCTCCTGCCCTAACATCTACTAGCGTCTATAAGTAAGGATTTAATATGGATTTGCAGAACAGATTATTTTATGTATTCATTTAAAAATTTTCTTTACTGCTTCTTTTTGGGAGCACACGTGACCAGAGTTTCCTGACCCTTGAGAACCCTTCTTCATGCTGTTTATTCTCATTCGATAACACACACCTTTGGGAAGACAGAGAATGTCCTAAAATCAGAGAGCTACAGGAATCCCCAAATTGCCTGGCCATTTCCCTTCCTCCAAACAGGGGCCCAGTCACACCGTCCTGGAGAGTTTGTTGTCTGCCCTGAGTTTAAAGATTTCCAGGGAAGGAAATCATAGAACACCCCTCTGTGGGAGTAAGAAAGGGATTCTTTTTCCATTATTTTCAGACTTTGGTTAACCTAGGAATGACACTCTGATTTCAATTTATTTAAAAAGAGTGATTCTTTTCAAGAAGAAGCAGTCACCAAGCTGAGAAACATGGCTTCTTCTTCCTTGCCTGAGTGGCCTGGGTATCGGGCTTTCCAAGCTTTCATTCACAGTTCTCCACCAGCTGACAGAATTGTCTCAGGGCCTCAGTTTCCTTCCTCCCCCGGTTCTGTATAACTGCCTCTTGGACATTTTGTGAGGAGCATTCCCTGGATCAGTGACGGAGATAAAGAGAATAAATGCATCATAACTTTATCTATTGCCTAACAGTGTTTTCATTGGTCAAATTAAATCTATACAGATATATGCATCTTAAACTAAGTACAGTAGATTCCTTCCCAATACCTTCTCTATATTGTCATTGGACATTTTAATTTAAAGCTGTGGATTTTCCATGCTTTATCTTGAGCTAAATAGCTCCAGCTTCGGAATGGTTTCCCATTAAATTACGAGATACCATGTGCAGTAGTTGACACTATATTTATCTGTAAGTTACCTAGGGATTTTTCTTGGAAGGAATAACCTTACAAGTGGAGGAGAAAAACACACCTGGAGGTCAGCAATCAGTTGGGCTTTTGCCTTTTAAGTCCTGGCCCAGCCCTTGGGCTAACAACTGGTCTTCTCTTGGGGTTGTTCTCTCTCTATCTTTTTCTATGTAAAAAGAAAGCCCCAATAATTTAAATCATCTCCAAGATGTCCTTCACAGCTTAGTACTCACTATGTCTCTGAGCCTTTATTCTTCTTTTATCAAAAGTAAGGCATGGGACTTCCCTGGCGGCCCAGTGGTCAGGACTCCCTGCTCTCAATGCAGGGGGTACCAGTTCCATCCCTTGTCAAGGAACGAAGATCCTACGTGCCGCACAGCGTGGCCAAAATAAATAAGTAAATACAAATAAAAATACTTTCAAAAGTAAGGCGTAAAGAGAACTATGTTCTCTTGGCCTCAGCCCTTATTTTATTATTCTGGGTCATTCAGCAAGTGCTCCACAAATCATCCACATGCCCAGTGACACTTCAGTGAAGCCAGTCATTCTCATCTGGGGGCAATTTTACCCACCAGGAGCCATTTGGTAATGTCTGGAAACATTTTTCTATTACTGTGACAGAGGGAAGGAGTGTTATAATTGGAATTAATGGATAGAGGCTAGGGATGCTGATAAACAACCTACAGTGCAGAAGACCGGGACCTTGCTTCCTATCTAGCAACAAAGCAGTATCCAACCCAAATGTCGATTGAGTCGCTCTTGAGAAGCCCCGAAATAAATCACGGAGGGGGATAACTTGGCCTGTCTTCCTCATCCTTCTCAGGTGAACCTTCTTCTTTCTATTTCCATGTTCCTTCCTCAAACTCAGTGAGTCCTCAGTTTCTCCAGCTGCAGTAAACTTTGAGCCCCTAGTACAACTCCCAGCACAGAGGCAAGTCCTCAAGGAACTGTGGTCTCTTCTCCGCCCTTTGCCAACTAACCTCGTTTAAAGTAGGTC
The DNA here is from genome assembly GCF_963924675.1 of Phocoena phocoena. Classification (NCBI taxonomy): domain Eukaryota; kingdom Metazoa; phylum Chordata; class Mammalia; order Artiodactyla; family Phocoenidae; genus Phocoena; species Phocoena phocoena. The sequence continues at coordinate 10,769,273 of NC_089235.1, forward strand.
CAGTCGAATTTGCAAAGCCCAGCAGAGAAGACATCTGTGCCCTCATCATCTTTGCCTGGCATCCTTTCTGTTGCTATAACAGGAAGCCACTGGGCAGAGTTTAGGAATTTATTTTATGACTTGAAAAATAATCAATACGATTAGAAGAGCAGAAAAGAAAGCTGTATTACGCAGTACTTCCTGACCACTTTTCAGGATGCTCTCTCAATGCCAAACACCATATTCCTGGTGCTTATGTAATGCTGAATAGATTGAATACAGTGGCTGGTGGTTAGTTTCATCTTACTATCACTCTTATGTTCCTCTGGTACATAAAATTATAGGGGGTACTGCTCATACACTCAACATTCAACTCAAATTAACAAGAACAAAGACAAGACCTTGCATTGAGACACCTCTATCAGCGAAGCTGTTCTCAGTTAAGTGGAAATCAGGACTGGGCCCTCCAGGATAGAGGGCTTTTCAAGGAAAAGGAGGCAGAGTATTCAACACACAGGCTGTTGGGACCTAGCCAGTTCATATTCCTCTTTTTAAAAGATGCCTCTAGAGATTCCCTAGTGGTGCAGTGGTTAAGAATCCACCTGCCAATGCAGGGGATGCGGGTTCGAGCCCCGGTCCAGGAAGATCCCACATGCTGCGGAGCAACTAAGCCCGTGTGCCACAACTACTGAGCCTGTGCTCTGGAGCCTGTGAGCCACAACTACTGAAGCCCGCGCACCTAGAGCCTGTGCTCCGCAACAAGAGAAGCCACCGCAATGAGAAGCCCGCACACCACAACGAAGAGTAGTACCTGCTCACTGCAACTAGAGAAAGGCCGTGCACAGAAACAAAGACCCAACACAGCCAAAAATAAATAAAATAAAATAAATTAATTAAAAAGAAAAGATGCCTCTAGGAAATTCCCTGGAGGTCCAGTGGTTAGGACTCTGCACTCACTGCTGAGGGCCAAGTTCAATGCCTGGTTGGGGGGAACTAAGATCCCACAAGCTGCGTGGCATGGCCCCAAAAAATAAATTAAAAACAAAAAAGGATGCTTCACATCCTTTGTAGCATCATATTATTTATCGGAATTCATTCAATTTAACATTTACCAAACAATTACAATGAGTTAGGTATGGGGATGGGTGCTGGAAGTTTGCAGTCATGTAAAATTATCAGCAGTCAAGTTAAACACAATTATATGTGTCAAATAACACATAATGTAGAGTGCGGTTCTGGTATTAACTGGATTACTGGTGGCACTTTTAGCCAAGGGAGCCTCATGTAGTTTTCTTGTTTCAGTATTCGTTAAGATGTGTGTTCTCCAATACACTACTACTGGTCATATGTGGCTATCTAAATTTAAATTACTTCAGAAAAATTCTAAATTTAATTTCTCAGTTACATAGCCACTTATAAATTATCCCATAGCTACATGTGGCTAGTGACAATTGTATTGGACAGTGCAAATAGAGAACTTTTCCAACTTTGCAGAAAGTTCTGTTGGACAGCACTCAGTCTAAGATCCTCATATCCAAGCCTCCTTAACTCTGAATCATTCCCTTTTATGTAGCACATTGGCCTTTTTCCCGTTCTAGTTCCCAGCAGACTAATGAGCTCCTGGTAGCCAAATTAGATTACAAATTGCACAGAGTTCTGAATTGATCAACAATATTCTCAAAACCTGATCTTTAGTGAAGTTTTCTCCTCAACTGTAAAGAACCCATCAAATGGAAATTTACTGCTGTGGTCATTTCTGTTCTGTTTAATATCATGCAAATCTGTACCACATAAAAAATGCTGGAATATAGCTCTATTCCAATGGAAGAGCATTGTATAACATGTTCGTACACTTTTACACAAAATACCTGAATGAATGCCTGTCACCAGAGTGGAACGGTTTATATAAATCTCCCTGGCTTTGGATGGGAAATTTGGATGTTCTTAGTTGAACAGTACCTCAAAACTCTCCACATTGTTCAAAATCCCTTTCCCTTATGTTGTTTCCTATCTCATACTAAAGCTAAGACATCTCCCAACTCTGTTCTCTTCTCTTCATCTCTAGTTTCCTACCTTAAATGAGCATCCTCTATCCTGAACTGTTACTGGAACCTCCTACCTGGTCTCTCCCCCCTTGAAATCCACTCTTTAGACAGGGTGAACTTTTTTTTTTTTTTTTTGCGGTACACGGGCCTCTCACTGTTGTGGCCTCTCCCGTTGCGGAGCACAGGCTCCGGACGCGCAGGCTCAGCGGCCATGGCTCACGGGCCCAGCCGCTCCGTGGCATGTGGGATCTTCCGGACCGGGGCACGAACCCGTGTCCCCTGCATCGGCAGGCGGACTCTCAATCACTGCGCCACCAGGGAAGCCCATCTTACTTATCTTTTAAAGCCATTGTTCCTCAAAGTTCTGCTGTTTCAGATTCTCTCTCTCCCTTGGTACCCTTCTAGTGAAAATTAGGAACCATTTTCCAAGAATAAAAATTCACAAACACACGCAGGTGCACAACAACTGCATGCAATTTCAAGGGGTTTACAGACTTCCTGAAATCCCCAGTTCATACTTTATGTGTGAATAATTCCCAGATATGTACCTTCATCCCAGACTTGTCTGAGATTCATCCCAGTAGGTCCAACTGGTTACTAGGTTATCTCCACGCAGATGTTTCCCAGACACTTGAAATTATCAAGAGCAAAACTGAACTAATCATTTTCATTCTCAAACCTGCTGCTCTAGCCACATCCCTATGTAAGTAAATGTAAACACAATTCATCCAGTCCTAGTCTAGCCAAAATTTGACATTTATCTCTGAGTCCTTCCTACCCTTTACCATCTCATTTAAACAATTGTCACGTTCTGTTCACTTTGCTTTTTTTTTTTTTAATCTTGGTTTTTTGGGATTTTTTAAGATTTAATTTAAGTTTTTATTTTTGGCCACGTTGGGTCTTCGTTACTGTGCACGGGCTTTCTCTAGTTGAGGTGAGCGGGGGCTGCTCTTTGTTGCGGTGCGCGGGCTTCTCATTGCGGGGGCTTCTCTTGTTGCACAGAACGGGCTCTAGGCGCACAGGCTTCAGTAGTTGTGGTGCTTGGGCTCAGTAGTTGGGGCTCGCGGGCTTAGTTGCTCCGCAGCATGTGGGATCTTCCCAGACCAGGGGTCAAACCTGTGTCCCCTGCACTGGCAGGCAGATTCTTATCCACTGCGCCACCAGGGAAGTACCGTTTTGCCTTTTCAGTGTATCTTCCTTCCCTCCACTCCTCAACATCTCCATGGCCCAAATATGAGCACAGAGCACTGCCATCCTCTGCATGGGCCACCGCAGCATGCTACCCATTGGTCTTGTTATTGCTTATTTGCCTGTCGTCTATTCTTTGTACTTTAGGACAAAGGCTTCCTTCATAAAGCAACCATATCGGGCTTCCCTGGTGGCGCAGTGGTTGGGAGTCCGCCTGCCGATGCAGGGGACACGGGTTCGTGCCCCGGTCCGGGAAGATCCCACATGCCGCGAAGCGGCTGGGCCCATGAGCCATGACCGCTGAGCCTGCGCGTCCGGATCCTGTGATCCGCAACGGGAGAGACCACAACAGGGAGAGGCCCGCGTACCGCAAAAAAAAAAAAAAAAAAAAAGCAACCATATCAATCCCAAGGCATCCTACTGTCCTTGGGATAAATTCAAAATTCATCAGTTTTTTTTACGCCCTCCCACGTTCCTAAGAAACCCACTATGCTGTACCCACACTGACTGCTTTTCAGTAATTTGATATGTCCTGATCTGTCCTCCCCTAGACCATTCTACATATTGTTTCCTCTCCCTTGAACTCTACTCCTTTTTTTTTTTTTTTTTTAACTATTTCAGTCATCTGACTACCTTCTACTTTTCTTTCAGGTGTCTACTCTGTATACCTTCCTCAGAGAGGCCTGCTGTAAGCTCCGGCCTAGATTCCCCATAGCAGCCTTGATTTCCCCTGACGTACGCTATGTGTAAATTACTTTCAAGACTTTATTTTTTAGAGCAGTTTTAGGTTTACAACAAACTTGAGAGGAAGGTGTAAGATTTCCCACATATTGCCTGTCCTCACATATGCACAGCTTCCCCCGTTCTCAATATCATTCACCGGAATGATACATTTTTTACCAAGGATGAACTTATGCTGACACATCATAATCACCTGAAGTCCATAGTTCACCTCAGGGCTCACTCTTGGTGTTGCACATTCTATGGGTTTGGACAAGAACTTAATGACTTATATCCATTACCGTAATATACAGCTCATTTTTCCTGCCCTAGAAACTTCTGTGCTCTGCCTATTTATCTCCCCTACCCCCGGCAACCACTGATCTTTTTATTATCGGCATACTTTTGCCCTTTCCAGAATGTCATATAATTTGAATCATATAGTATGTAGTATTTTCAGATTGGCTTCTGTCACTCAGTAATTTGCATTTAAGTTTCCTCCATGTTTTTTCATGGCTTGGTAGCACATTTCTTTTCAGTGTTAAATAATAGTCCATTGTCTGGATGTATGACAGCTTATTTATCCATTTATCTACTGAAGAACGTCTTAGTTGCTTCCAAGTTTTGGCATTTATGAATAAAGCTGCTATGAACATCCATGCACAGGTATCTGTGTGGACATAAATTTTCAAATCCTTTGGGTCAATGCCAAGGAGTGTGGTGGCTGAGTCATATGGTAAAAGTCTGTTTAGTTCTGTAAGAAACCATCAGGTTGTGTGCCAGTTTGCGTTCCCACCAGCAGTGGGTGAGAACTCCTGTTGCTCCACATGCTTGCCAGCATTTGGTGTTGTCGGTGTTCCAGATTTTCGCCATTCAAAAAGGTGTGTACTGGTGTCTCCTTGCTGTTTTAATTGGCATTTCCATGATATGGAACACCTTTTCATGTGTTTATTTGCCATCTGTATCTCTTCTTTAGCGAGGTGTATGTTCAGGTGTCTTGACCATTTTTTAAATTGTGTTGTTCATTGTCTTAGTTTTGAATTTTAAGAGTTCTTGGTATATTTTGGACACCAGTCTTTTATCAGATGCGTCTTTTGCAAATATGTTCTCCCAGTCTGTGGTTTGTCTTCTCATTTTCTTGATATTGTCTTTCACAGAGCAGAAATTTTTAACTTAATGAACTCCAGCTTATCAATTATTTCTTTCATGGAGTTGTTTCTAAAAAGATATCACCAAACCCAAGATCACCTAAGTTTTCTCTCATGCTATCTTCTAAGAGTTTATAGTTTTGCATTTCACTTTTCGATTTATGATCCATTTTGGGTTGTTTTTGTGAAGCGTATAAGGTCTGTGTCTAGATTCACTTTTTTTTCAAGTGGAAGTCCAGTGGTTCAAGCACTATTTTTTAAAAATATTTATTTATTTGGTTGTGCTGGGTCTTAGTTGCAGCAGGCGGGCTTCTTAGTTGCGGTTCACAGGCTCCTTAGTTGCGGCTCACTGGCTCCTTAGTTGTGGCACGCGAACATTAGTTGCAGCACGCAAACTCTTAGTTGCATGCAGCACTACTTGTTGAAGAGATGATCTTTCCTCCACTGTATTTCCTGTTCTTCTTTGTCAAAGATCAACTAACTGTAGTTATGAGGGTATATTTCTGGGCTCTCTATTCTGTTCCATGTAAATTACATTTTACACTGTTTCCCACTAGACCCTCAGCCCTGTGAGGAGACAGCTATGTCTCTCTTATTCACTGCTCTGTTCTCATCGCTCAGAATAGTACCTGGAGATAGTAGGTACTTGTAAAATATGTGTTGAATTGTTGACCAATGTGCTAGATTGTGTATTCTAATACAGAATCTAAGTTCCATGAGAATCAAGACAAAATAAAATATCAGATTGGGGGAGGCAGAGCAGGTGCCCTGAGGAGGTGAATCTTGAAGAAGCGTCTGACTTTGCATTGGTGGGGGGAAGAGATGAGGTATCCAGGTGGGGGAAGAGCTCAAGCAAAAGCAAAAGGCAAAGAGGAGAGACTGAGCATGGCATTATGAGGATATCAGACTGACAGAATCAAAGTGCTCAGGAAGGAGACTGGTGGGAAACACTGCTGAAGTATATTCTCTGGGGTGTGTGATTGATTAACCTCACCTGTGGACACGGTTCCCTAAGATAAGAGAGAAATCTGAGATGACAATTACAGGAAATCTTGGGGAAATGGGAAGTCATTCATGAATATGGAAAGGTTTGTCCTTATATAGATTTCTAGAAGTAACTAATTCTAGCCTAGGGCTCTTGGATGAATCAGATCCCTTTGGTCCACAGTGAGCAAAGCTTGTATGGAAATAGAGGGGTCATGGTGTGTGCACACTGCTGTCATCCGAATGTGCATGTCAACACGGCCGACCCAGTTCAGCTCCTCCCTGCAATCAGCCAGAGGACTGCAGAGGGGGCTAAAACTCAAGTAGTCTCCAGGATTGAGGAACCACTTTAGGAAGAAGAGGAAGACTGAGTTACTTGACAAATTCAATACACGAGAACATTTTTGGGCTTGAATTATTTTGGCAACTCATATCAGCTACTTTTTCAGTGATGATAGAGTCTTTATAGCTAGCGATTCAGCTAATCATTTATAAATTGTCCCAAAGCAATCAAAACTACCTACACATAAATATTAAAACTGGAAATATTTTGTTTTAAAATATATGCCTATAATTACAACACATTCAGGCAGCAATATTCTCCTTCTGTTTATTGGCTATTCTTAAAAATTAAAACATCAGAGTGATGATAATGATAACTCTTGCCAGGGGTTGGCAGTGCAGATTTTAGCAAAAGGATTTTTCTCTCACCACCTTAGCGGCTGCTGCCATCTAGCGACCAACCCAACTGACAAACAAAGATGGGTTGAGAAAACATACTCGGAAGAGTCTGACACAATCTTTTCCTTAATATCTCTGATTAATAACACCACAGAGAAGGAAAATGCATGTGAATAATATTTATGCTGTAATTTGAAAGTTATCATAGGGAAGAAATAGAAAACATTACGAACGTGTTTCACCGGTAACACCCTTCAAGGTAAAAGTGATCACATTGAGATTAAATAACAATTTATAAAGCAAATAAGCAAAGATTCTGGAACCAACCTTCTACCAAAGATTAAACATAGAAATAACGACAAATTGTTTAAAATGCTCGCTTCTCTGAGGATATTACATAAAATAAAGTTCTAGTGTATGTTCAAACTGAGGGAACGGAATAGAAACCCATGCCTTATCTGGAACACAAAATATTTCATCGTCATCATCAGGAACTAGAATGTGAAAATTCCAAATGTGAAACCCCATGACTTTCTTATTTATAAAAATTTAACCCCCTTAGGCTTTACAGTGAGAACACCAGTCTTGTGTATGTAAAGATTGGTCTGAAGAAGTTTCTCTCTCCTTATCTTGCTCCTTTATATTAGTGTTAATTCCAAACCAGCACAGTCTGCCTGGCACAGTTACCACCAAGTGCTACAAAGAACGAGGGTAAAATACAAAAGGTTGCTATTTAGGTACACCTTGGGCTTCTGTGGGGAGAGAAATGCAATAATCTGAAATGGCCCTGGGAGACCCTGAGGCTTCGATGGTAGAACCATCTCCCACAAAGGGCCCACAGCTTAAGATGCCGTCTAACCTGTAGCCTATTATAAGGGAACACAAGGTTATTAACGTCCTTGGTTTTAAGTTGCTAGATTGCTTTTGTTGTTATTGTTAAGAAAGGTGCTTAGGACATGGGAGTTTATGATGATCTTCCTTTAATATGAAAGGATTATGCTTCTACAAGTTTTCAGTACAACAAATGCTTAGAACTTTTTCCCTGGGTGAGTCATTGCCACTTTCCTGTGCTGTTCATTTTATGAGCAATGACACAGGTAGACCACTGAGTAATGGCTGGAGGCTCCCACAGAAAATAAGGAGCCCCCATGGCACTACCGCCCCCTTTCACATTGTTTTTACAAAGATGATTCGTAGTAAAAATCACCTGCATATTTGTTTACTTATTTAATCAGCGACTGTTACCTTAACTATTTATGAAACAATTTTCCTTAAATGTTTGTTCATTTATTTAATCAGCAATTATTTCCTTCAATATTTATCAAACAACTATTGTACTTAGGCTATTATACCCAGAAGGAGGAAATCAGTGTCTTTGTTCTCAAGGCTACCAGTGGGAGAAAACAAGAATAGCATTTACCAATAGAAGGTTAAGTAGAAGAAATACAAATAAGGATTCTAGAATTTCAGAGGCAAAAGAAGTCCCAGCAAGCTAAGAAGTCAGGAAAGGAGTGAGGACATTGTACAGCGGTGACATTTAACCTAGGCTCTGAAGACGGATAAGGTTTCAGTGAAGAGAAAGGAGAGTCCAGGGCGTTCCGTCATGGAACTGCAAATATGGAGGACTAATGAGTGGCCAGTTGACCTGAAGCATAAATCAGTCTTGGGCACTAATGGGATATTGGGCTCTAAAGAAAAGGCTTTCTGTGGTCAATGGAGTCAATGAAACCGTGAGTAAGAAAGTGAGTTTGAGACTGCTAGAGCAGTGTTTTAGGAAAGTTAGTAAAGCCACCATGTATGTCCATCTGGCATATGATCAGGATGAAGAGCAGAGGAGAAAGCCTAGAGGTGGGGTAACCAGTAGAGAGGCTACCTTACAGCACTGAATTAGGAATGGAAAAGAGGAAACAGAGGTAAAATGGGTAGAATTTAGTAATCACTTGGGCTTGGGGAAAGAGGAAAAACAGAAGGAGAAAAGGAGAAAGGAAAACAGTTCAAGTCAATTTACTTTTTGAGCCTGGGTGACTAGAATTATGTAAAATTAACAGAAAAGAGGTAGGGGAGAGAACTAGCTTGCAAGACAAATATTGTACTGAAAAACAAAGAATATAAACCCAGTTCACATTATCAAAAGTACACACTGTACTGAGACACAGAGGACCTGAGATCTGAAGGAGATCTCTGGATATCGGAGCTCCTTTCCCAGAAAGGCAGAACCCATGACACAGCATCCTTAATAGGGGCAGGGAGATATTGGTTACCTAACTATGTCCATAGTTATTTTGGAGCTCAGTGTATCATCAGGCCAACCATTCCATCTTTGGATACTCTATTATAACATGTTTTCTTCTAGTCAATTAAATCCCACTTTTCTGTGATCTCTTGTTTGTTCACCCTAGTTATGTTTAGAACATAACAGAACATTCTTCATTACCAGATATATTCTCTATCATTTCACAACAGTTATGTCCCTCTTTTTCCCCCAAAGTAACAGTTTTCAGTTCCTTCATCTATTTCTCACGCACAGTTATTTACACATAACTTGCTGTTTAGATGATCCCTTTCCAGAAATTCTTCAGAATGTGCATTTCCTTCAGAAACACCAGATCTACAATTGAGAAAGTCCACAAGATATAGCTTATGTCTGTCTGACTGCAGAGTCCACGTTCTTAACCTACACCACAGACTTCCTCCTTGAATGGATGATTAAAGATTGAAAGATTCTCCTTAGAAAAGGCCAAAATTATGGATATGCAAAGATACTACTTAAAGCACAGCACTTGACATAAAAGGGAATTTCCATAAGCAATACTTTATAGCCAGTTCTGATTGCAGGGCCCTGAGTTCACATACAGAGTTCAAAAAAGCCACCTTTAGGGCTTCCCTGGTGGCGCAGTGGTTGGGAGTCCGCCTGCCGATGCAGGGGACACGGGTTCGTGCCCCGGTCCGGGAAGATCCCACATGCCGCGGAGCGGCTGGGCCCGTGAGCCATGGCCGCTGAGCCTCCGCGTCCGGAGCTTGTGCTCCGCAGTGGGAGAGGCCACAGCAGTGAGAGGCCCACGTACAGCCAAAAAAAAAATCCACCTTTAGAGGTCATCCATAGGTATCCTGATGTCAGAGAAATAACTTCTATTACTCAAGGTCAAGAAACTTCAGGTAGAGTTTTAGCTCTACCATTATTTAGAAGTGAAGCCTTTGAGTTTCAGTTTCTGTTTTTTCCAAAATGAGGATAAACATACCCATGCCTCATGACCATTTAAGTATCAAAGTCAAAAGAGAAGAATGTATGACACAAAGTAAACTGAGTGTTCCACAATTTTAACAAGTTAAGTGTGCAAATGAGGGAGCTGAGGCAGAGTCAATATCTTACACTAGGCTCCCCAGACTAGACGGGTCTCTGGGCATCGTTAGAAACATGGGCTCTATGCTGGATCCACAGAGGGTGTCTCCTCCAATCACACTGTTGTGAAAGTGAGAATGAAATTAATCCATGCCCACCCCTGTCCTCCCATTGCCAGTCACTAAGGTCTATTGCTTCCACCCCTCCCCAAATATCCTTCTCTAATAGCCCATAATAATTGCCTTCATTCACCTCCTCAACTTCTCTTTGCTGGGCTCACTCGACCACTAAACAAATGGAGTGCCTACCAGGTACCAGGCAGTGTTAGCTGGTGAAAATGTAAAGATGAATAAGATTTGATTCCAGTTTTCCAGGAGTTCACAGTCTTTTTGAAAAGGCAATCATATACCCACCAAGTAACTATTATCAAAAAGCCAGACAATCCATGTGTTGATGAAGATGTGGAGAAACTGGAACATTTATGCACTGTTGGTGGGACTTAAAATGGCACAGACATGTTGGAAAATGATTAAACATAGAGCTACCACATGACCCAGCAAATTCTACTTCAAAGTGTGTACTCAAGAGAATTAAAGACATACGTCTACACAAAAACTTATACATGAATGTTTATGGCAGAAGTACTCACAATAGCCAAAAGGTGGCAACAACCCAAATGCACATCAATGGATGAATGGATGAACAAAATGTGCCATATCCATACAATGGAATATTACTCAGCCATTAAAAGAAAGGAAGTCCTGATACATGCTACAATTTGGATGAATTTTGAGAACATTATACTAAGTGAAAGAAGTCGGTTACAAAAGTCCATATTTATATGATCCCATTCATATGAAAGTCTAGAATAGGGAAATCAATAGAGACAGAAAGTAGATTAGTGGTTGCTTGGGGCTGGGTAGGGACCGGGGTTGAAGAGACAGGAGGGGTTGATAATAGGAAGGGTTAATAGCTAAAGGATAAAGCTTCTTTTTAAGGTGATGAAAATGTTCTAAAATTGATTGTGGTGATGGTTGCACATATCTGTGAACATACTAAAAACTGGTGAAATTGTATGCTTTAAATGGGTGAATGTGAATTATATCTCAATTAAATTGTATGTAAATTATATCTCAATATAACTGTTTTTTAGAAAAGCAGAGTCAATAAGTGCTGTAAAGGATTTTAACTGCCACGATAACATGTAGAGTTCATCAAGGACAGCTAGGAAGGAATTCAACCTGGGGATCAGGAAAGACTTTACAGAAAAGTGATGCTACAGCCAAGACTTGAAATATGAGTGGGTGTTTGTTGGTCCCAACTATACTACGAATCCTCTTCCAATACATTAGCTATGGTACTCCCACAACGACCTGTTCAAAAGTAAAATCTGATCATGCAAGAGAGGGGTGCACAGGGGTTTTCTAAGGTACTGCTAATGTTCTAGTTCTTTCTGTGGACACAGAGTACATGAGTGCTTTGTTTCTGTATATAGCGATCATATACATTCATTGGAATAGATGATACTCCACAAAATGAAAAAGAAACTCACTGTAAAATGAAAAAATGATACACTGCAGACGTAGTGTACCACTGCACTGTAGATGATACGCTGCAAAGATGGAAAAAAAAAAACTATCTGCCGAAAATCACTCGGTAGCTACACATCATCAACATAATGGAGATTCAACTGCTCGGTACAACCCGGCTTTGTTCAGTGTTACATCCTCGGCTATTGGCATGGTGCCTGCACGTAGTAAGCCTAGAGTTTTAGGTTCTCTCAGAGCCTGGGACTCTGATGTGGGTGCAGGCACTGTATTTGGGAGGTGATCCCAGGAAGCAAGAGTTGAGGGAGGGGCACCCTGGGAGGGAAAGCCAACAGAAGGATGGCTGCCGTAGTAAGGTTGCCACTGCAGGCAATGGGGCTTTAGTTCCCATTTAATGGCTGTTTAATATCTCAGGTTTTCCAGACAAGTGGAGCAGTATTTCTCAAGCTTTGTGGTCTCAAGACCCATCCACCCTCTTGAAAATTATTGAGAACCCCAAAGAGCTTTATGTTAATTTTGCCTATCGAAATCTACCATAGAAAAAGTTGAAACTGGAGTATATTAAAAATATATCATAAAAACACTACATAGCATAAGAACATACTTAGCATAAATGACATTTTGATGAAAAATAGCTATATGGAGTGACAAATTTGGCATTGTTCTATATTTTTGCAAATGTCTTTCATGTCTGGCTTCATAGAAGACAGCTGGATTCTCCTATCTGCTTTGGCACATCAATCTGTTGAGAAGTTGCTTGGGTTGAAGTGTATGAAGAAAATTCAGCCTCACACAGATGTGTAGTTGGAAAACGAAGGTGCATTTTAATAGCGTTTTTAGGTGATTTGAATATTCTTTGAAACTATACCAAAACCCGTTGAAAGGCAGTTTTTTTTTAACATCTTTATTGGAGTATAATTGCTTTACAGTGTTGTGTTACTTTCTGCTGTATAACAAAGTGAATCAGCTATATGCATACGTATATTCCCATATCCCCTCCCTCTTGCGTCTCCCTCCCACCCTCCCTATCCCACCCCACTAGGTGGTCACAAAGCACCGAGCTGATCTCCCTGTGCTATGCGGCTGCTTCCCACTAGCCATCTATTTTACATTTGGTAGTGTATATATGTCCATGCCACTCTCTCACTTCGTCCCAGCTTACCCTTCCCCCTCCCCGTGTCCTCAAGTCCATTCTCTATGCCTGTGTCTTTATCCCTGTCCAAAGGCAGTTTCTTAAAGATTGGCTGCAGTGTGGGATCAGAAACCACTTTTAACATCATGCTTTGGTCATTTGGAAAGTATTGCTTCACTGAGTTACGCAAATTTTCCAAATGTTCACAGATTTTATTATGCAATATCAAAAACTCATGTTTGTTAATACCACCGCCTATCTCATCCGAAAATTCTGTAAGTACCAAGAAGCTGTCACACCCACAGTGGTGAATTCAAGTTTACAACAATTCTAATTTTCATCTGAAAGTTCAAATTTTACCACTGGCAATAAATACTGTGAGTCATTTTCCTTCAAGTCATAGATTTTATTTCGTTCAGTTTTTTAAGAAACTGCCTGCCAGATGTCCGAGTCTGTATAACCATCGTTTGTCGGTTATTCTTTTTTTTTTTTTTTGCGGTACGCGGGCCTCTCACCGTCGTGGTCTCTCCCGTTGCGGAGCACAGGCTCCGGACGCGCAGGCTCAGCGGCCATGGCTCACGGGCCCAGCCACTCCGCGGCATGTGGGATCCTCCCAGACCGGGGCACGAACCCGTGTCCCCTGCATCAGCAGGCGGACTCCCAATCACTGCACCACCAGGCAAGCCCTCGGTTATTCTTTTAAGTAAAAATGGTGCTCCATGTACTCAAAAATTTTGGTTTAATAAAATGAATACTTTTTACTGCTTCTTTAAGGGCATTTTAAAGTAAAACTGATATTTTCTTTTTTTTTACTGACAGTGTGTGAGGTTAAAGAACACAATGGCAAATAAGAAGTACAGCTAGATACCACTCTTTTGATTCACAGAGTTATGCCCACTATTGTTTTTGTGCCATTAGTGCAAATGTCAACCCAGTAAAAAAGGTCCCATAATATCCTGGCATTATTACGACAGTTGTTTTGGCCTCAGGGAAGCCCAGAGTCTCAGGGGCCTCCAGAGATGCACAAGCCATGCTTTAAGAACTGCTGAAGCAGAGTTCTAGTATGCCATAAATCATCTGCATCCTTGAAAAGAATTTCAAGAGTTCATTAAATTAGACACGTTCAAATAGGATCAAAAGCGTGATCTAACACCACATAATTACCGAGCCCACCCTAGCAGTGCCTTTTCCTCAGCTCTGGCCCATTTTGCCGCACCCCAGACCTGTCAGTTAAGAGCTCTGCTTATTATCTGATGCCTGCAGTGTCCAGCAAGAGGGAGCCAAAACAACAAATGAAAACAATCAGGAAAGAGAAGCAAAAGGTCTTTTGTCATGTGAAACACACAGCTTCATTGTCAATGGGTTCAAGAACCATCGGCTGGCAGTCAAGTTCTTAAACAGCTCAGCCACTTTTAGACATCCTCAGAGAAACTAAAGAAAGGGGACTTCACCCAGGTGTGAGCTCTAATCTATTCCCATGGACCAGATTGCAATGCAGGCAGTAGGAAGGAGAATGATTCTAGGGGAGGGTAAGGTCAAAGGCCAGATTTGAACTTTCTCCTTCTAATGCTTTCCTTGGAGTGTTCTGTGTTTTAAAGAAGAAAGGTCATTCCTTTCAGCAAGGATGGAAAGAGAGGAAAATATCTGATAGCGATTCAAATGCAAAATACCCAAGGACTGCAGTTGACCGGTGCCTGGGCTGATTTTCAAGACTGAATAGGTCATATGCTTGGGAAAGCCATCTGCTGTGTGCCCTAATTTTCCTTCTGATTCATCTCTTACTGGACCATGACTGAACTGAAAGCTTCATCACCAAGGCAAGTGCTAATAATATTCAGACCTGACATATGAATAGTGCCCCACAGTTTACAAATATTATCCTAACATTTGTTAACCACCAAGCTGTACTGGGCACGTGTGTATTTATTAGTTCATTTAGTAATCGTAATATTTAACTGTATTGAGCATTAACTAGGTTAGGTTTTGTGCTAAGCATTTTACACACACGCACACGCACACACACACACACGCGCACACACACACACGCGCGCACACACACGCACACACGCACGCACACACACACGCACGCACACACGCACACACACACACACACACACGCATATATAATCTTATTTAAATATTCCCAACAACCTTACAGGTAGGGCTATTAGTACTTCCACTTAATGATAAGAAATCTGGTCTCAGGGAATTTAAGTAACTTATTCAACAGGATGCAATTAGAAAAGGGTCCTCCTGGTTGAAGCTGAGGCTCTTCACCACTAGACTCTTCTAGGGGGAACGTGCCCCCAAAGAGCAGATTACATTTGAAATGGGCAAGCCTTTGAGAGAAAAGGAAATATATATTAAGCCACAAGCAAAGGCATTTTTTTTCTTCATTAGCAATTTTGTTTGGTGGTTACTGCACTGAAAACTAGGAAAAAGCATGCTTCCTCTTATCAGGCTTGGTGACAAGTTAGGTACCTGGGAGGGGCCCATGACACCAGGTCTCATTGCTGACATGCAAATGCTGTCTCTGAAAACTACATGGTATCAAGATAATGGGTTTTTGGTCCCAGAGACTTTGTCGATGTAAAGCCAGACCCCTGGGTTTGTCATCCACTCCTTGTTGGCTCCAAATGAATGATGACAGTAGTACTTGCTGATCCCGGGATGGCCATGGATCTTGGGTCACTGCAGTCACTCACAGATCTTCCCTTGTAGGTAATCAGGGTCCCTGAGGAGGGCATGGTCAGGTTTTTCAGGCCACAGAGAGCCGCTTCACCTGGTAGAGCATGAGTGCTGGAATGTCCATTTGGCTCAGTTAGTCACAGGGCTATGCTCATGAGCTGATGGCAGGTTTCAATCCCTGTAGGAGCCAACTGGCTTTACACAGAGAAAAGTCTGTGCCACCGACTTTATGCTCCCTTCATCAGAGCCTTTCCTGTAGGACAGGCGGTCTTTCCTGGGCACTGGGAGCAGATCAGGGAGAAATGAAGGCAGAGGGGATCTCTGTGGAGTTGACGGTCCAGAGGGGCTTGAGGTCTTCACTGATTTATTCAGACATTTATTATAGCTTAATTAACATTTGTTCAATAAATGAACAATTTTACTCTGTTTTCTCCTAAGGATCTTTATGGCCATGATCTCTGTTCCTGATGAGAAGAGGAAAGGGAAGAGCCTCAGAATTAAGAAGTGTCAGTTTCTTCTTAGACCTTAGACAGGCTAGAAGGTAGAACAGGATCCATTTTAATGGAGTTAGCAATCAAAAGGTCAAAAAAGTCTAAGATTTCTGACTCAGACTTCATATATTTTCACTCGGGGATTTCTTTGTTTCGATGAGTTATCAGTAGATGAATTCTTCTAAACGACAGGGAAGTGCTTGATAGCAATTCAAATGAAAGATAATGTAGGGTTTGGGGTAACAAATTCAATTAAGCTCACCATGTGATGTAACTACTAACATTCCCAGGCTGCATCCAAGGAAGTGAACTGTCCAAATTACAGATTACAGAAAACAAGTAGCCTCCTTATTCTCTGTGCTGGTCACCAAAAGTGGCTGGAATTCACCCTGACTCCGCCTTTTATTAACTATGTGTGCTTAGGCAAGTTACCTCATTTCGTTCAACTGTACTTTCATTATCTTTAAAATGAGGATTCATGATAACAGCTAAAAGGAAGGTTGTGATAATTAAATAAATAGTACAAGGTAAAATATTAACCTGGCATGTAGCCGATCATAAGAGTAATAATGGCAGCTCTTATGGACATTGTTTTGCGGCAGATAACACCGCAGCTGCCTTGTACGCTCTGGTTCTTAATACATAAGTTAAGGCCCTTTGGTTGCAAAGAACAAAATAAAATCTGCCTCCCATACACATACACATTCGATTTTGATTCGAAGTATATGGAGCCCTTAAAAACCTGATGGGAGGGCTTCCCTGGTGGCGCAGTGGTTGAGAGTCCGCCTGCCGATGCAGGGGACACGGGTTCGTGCCCCGGTCCGGGAAGATCCCACATGCCGCGGAGCGGCTGGGCCCGTGAGCTATGGCCACTGAGCCTGCGCATCCGGAGCCTGTGCTCCGTAACGGGAGAGGCCACAACAGTGAGAGGCCCGTGTACCGCAAAAAAAAAAAAAAAAAAAAAAAAAACCTGATGGGAAAACTGGAGAGTCAGACACAGCAAATGAGAAGTAACAAGTAAGCTTGTGGGTCCAAGAAGCAGGAGAGGTTTTCACTGTCATGTCCAGACTCTTCACCATTTTCAGTCTTCTGGTCACCTGGTCAAGACCCAAATTCCGGCTTGGATCACATTCCCAGTGTAGATCTCTCAGGGGAAAAGTAATTCCCCCCCCCAAAATCTCATACCATTACTTAAAGAAGGCTAACTAGCCAACAAAGGCCTAATACTTCTAATGAGATCGTTCTCTTTGAACACTTAACTAGAATAATTTGGGTTATAACTGGCATTTACTGGTGTGAGGAATTGATTGAAACTGCACTCAAGTCCCATTTGTGATGCAGGTTTGCTGTGGATTTCAGGAGCCCAAGGAATCTGAGGCAGGTAATTACTAGAAAGTGGCCACTAGATGGCAGTCGTAAGGGTTAGGCATCATTTAAAAAGAAGTCACAGCAAAATCTCTGAAAAATTTCAGCCCTTTCACGTTATCCAACTAGCTGCACACAATAGTTCTGTGATCCTGAAACTATTTCCCCAAGAGTTTCTATTTGAGAAAAGTGGTCTTCAGAGAAATTCACTGACTTGTCCTGTGCCCAGAGTTTAAAAATGGATTTAGTCTACTAAATCTGTGCCTTTTCTACTAAACTTACTAAATTCTTTATACTTATAGGGTTTCAAGGACTCTAAAGTTTCCGAGCTTAGAAATTTGGAGAGAACTTTAGAATCACCTGTCTAATGACTGACCCAAAGGAGCTGATTTAGTGAGAGCTGGTGCTGTACATGTGAATCTTGCAAAGCTCCAGCAGAACAGACCTTCTTCATCCTTTCCCCAGCCCCAGTCATTTCTGCTCTTCACAGCAGAGGTAACCATCTATGTTGTATTTTTTATTAGTGACAAATAAAGATTTCAACTGGATTATTTAAGTAGTGGTAAATATTGTGCATTAGGGTTTGTTTGTTTTTTTTTTCCTTTTAAGAAATACGCCCTTTGGGGGATTTCCCTGGTGGCACAGTGGTTGAGAATCTGCCTGCCAATGCAGGGGACATGGGTTCGATTCCCTGATCCGGGAAGATCCCACATGCCGCGGAGCAACTAAGCCCTTGAGACACAACTACTGAGCCTGCGCTCTAGAGCCCACGAGGCACAACTACTGAACCCGTGTGCCACAACTACTGAAGCCCAAGCACCTAGAACCCGTGCTCCGCAAGAAGCCACCGCAATGAGAAGCCCGCACATCGCAACAAAGAGTAGCCCCCGCTCGCCGCAACTAGAGAAAGCCCGCGTGCAGCAACGAAGACCCAATGCAGCCAGAAAGGAAGGAAGAAAGGAAGAAAAGAAGGAAGGAAGAAAGATGTCCTTTCGATCTATACGTCTTAGTTACATGACCTATATTTTTTGCTCACTGGTAGTAGAATTTATGTTAACCTTCAAGAGATTTTTTTCCTCCAAAGGGAATTTTAAAGCATTTTTTACATTTCTAATAAGAGGATCAAGAACTGTCAAAAAAAAATTCCTCATTTTCCAGGTGAGGAAACAGTACCCCAGAGGATTTACGTAACTTATTCAAAGTCACACAGTTGATTCATAGCCAAAGCTGGACTAAAGCCTGAGTCCTACCCAGACAGGGGTCCTTTTTCGAATACTTTCTTAAGAAACTCCACTAGGAGGATAATACCTGTAGAACTGAACCCGAAAGTCTTTAGTAAATCTTTGTCTGCTGAACACACGTACACAATTTGGCTAAAAGATTCCCATCTAAGGATGACGATGACAAACAAACCAGAGCCTACCTGTGTCAGAGCATCACATTTGGCTTTGCACTTCACCTCTTTTGGCTGTAGGACAGCTTCTGTAATGAAGTGTGTGTTTTGTGACTCGCCTGCTAGATGTTATGCTCCCAAGTAGTGAATTAGGTAGTATATTGTGTAAGATAGCCCAGATAAATAAAAGGAACATCTATGCTGTCAAAGAGGAACGAAAACCTACACCCACCACAGAAGATCTATGGTCACCCCAGGAGCGATCGGCAATATGGTCACCATTCGTTATGGAAATAGCCTTGAGCTAATGGCCCGCTCAGAGGATACTGTCTACAGTGACAAAGAGCCCCGCTCCCGCTGTTCTCTCTACCCCCTCCACCCCTGTCCAACACATACAAACCCTGAGAATTAAAACCCATTCACCTTGGTCGATTTTTTCAGTTCCATGTATAATGAAACTTTTCAACATTCCTGAGTGTCATTCTCCTATGTGTACTTGTTCTGCATTGAAAATATTCCTTCTAAGCTCATAACACTGTACCTTTAACCTTTAATCAAATATAACATTCAGCTAATCATCTGGAAAGTTTTTGATCTTGTGTAGTAAAAGGCAACATGACGTAGTAGAAAGAGCTCATCAGGTAGACAACGTTGCTGTGAGAACTACCTTGACTACTAATCGCTAGAAAGCCTTTTGTTTGATTTAGCTGTTTTCATGTGTATGTGTGTTAGGTCCCCTAATTTTTCTGAGGTTCAATGTGCTTATTCATAAAAGTTGCGTAAATGACATCTGCCCCACACGGTATCGGTTGGGATTATTTGTTTGCAAGTAATAGAAACCATCTTAAGCTATAATAACCAAAAATTGATTGTTTATTAAGGAAAAAAGGGATGCATTTCAACCCAGGAAATAAGCAAGACCTCAGGGAGCGCTAAAACCAGAAACTGGAATTAAAAAGTGTTTCCTCATTCTCCATCTCTTGTCTCTGCAACTTCTTCAATCTTCTCTACCTCCTGGCAAACCAGCCTTCTCTGCCTCTCTGTCCATACAGCAGAAGGCAGTGCAGAAGAGTGGCTAAAAGGTGACCAGATACGTGGCTGAAGGCATGTTACAAAGCTCTCTGAGAGTTGTTTACACATGGGAGAATGGGTCTATTAATAGTTGTCTCTCTCCTTTAAAGATTAAATAAACTAATGTATATAAAGTACTTAGTAGAGCCCTAACATACAGTAAGCAATGAACAAATACATAGCTATTACTACTACAGGTCCACAAGCTCTTACCCTCAATATTCAATCCAAAAAACTCTGAAAATCAAAAGCCTTTGTAAGTTTTTAGCAAAAGTATTTGGTGTCAAAACATAACCTGAACTGAGTTGATGCAATCAGAGTCTTAATCACAGTTAGTGGGGATATGTATACGTTTTGCTACAGAAATAGTAGAGTGGCTGGTTATGGTGTGTTGCTCAGAAACCACTGAGGGTACTAGGAACTGCATGGCATATGCACCAAATCCTTCTAAAATTAAAAAATTCTGAACTCTGAACTAGATCTGGCCCCAAGGGTTTTGGATAAGTGATTGGGGGCTTGTTTTACTACTACTAAAAGTGTTTAATTATGGCCTAAGCCTTTGGATGGTAATGCCTGTGAGGTGTTAAGAGTTAATATTTGAACCTCATTAGAATAGCAAACTCTCTCACTGAATCTCAGTCTTAAAATGATTCTAAGTGTTTCTTCTTGGCAACTGAAAGTCAGTTTATTTCTTTACCAATAGCTACAAAAGCGGTGCAGCTATCGCCAGGTGTTAGTCAATGTGGGCTGCCATAACAAAATACCACAGACTGAGTGTCTTAGCTAACAGAAATCTATTTTCTCATAGTTCTGGAAGCTAGAAGTCTGAGATCAGGGTGCCAGCATGGTCTGCTTCTGTGAGGACTCTTCCTGGCTTGCAGAGGGGCCGCCTTCCTGCCGTGTGCTCAGGTGACCTCTTTGTGTCCATGTGGTAGGAAAGAGAGAGAAAGCTCTCTGGTGTCTCTTCTTATAAGGACACTAATCCCATCGTGAAGGCCCACCCTCGTGGCCTCATCTAACCCTAATTATCTCCCAAAGGCCGCATCTCCAAATACTATCACACTGCATGTTAGGGCTTCAACATAGGAATTTAGAGGGGACACAAACATTCAGTCCATAAGAGCCAGTTATCCAAATAGCTCCAAAACAAGGTACAGGATATTTATTCATTCACTCATTCACTCATTTATTCAGTAAGCTTTTCATTAAAGCACCCCCTATGTCCACACATTTGTACTTGTACAAAGTTGAGGGAAGCAGATATGGTCACTTCTACCACATTCTGGTGACATCCTGTTTGCTTCCTCTTTCTCCAAGTCACTAGCAAGCACACGGAGAAAAGAAGTTGCA
Organism: Phocoena phocoena; assembly: GCF_963924675.1. NCBI lineage: Eukaryota > Metazoa > Chordata > Mammalia > Artiodactyla > Phocoenidae > Phocoena > Phocoena phocoena. Next base: position 10,790,395 of record NC_089235.1, read on the forward strand.
AAGAATAAGTGTCAGTGTGTGGCTCCCTCCAGGGATCTCTCTCCTGACATTTGGGCAGTGGACCCTCAAGTTTCTGTGGCTCTACTTCAGCAGCGACGGGAGGACCTGCAGGCCTTACATGCCTGCCACCTGACTCACCCCTGAAAATGTGGTCTCCAAGGCCAGCTCTCTGGTGAAAGGAACCACGCAGGGTGAATCGTGGCCTGATTGTGTCCGTTTGCAGCAATGTGATGTCCTTAGCCTCCCAAGGGCTCTGCCCCAAAGCCTTCCCTACACAGCCAACTCCATTTGGCAAGCGATGCCTCTAACAAAACAATGAGCTTGGCCCCATTAATGTGCTTGCCTCAAGGTCTGGAGTGTCCCCACTTGCGCTCTGTGGTGTGCCGGGGCTTAAGTCCGCTCAAGGTAGCAGACGCAGTGGAGACCTGAACTTCCCTGTCGTAAGTGAACACTGCTCCAGAGGGCTCAGCGGTGAACTTGGACAATCCGTTTTCCTTTACTAGATATGATTTTCTCTATCTAGAAAGTGAGGAGCTTGGCTCAGAAGACAGTGATTTCAAACTCTGCAGTAGCAGCAGAATCACTTATACCAAAGAAAGCTTACATAGGAGCCCAATATGCTTCGTGCTCCAGTAATAATTATTACTTGCAGTTCCCTAAACACTGTCATGCCTTGTACTTTTGCACGTGCTGTTTTCTTGGCAAGGAATGTCCCTGCTTAACGTCCTTCAAACCTAACTCAGCAATCATCTGCCCTTCCAAGGCTTTCCTGACTACCTGCTGTACCGTTCTCCAAAGTGTTAATCACTCGTTTGCTCATTAATTCATCGAGAGATTTACATTTAACTTCTACCATGTTGCATCAGGTACTGTGCTAGAACACACAGCTGAACGGCAGCCTAACCTTAAAATCTTTAAAGCCTAGCATTTAAAGATTCACCATCCACTAGGGGAGATGTGTCAGTCAGGGTCCTGGTTAGAAACAGGTGGTCCAAATGGAAAACTTGAGGACTGTCTAAAGAAGGATCTGCCCACAAAGGTGTGGGAGAGGGAAGATGGAGCCCAGGAGGGGAGCCTGAGAAACGCAGAGGAAGGTAGTGGAACCTGGGAAGAACAACTGCTGCTGTAGGAGGTCTTGCTGCAGGAGCTGTGGCCAGGGGACCTGACAGGGGAGAAGCAGGGAAATGAATATGTGGCCCGGTGGGATACTGTGATTTATAATAAGAAATATGTATTTGGTCTCTGTCCCCATTTCTGTCACAGAACCCCTAAAGCCCTTGGAATTTCCTAAGGAATGAGAGTATAACGTCGACTTCTGTTATGCTAATAAGTGGATCTGGCCACCATCTAAGGATGAGGCTGGTTGTCAGTGGAGCCAACCCCGTGATTAGAGGGTTTGGACTTTCAGTCCCAGCCTTGCCCCCCACGCCCCGTCCCCCCTCACCACCTGGGAGGGGGAGGGGCTGGAGATTGAGTTCAATTACCAGTGGCCAATGATTTAATCAACTGTGCTTATGTAATGAAGCCTCCATAGAAACCCAAAAGACATGGTTCGGGGAGCTTCCAGGTTGAGGAACACATAGGGATTTGGAGAGAGCGATGCCCTCTGAGAGGGCACAGAAGTTCTGTACTCTTTCCACGTACCTTGCCTTATGCATCCCTCCATCTGGATGTTCCTGAATTACATCCCTTTATAATAAACTGGTCATCTGGTAAGTAAAATGTTTCTCTGAGCTCTGTGAGCAAATTAATCAAATTCTGGGCGGGATGTCATTGAACCCTCCAGTCTGTAGCTAGTCTGTCAGAAGCACAGGTCACAACCCTGGCTTGCGATTGGCATCTGAAGTGTGGCTGGAGGGGCAGCTTCGGGGGACTGGGCCCCTAAACCGTGGGGTCTGATGCTTTCCTCACGTAGACAGCATCAGAATGGAGCTGAATGGAGGACACCCAGCTGGTGTTTGAGAATTGCTTGTCGGTATGCAAAAACCAGCCCCCAATACATGTTGGAATTATAGGTCCAGAACTCATTTTACCCTCACTCTCCCCGAACCTCCAAGCATCTGACAGAGCCTCCTACTGGCCAAACCCTAGCAGAATGCAAGATAGGCACGGGGGCTGCCGTAAACGTCAGCTCCCAGAGACCCGGGGAATTTATTTTACAAATGAGGAAACGGAGATAACGAGACGTCAAGCACTTGGCGAAGATGACCCTGCTGGTAAGCCTTAGAGGTAGAAGATGAGCCCAAGCAGCTTCAGACAAGTGGCCACCATCCTACACTTGAAGCTGTGCTCTCTCTAGAATAGGATAAAGGTACAATGACTGTACAAAGAAGGTGATCAGCTCCACCTGAGGGGGCCCCAAGGACATGTAGAACTTTGCCAGACATATTAAAGATAGGGTTGGGGAGGAAGAAGGAAGTGGGTTCATAGCCAGGAAAACAGTATGTGCAAAAACATCTACGTCCAACAACGCTGGCGGAGCCGAAAGAGGATCATCTGGATCAAGTGTACAGAGGAATGTGGATGTACGTGGGACATGAACTCGAAGAAGGTGACCGTAGGTCAGATCACAGAGGGTCTTGGATGATAATCAAGGTGGTTTGGACTTGATCCTGTAGACAGAGGGAAGATCTTGAAAATATCTAAGCAGCGAAACGACATACACAAATCTGCCTTTTAGAAACATCTCTCCAGTGGCAGCGTGGTGAATAAGGAGATCAAATTAGAGGCAGGTGAGACAGAGGGCAGGGGCCAGTCAGGAGACTATTAGAGCAGCCCCGGAAAAAGGTGTCCAGGATGTCACTCAAGGCAGTAGCAGGAGGGAAGGCGGGAAGGCAGAGGGAATTAGGAGGGAGAGTCATCGGGGCTTAGAAGTCGGGCAATGTGGGAGTTGAGAGGGAGGGACAGGAGCCCAGGACAATTCCCATGTTTCGGACTCGCAGAGTCTCCATGCCGCCTAGATGCCTTTACTTCTCCTCTTTTACCTCAGGTTCAATTATTTTCACAGGGCATTTATTGAGTGCCTTCTCCGAGCCAAAATCTATGTTGATGCTGTGGAGAGAAAGATGAGTTAGACAGAATGTTTTCCCTAGTTAAGGAGACAGACACATATGTAGACAATTTCAACACAATGTAATAAATGTTATCATAAAGATATGCACAAGAATCACTTCCTAGGGTAATTATTTATTTATACTCTCTGCTGCATTTCCTCTTCATCTTTAGGTCCTCAGGGTCAGGGACGTGGCCGTGGCCTCTCACGTCACAGGGATGAATTAAGCACTGACTTTGGTTGGGTCCTTTGACCAGTTCCGTTATGATCAGGACTGGTTCCCCAGGTGTTCACAGGGCTCATACCTACCAGAGAATGAACAGGATACCTTAACCCCAAGACTGCATGTACTCTTGGCCTGTCGCAGTTCATTTGTTCATGTCTATAAAAATGCCCAGTGACACACAGCAAAGAAAGCAGGAGTAGACCCTACTCGACTTGGGAAGCCCTCCCTGCTTTTAGAAGATTGTTTTCAGGACACTGCTGGTCCTCTGTATCCACAGATGCAGAACCTGCCGATATGGGTGCTGGCTGTACTGTGCCGTGTTATATAAGGGACTTGAGCATCCTCGAATTGTTGTGTCTATGTGGATCCAGTCCCCGGAGGATGGGAATAAGCTTCCAGAGTCTTTTCAGAGAGCAAGCTCCACCCACGCAGAGGCAGCGCCTTCCTTCTGCCCTCACCCCCCAAAAACACATGGTAGATCTCGATTTGGTGGAAACTTTATTCAAATCTTCATGCAGTTTACTCTTCCCTCTCTAGCCTAGCCCAAACTAATGGAGTCCGATTTTGCTTTATAAATGCGTTCCTCATTATTAGCTTCATAATACATACTGAGTTCTAGTAATTTCTGCAGATCTTTATTTGAGAGGAAAACACTTCGTGCTATTTATAGTCTCCCTCTTCCCCACCAAACATCATGTAGTTTTAGTTATTGTAGAAAAATTTGCTTTGGTTAGCCCAAAACCAAGTTGTCCAAACTTTGACGTAACGTTCATGCACCAAACTCTGGTTTACGCAATTCACAGAAACACAAGGTGTTTCCTGTCTTCCTCAATAGATGAAATGGAATTCAGTGGTTCATTCTCATTTCTGACTATTAGATTCAATAAAGAGAGTCTGGTTCTTAAGTCCTCGACCGAGACAGCTTTGGAAATAGGCAAATATGCAATCATGTAAGTGATTGTTCCAGCTACTAAAGCTACATAACTCGTTGTTGAAAAGTTGGTTGTTTACAAGAACTATATTTTTTTATACTCACAAATTCTGTAGGTCAGGAATTAGGATAGGGAACAGTGAAGATAGTTTGGGGGGCAGGAGAGAAGACTCAAAGGCTGGGGCTGACCCGATGTCCGGGAGCTGAGATTATCTGAAGGCGAGTTCACTAACGCATCTGGTGCTGAGCTGGGATGACTCTGAAGACCAAGGCTGCTGACCAAAGTGCCTCTCTGGCCTCCCCATGTATCTTAACTTCGCTATAGCATGGCGCCTTAGGGTAAGTGGACATCCTACATGGAAGTGGTCCAGCAGACAAGGCAGAAAAGGCATGGCCTATTACAACGTTGCCAGGGAAGTCACATACTGTCTCTTCCACTGTACTCTGTTGGTAGAAACAGTCAAAACCCTGCCCAGATTCAAGAGCGGGAGAATTAGGTTTCACATCTTGATGGGAAGAGGCGAGGTCATATTGAAGAAGAGTACTATGATAGGAGAAAACTTTGGAAATTGCAACCTGACACAGCTATTATACTTTTATATAACTGAAATAAAACTTTCTGCACCACTGCAAATTTTTTTTTTTTAAGATGTTGGGGGTAGGAGTTTATTAATTATTTATTTTTGCTGTGTTGGGTCTTCATTTCTGTGCGAGGGCTTTCTTTAGTTGTGGCAAGCGGGGGCTACTCTTCATCGCGGTGCGCGGGCCTCTCACTATGGCGGCCTCTCTTGTTGCGGAGCACAGGCTCCAGACGTGCAGGCTCAGTAGTTGTGGCTCACGGGCCTAGTTGCTCCACGGCATGTGGGATCCTCCCAGACCAGGGCTCGAACCTGTGTCCCCTGCATTAGCAGGCAGGCTCTCAACCACTGCGCCACCAGGGAAGCACCACTGCAATTTTTTTAACACTAAAATTGTGATGTTCAAATTTTCAGAAGCCTTATGCAGCTGAGGCACTGGGCTTCTGGGGAGGACAGTGTGCTTTCTAATTATCTTGGGAAAAAGTGGCATACTAATAATAAATAGTTCCAGATATCTTCAAATGCCGCTTTGGGGCAGAAATCAAGGATGGAAAATGTCTCCTTTCAGAATCGGTAGCGCTCCTGCCTCAAGAAGTCTGATCTATCACAGCACTGCTGTAAAGGCCTTATTTTTTAAACACGTGCTGACGCATTTTCCTGCTTTAGTAATTTGATGTTTTTGTTTGTTTGCTTGTTTGTTTTGTAGCCATTCCAACATGTTGCCTCATGGGAACGAGTGCAAATGCCACCCAAGTAAGGACACAACAGAGGAGCAGTTCCTGTCCTACAGGAAGATGGAAACCCTGCCGGTGACATGGAGGAATAACAGAGAGGAAGCAGAGAGCAATGATTGGTCAGCTGAGGCCCTCCCCAGCCTTGGGGCTGAATCTGCGGGGATGTGTTGTTAGAAATAACCAGAGAGTTCGGGGGAAGTCCAGAGAAGAGAGGCTTTCCCTTACATTACAGAAGCCCAGGAAATGTCAAGCCTCCTGGAGGATTCCTAAATTCAGAGGAAGATGGTGCCACATGGGAGGTAGTTGAGAATGACTGAGGATGGCGTCCACCCAGGAGAGCCCGCGGGGCGCCCACAGCCTCATTCACACCCACAGTTCATAGACCCGCTATTTCCAGGACCGCCATGGGGGATGCGAAAATGCTAAGAGACTCCAGGGCCTGGGGAAGACCTGGGATGGCACTTGGAGACCACAGATGACAGGAACTCCAGGTTTCAGCCACAGCCGGGTCCACGATGTCCAAAGGGGTGACCTCTCAGTAATCCAGCATAGGCTACCCAGTGAGCACCAGGGAATCGTTTGCAGAGATGTCACAAGTAGGCATCAGATAGAGCAAAATGAGACTTGACTACGTACGATCCCTCACAACGACCTCCACCATCCCCACTTTCAAATCATCTGTCTCCTCGAGAGAAAGACGGGCGAAGGGCTGGGAGTGGGGGGGGCAGGGAGGCCAGAACTGACTGCACTCAACTTCTGCTATGGTCTGAAGGCTGGTGTCCCCCTAAAATTCACATGTGGAGACCTAACACCCAAGACGATGGATTAGGAGGCGGGGCCTTTGGGAGATGATTACAGCGTGAGGGCAGAACCCCCGTGCATGGAATCAGTGCCCTAATAAAAGTAGCCTGAGAAAGCTCCCTACTTCCTGCAACATGTGAGAGCGCAGTGAACCGGGAAGACAGCTCTCACCAGAAGGCATCCGTGCGGGTGCCTGGATCCTGGACTTCCCACAGTGAGCGATAAATATATGTTGTTTATAAATTATCCAGTCTGCAGTATTTTGTTTCAGCAGACCAAAGTAGGATAACTTCCCTGAATAGATATTAATCCAGGACAGACTGAGTATATCTTAAAGACACTGTTTATACCAAAAGGTGTTGAAATAGTTTGAAAGGACAAATGTAATTTCTTTGTCCCTCCACCAAGCAGAAGCTGGGGTGGAGCAAGAGAGGGGAGGCAAGCACAGGGTGAGCTAGGCTTTAAAACAGACAGCATTCCTTATTATGTACTCTGGATTGCAGTGGTTCCTTGTGATCATGCTGCGCGTCGTACGTGTTAATGATCTGTTCGTATAACCCTTTCCCTCCTAGACTGTGAGCTCACTGAGGGCAGGAATCTTCCTCGTGCATCTTTCTTCTGCCTCTAGTCCCGGCACAAAGGAGAGATCAATCACTTGCCCAGCCACAGCGCCACCAAGTGGCAGAACAGGGAAAACACAGGTCTCGCCAACTCCGGGTGTGGCATTCGGTTTACCTGCTGGACTCTCTCTCTACAGTTTCCTACTGAAAGAATAAAAGACCCCATGGAGATACCAATCTACAGAGAGGACCTCAGGCGTAGGTTACTCACGGTGTGTGTAACTAGTGGGTAAGTAGGCCAGGTTTAGATAAACGGCAAAAGTCCCAAAGTTTGAAAACTCATTTCCCAGTCATCTTCCTGCCTGGCTGTGTAACTTCACCTTGAGTTATGCAACAGTTATATAATGGAGATCCCCAGCAGAGCACTGCACTTGAAGCTAATTCTGTTTTGTTCAAATGAAACCCAGATTCCAGGTACATAATGACGGCACCCCAGGGCTATTATCAGTGTATATTGTGGCTCTGGTGTTGATAATGAGCACGGTCAAGTACATTCCGTTCCTCTCTCTGTTTTAATCTCAACAGCACTCTGGTTACAAAGCAGTGAGCCCGGCCTTATCTCTTCCTCTTCTGTCTGCTTTGGTTCTTTTCAGCAGATTCTTGGGTCAAGGGTGAGATTCCATTCCTGGCTCTCGGCTGTAAGTCACCTGGAACGAATCCTTCTTTGCTTTTCCTGTCCTCAATTGTGCTTTCAAAAAAGGCAGGCTTTGGGACTACTCCATGTTCTGTCCTAGAAAATTTCTTTTCACTCAAGTCTGTAAAAGGAATGTTCCAAACGTGATAACTATATTCCTTTTGGTCACACCCCACCCAGCCATATGTTGTTGTTTTTTCAGCACACTTAGATTTTTTTGCAGGATGGCAATATGTTGTTTTTTTGGGTTGCCGCTTGTTTTGGAGTGCTTTTTTTTAGTCCTGTGGTCATGAGAAACACGCCACAGTTCTGGGATCAGCCCCCTTGACCAGAACCCACAATTCTTGGGAGTTGGCTAATGTCTGACTAAGGAGTGTGAAGGCGGGGAAGGTATGTCTTTTTCTTGTCCTGGTTGGTCTCCAGATATGGAAAAATGGAAGGCAACCATCATTTTGATTCCTAAAAGTACAAATGGTCTCCAACTCCGCCCACTCCCAAGACACCGATGAAGTATTTCTGTGTTTTTGTTATGTGTCTGAGTTCATGTTCATGCACTCATATGTCTGTATTTGTAGAGAGAAGCTTTCTTTCTCGTTTCACTATTTCAATTATTTTTTCTGTGTTATTTCTGTTCTTAAGTATGCCCTAAAGTAGGGCTTATATTTTTCTCCTCCGTGCCTCTTACTTCTAGCTACCTGGAGAAATCATAATAGTAGCACCATTTATTGAAACATTAGCTCTGCATGATCTCCAAATCTCACACCCCTTGTGAGAAAGGAGGGCTCAGAGATCAATCACGTGCCCAGCCACAGCGCCACCAAGTGGCAGATCAGGGAAAACACAGGTCTCGCCGACTCCGGGTGTGGCATTCTGTTTACCTGCTGGACTGTCTCTCTCCATCCCCTGCCCTTAGCTCTGCCCAGGGAAATTAAATATCTCATTTAGCAGCAGCTCACAATAAAGCCTATCCTGAACCCCATCCACATGTGACCTCTGCCCTTTGAACCTTGGTTCAGGAATATCGTCCATTTATAATCAGACCGCCACTTGGGATATTTACATTTTCGTGTTGCCGACGAGGAATGTGACCTGTCATATCAGAAACAAATGATGTTGCGAACATCAAGCCTTCAGCCACTGCAGCGCCCTGACTGTGCACCCTGAGGCGATTCAGGATGGAGAGAAGCAGGATACTGGCCCTAGATGGTTAAGGTGCATAGCAAAGGAACGATTTCAATGAGCCCAGACTCTTGCATCTTCCCATACATAGATAAGTGCTAAATTTATTAACTTGAGAAGTCTGGTTTTCCTTAATTAACAGTCATCTTTTGATGTTCTGACTGCCTGGGTTTTATTTTTATTTTTTGCAAAAACTCCTGTATGGCCTTGTGGCTCCCTTAGCTCTGCAGAGCACTCCCTCAGAGCCATCTGAGAGGCTGCCTCCCAGGCTTAAGTCCTCAGCAAGTCCACCAAATACAACATGATTCTCAACTTTTAGGTTGTGGATTTTTTTCAGCCGACAGTCTTAATTTCCAGCACTTACGTAGCTCTCAACTTCCACAGTTACACTGATACGCATTTTAAGCGCAGGTGCTTTGGTCTTGCCCATGGCTTTATCCTGCTAAGAGGGCATCATGTGGGTTCCAGAGTCGGACAACCTGAATCTGAATCCACAGCGATTTACTTTTACATTCTCCTCGCATGTAAATATGTAACAAGGCCGATCTACAGAGTTATAGGGCGGGTCAAGCAAAATAACTGCCTATAGATTGGGAGTTATACATTAGTCCCTTCAAACCCCCCATTTCGGAGGAAATTCAAGTGGTTCTCCAGGACTTTCTAGAACCGTGGATCTTTATCAATGCACTGCCTCTCCGATGTATTTATTCCCCAGCGTGAATCTTGGAGCGGCACCACGTGCCCGGGTGTCCCGGCATCTGACCTGTGACACAGAGACTGAAATGCCACGTGGGTAGACTTCATTCTGGCTGGAATACTCAAGAAAGGGAAGAAACACTTTCTGCTGGAAGTTGCTAGTTGTAAATTTAGCTTATCCACTATCATTTCCTGAGCACCTTCTTCATGCCAAGACCTATCTAAATAATTATTCCAACTATTTAGTTAACTGTTAACCAAAAATTTTAACGACTGTTATAGTAATTACTATATGTTTTGAGTTTTATCTATGCAGGTTCTAAGCAGCTTTTTTGTGAGTTGCTTTAATCCTTACAACAACTCTGAAGAGGGCACTATTATTATCCCTACTTTGAAGATGAGAAAACTGAGTGTTTGGGACTTTAAACAATTTACAGAAGTTTGAACGCTAATCTTGAGATGGAGTGGGAATTTGAACACAGGTAGTCTGACATGTCCGCCATACAATACTGATCCTTTTTAGTATTCATGGTCAAGTTGGATTCTTACTACAAGTCTTGGAGGGAGGTGAGATTAGTAGTATTTTGAGATGAGCAAAGAGGCTGGGAGAGGTTAAGGGCTTGTCCAAATTCACTTGCCTTGGAAATAAAAATGCAGGGCTTTGAGCCAAGCCCATGAGACTGGTCCGATTCCAGTCTGGTGCCTTTTCCTCTCTACCATGACTTGGATTCTTCTCCATGGGGTAAAATGGAGGGATGGGAGGGCAGAAGGAAGGACTCATGTCATTATTCCCCAATCACGTGATCAAGAAATTAATGTCTCTTTCCAGACCCGTATTAGAGATGGCAGAAACCTATTTATTTTCACTTTGGTTTCACTGTCAGCTTTAAATTTCTGTGTAAAGTCCTGAGGAGAAGATTTTGAACACCACAGACATACCGGTACACACATACCACTTTGACTAAGTCTTAATTTTGGTTTATAGTATCCATACTCCATGTCATAAAAACATGTTTCATTTTCCTCTCTTTGAGGAACCTGTGAGTCTGGTGCTGTGGATGAGGTACAATACCACCCCACGTTGCACTTGCTCTCTCAACTGGGTGTGACAGGGGCCCTGTGGTTCCCGGACCAACTTCCTAATTATATCACAGGATCTCAGGCAGTTAAACTGTGATTGTCTACTCTGCTGATACATTTTGTTTTCCCTTGCTGAAAACAAGAGAGAGAGAAAGAGAGAGAGAGAGAGAGAGAGAGAGAGAGAGAGAGAAAACTTCTCAAATCATTATTTACCTTGTATTCAGAGATGCTATTTTGATATGCCCAGGCTGCCATCGATGCTCTGGTTTGGAGGCGGCCGGGGCAGGGCCCGAGGAGCTCCACCTGACTGGCCACCTCCTGCACAGGAAGCAAAGCCCTGGCCATGAACAGCACATGTCCTGTGACATAGAAACTTCAAAGTGCACGGCTGGCCTTTTATGTTGGCTCCAGGACAATCCCAGACTTTTATTCCCCTATTCCTTTGTTCATGATGTTTTCATGGATAAAACTGTCTTTTCCTCCCCATTTTTAATTTTACCTTTTGTAGTCTCACTCACCCTTCAGGGATCATTAGAATACACAGTGATATGCAGAAAAATAAAGCAGGGAAGCAGAAATAGATTTGGGGGTGGGGAGAGTATTCAATTTTAATTAGTGTTGAGTCAAGCTGGGAAGGGGATATATAAGGAAAAGCCGGAAGGAAGCCAGGTCGCTGGCAGCAAGGATAAGTGGAGGGTGAATATTTCAGGCCAAGATGAGGCAGATGTCCCAAGGGAACCCAGGAAGCAGCGTCAGGCCAGGTGAGGTGCTTAGAGCTGAGGCGGAATTGGGAGGACTGCATCAGTTGAGGTGAGAGAGGAGAGGATGGGGCCAGATCCTGCAGACCACAGTTAAGAATTTGACTTTCCCCCAGAGTGAGATGGGAGTTACAGGACTTTCATAATATTGGTAGAGGGTTCGTATTTAGTAGTTAATAGCTTTGCCAGTAACCAGCATCGACAGTCCCCTCTTTGTTACGATTTGAGAAGTGTTCATTTGCTACCGTGTTCAAGGTATCTCTCCATTGGTCCTTTGACAATGAGGAGATTAGACTCCTCTGAGCCAAAGACTTGGGTACCAGTCTTATCTACATCCCTACGGTTTGGGTGTCCTGGGGTGTATCACTTATTCTATCGTTGCTCAGTTTCATCACCTTCAAGATGAGGGTGATGATATCTCTAATTTATCTAATGGGGCATGTAGGAAGAATGACATAATGTTCCTGAAAATGCTTTGAAATACAAAGGACTATAAAAATATCACATTACTTTTTTTTAGGGGCAGAAAGGTCTCCAGAGAAATGAAAATGCTATCCACAATTGTCAAGACAGGCAGATAAAACTTGGTTTATCAGGTGGCATAGATATTCATCTAGCTGGGTCCTTAAGGAACATCACCAGGGCACTGAGCTTTGGTGCAGTACAGTGAGTAACGGTTCTAGAATACAAGCTCTGCTCAGAAGAACATCACAGGCGGTATATTAGTTTCCTAGGGCTGTGTAACAAACTACCACTAACGGGGGGCAGGGGAAGGATGGCTTTAAATAACTGAATTGTATTGTCTCACAGTTCTGAAGGTCAGAAGTCCAAAATCAAGATGTCATCAAAGTCATGTATCTCCAGAGGCGCCAGAGAAGTCTCCCTTGCCTCTTCCCTCTTTGGGTGACTTCAAGCATTACTTCTAATCTCTCCCCTGTCTTTACATGATCTTCTCCTCTTTTCCTTGTGTATCTTTTATAAGGACACTTGTCGATGGATTTAGGGCCCTCCCACCACCCCCATAATCCTGGAGTTCCTGGACTTAATTACATCTGCAAAGACTCTTTTTCTAAATAAGGTCATATGCACAATTTCTAGTGATGAGAATGTGAATGTGTCATTTTGGGGGGCCCCCATTCGACCCACTACTGGGGGGTTCCTGGCAGTAAAAGACAGCCTGAGGACAAGAGCCACTCACGGTAGAAAAGCTATGCAAAATAACTGGGCTCAAATTGGTATTTGGCTATAACATGTTCAGAATTGAAGGGTCAGCTCTAAAAGGGTCTTCCTTCTAGGAAACTCAAGCTCTCTCTCGCTCTCTCTCTCTCCCTCTCTCCTCAAATGAAAAAAATTAATAAGCCGTTCTACCTCATCTAATCCTCTGGTTTAGAGTTGCTGTTGAGATAAATTTCTCCAAACCAAAACAGTAGAATTGTGGACGTTAGGGCTTGAAAGGACCATTGAAATGATCTAAGTCAACTTTGTCCTTTTTTTTTAACCCTAGTGATTTTTTCAAAGTCACACAGCAAGCAATGAGCCAGACCCTGGAATCTAGGTTCTGGAACCTGTGCGTGTGCCTCCTTCATGACATGCTTTGCTGTTAGCAATTCTTCCTTCTGTCCTTGCCCCCTCCTCCGCTAGGTAGAGGAGATTGGATTTACAGCATAACCCTCTACGAAGGAATGGTCCCCTCAATCCTTCTCTAATCCCTAATGCTTAACTCTTTCATATACTTGATATAGGTGAGGAAGTTGAAAAGTCAGGTAACCATTTTTCCCTTCCTCTTTGTAAATTTTATTTGGGATGTGGTTTTCTGTTTTCTTCTACCTCAGCTAAGATTTCCATTTTCACATCCTGTTATACATTCTATCAGATGTATATGAAGGCTGTTATGGGAACACACCACAGGCAAAGCTAACTCAGCCTTGTTGGGTTCAGGGGAAGCTGGAAGTGACCAGGAATTCACTATCTAAGTGAAGTCCTAAATGCTGAGTAGGAGTTCTCTACATGCCTGGGGACACTGGTGGACGCTGCGGAGAGGGAGAGGAGAGACAGGAGAGGAAGGCATTTCAGGCAGATGGAAAGACATCTGCAAAGACCTGGACTGAGGGAGTAAACTGTGCCTTTTTGGAACTGGCACTGAAGTTCGGTACAGCCCAAGTGTGGAGAGGTGCAGTTATATGTGTGCCTGGAATGGGGACAAGAAGAAGGAATTATGCTGAAAGATGAGGAAAGAGACGGAGGCAGGGGAGAGCTCCTAAGGGACCATGCATGTCAGGCCAAGAAATCTGAGTTTATCCTGCAGGCAACGGGAAGCTTTTTTTGTCAGGATCAGACTTACATTCCAGTAAAAATGTCTCTGGCATATGTAATAAGGGGATTAGAGATGAAAAAATGATGCAAAGAGAAAGGCTGTTTAATGGTTTAAGTATGGAAACAGCAACAAGGAATTGATTGTCAGGCAGTGTACTAACTGCTGTGATCGTCTTGTGTAATCCTCGTAAGAGCCTTACAAGCGCTAATACTACGTCCATTTTACACACGAGAAGACTGAGGCACAAGTGATTACGATCCTGCGGCTGTTGTGTGGACAACGGATTTGGGAGCCAGCAAAGTGGATGCAAGCAGATCGGTTAGGAGGATTTTTCAAAGGTCCAGGCAAGAGGTGATGGCAGCCTGGACCAGAGACAGGAGAACGGAGATGAAGGGCAGTGAACACACCTTCGAGATTTTAGAAGCAGAGCCAATAGGATGTGCTGATGGACTCCGTTTTTGGAAATGAAAGAATCAAGGATGATTCCTAGGGCGTTGGTTTAAACGGATGGAATGTGGTGCATTCTGAAGTTGTAAATAGTTGTGTAGAACAAAATGGGAGCTTGGCTTTAGAAATCGTGTTCTGTAGAGTCTAAACTGGGTTTTACCGACGCATGCTATTTATTCTGTGCACACAAAAAGAGTACCGCTCTTTTCCATCCGTTTTCTGCTTTGTGTTTAACAGAGGCACACATAACTAAATCCTTGTGGGGGAGGTCTCTATCTCTGGCTGTCTCTGCCTTTCTCTCTTTGTGACTATCTGTCTCTCGGTCTGGCTCCAGCCTGCAATGCACATGAGGTAAACCAGCTCTGATGGCTGTCTCTGCCTTTCTCTCTTTGTGACTATCTGTCTCTCAGTCTGGCTCCAGCCTGCAAGCAACAAACTTCCACTTATGGAGACAGAGCCTCTGAATATAAGCAGGGCTCCCTAGGATCTGGGTGACCCCCAGAGGACTTACTCTATATTCAGTTCGAAGAAGGGGGTTTTTTGAGGACATGCCTTTGACTTAACAGACACTGATTGGGCTCCTGGTGTCTGTGCCAGCCACTGAGCGAGCTGTCCCACTCTCAGGCAGCAAGTCCATCGCAAGCCAAACTCAGCCAGCTGGTGACAGAGTCGGGGCCTGGCAATTGCAAACACTCAGCCAGGTGTGGCTTTCTCCAGCTGCTCCTTGCATCCCCCAATTCCCTCCTATCTCCAGCCACCACCCCGTTCACTGCTGTCATTTAGTGACCTAGTTATCATTACATAAAAGGGAAATAAGTATAAGTGAAAGAATAAAGTGACCCTCTGCTTCTGCCTCCCGAGACACGTGAAGAAGGACCTTAGCTGAGAATTTCACTGAGTCCTTATGAGGGGTAAACTTTAAGCTCTATATTTGGGTCATTGTGTAGCAAAGGAAGTGGATATTAAGATATTCAACTATGGGACCCTTAAACTTATCTGAGTTCTGGGTACTTACATCTAACCACCTATTTTATACTTCCACTAGCCTATGAACAGGCGTCTCAAACTTAACAACCTAACAGAAGCCTGGAATTCCCCCCAATCCCACTGCCATGCCACTGGGGCCACAGTCAACAGAAAGGATTGTGTTGAGGATTTCCAGACAATGACCAGCAGCAAAAGAGATGGTGATCCAAGGCCAAGCTGGGAGTGACGAAGAGGAACCTACGCTTGTAAGGACGGGTACCGAGAAGCCCACATAAGAGGGACAAGGCTGCAGCCACCAGGATCCCACTGCGTATTGAAGGATGCAGAATATTGATGATGGAGCGAGGCGGAAGCAGACCCTTGGCCACACTGGGCCCTCCTGTTCAGGTTGGACCTTTCAATCTCAACTTTCCTTCTCACGCTCTGCTTGAATTTGCAAATATTTGTTCAAACGTGTCTTCAGCAGGACCAGTTACATGGTTTGTGAGGTCCAGGGCAAAATGAACATGGGGGGCACCCTATTTAAAAATCATTAAGAACTTCAAGATGGAGACAGCAAGTATTAAACCAAGTCCAAGACCCTTCTAAGCGGGGGCCTGTGTGACTGCCCAGGGCACACACCCGTGAAGCCCACCCTTCTCTGGGTTTAGAGCACCAGCTCTGTGCAGCCAGATGTCACTCACCCTCCCTCTCCATGTCAGCTGCTTTTCTGAGACCCCTTCACTATTCTGTTTCTTAGAGTTGTGACTATCTTAGTGATATAAAAATTTCATTTATATTCAGCTTTTTACTGTTTTTGTCTTGAAGACTGAGAATGGATTTAGGTAAATTTTAAGTAGTTATATTCCTGCTGACATGAAACATGAGGAGTTGTCTCCAGCCACACCCTGGACATGGCGATACCAATGAGGCAGCACGGCGGACCTTTCACCTGACGTAGCGTCAGGATAACCCACAGCGGTCTGTGTGGACCTTTCACCTGACGTAGCGTCAGGATAACCCACAGCAGCTCGCTTCTCGAATCCACATTAAGGTCACAGGGCTTGTTCCAAGAGCACTTTCTTCCCTCCTTTATTTATGGTCACTTTAACATAACCATGCTTGTTGACTAAGTCAGTGCATGGGGATAAACAGAACTCCAATCACAGTCTTAAAGGTCCAGAGAGAACGATCCCTTAGAAATAGTCACACACTGAGGTCCTCTTTAAAAATGCTCTGCTTTAGAACCCAGAGAATATCTGAGGTCTTCATCACAGAATGTTCCAGAAGATGGGAAAGACCCACGGATAAACATGTACTCTCTCTCTCTCTCTCTCTACCATTCAAAGCTTCTTGAGATAGGGGCTCTTACCATCTCATTCATAGACTAAAAAAAAATCAATCTTCTTAAAGACATTCAGTTTTACTGCATGCAACACTTTTGGGGAGAAGATTTCCCTTCGGCCTTTGCCCTTTTTGACAAGTAACATGCACCACAGTCTTTCCTTTACTCATAGCAAGGCCACTCTGTCACTGGACATGAGGTCATTTCCCCCGTCTCTCTCCTCCTCATGTATGTTCCAATCTACCCCTGGGCATTAAGGCAACATGACATAAGAATCTATTTTCTAAATTTGCATAAAATGAGAACTTCACAGATGGGCAGCACATGCTTCTCATAAGTCCAGTGTGAAAATGGCTCGATAGCACTTGTCGCTACACACATTCTTTCCACATTTCTGGCACCCATACATCTTAAACAAACAGGAATTGCGACAAGCAAAACAGATGGGCAACAAAAAAAAAAGTTTCCAAGGCACGCATCCCAAAATTCTTCCTTGAACATGGTACTGTATCACTTGTCACAATAAATCTGAAAGTAGTTTGGGTATTAACAGACAGTCTTTGCTGGAGGGGGAAGCTCAAGATATTCATTTCCATAACTCAGGAAGCAACGCTGGGAACACCTTTGCCTCCCCTAATTATGGGGAGACAGGCTCCAAGCCACCCTCTGTATACTGATGGCTTGCTAAGAGCGCAGGAAGCTTCCTTTGGTGTCCTCTGCTTTTGTCACTACACAGAAATAAAAGTGGTATAACTAGAGACCAGGAGCGGACCAAAGCATGTTTCACGTTCCTCACGTTGTCAAACGTTATTTCTTGATTTATCTGAATCTCCGCTCTTCCAGGTAGCTTCTACCCAAACTCAGGCACCTCGCCCCAGAAGAATGAGACAGAGTATGCGGGCAGTGTTTGCAACATGTGCATCTAACTCCATTTCTTCTCAAGAGTTACAGGCATCAGGAGAGCTCTAACCAAATTTCTAAATTTCTGAAAGTACTTGGAAGGAAACTGAAAGAATATTTGACGAGAAGTTATGAAACCAGGGCTTGGGTCCTACCTTTATCACAGGTTACCTGAGTGGACTTAGCAAACCACTTACGCTCCCTGGGCTTCTGTGGTCACCTGTCTAGTTGGTCCATCACATGGTCCCCTTCCCCACCGCTATCCTGGCAATTTGTCCCTTAAACCCTAGGACTTGGGGAACTTTGGAGCCAATGTCTGTTCAGAGTCACTACCACTGTTCCGGGTGCAGACTGCTCTGGGTGCCAGGTCAACAGAGGTGCTAGCACCTGTGTTGGGACCAGAGCTCCCACGTGTTTGCTCCACACCTCGACAAGTCCTCTCCTCCCCAAGCCCCCCACAGCTGAAGGCAGCCCACCGAGCCTAGAGACCGCAACAGTCATAGTCTCAGCCCATTTTCCAGATCTAGGAGTTTTAACTTGTGAGGGGCACCAGAATTTCAACCTAAGTCTCCCATTTTTCAGGACAACCATTATTCTTCTGCCTCGAAAACCACAGGCAACGATGCTCGTTGTTTACCTCTCTAAGCAGAGGAAGTGATAACCCAAGCCACAGCTCTCCAGGAAGCCTTATTTGTTTGACTTGGAGGCTTATTACAGAGAGTTTATCAGAATGAAGTCATAATATTTTCACCTCTAGAAACTGAAATTGCTAACAACCTTCTAAAAGGTAGTTTTTCTAAAAGTTTTTTTTTTTAATTTGCTATGCATACTATGTTTAAAGTTAAACAAATAAAAAATAACTTAAAGTTCCCCAATTAATCACAGCTAACACATATTGGTGTTAGCATATATGATGTATCAGACACTACACCAAGTCCTTTACGTTAATTACTTATTTAATCCTCTTAACAACCTATGAAATAGGTAGGTATCAATACAATTATCATCATCCCCATTTTACAGATGGGAATATTGAAGCATGGAAGGCTTAAGGAATTGCTCTTGGTCACACAGCTAGCAAGTGGGAGATCCGTTTTCAATCCTGGGTAGCCTGGCTTAAGAATTAATATTCCAGCTGGGTTTTGTTGTCATTGTTGTTTTGTTTTTGTTGTTAGTCTTATTGTCCTTTTGCATGTTTTATGACATGAAAAAATTTTCAAAGATTGAAACCGGTTTATATTTGATCTAATCATTTATCTTCGAACACAGTTATGGTATTCTATGATGAAAACTGATGTTGAATTGAAGCCTCTGGAATCCAACAAGATTCTTGGTCATCAGAGGAAGATGTTCTCTGTCTTCTACTTACTAATGAAATGAATTGTTTTTAAAAAATGTTTTAAAAAAAATCTATAGGGTTTCCCTGGTGGCGCAGTGGTTGAGAGTCTGCCTGCCGATGCAGGGGACACGGGTTCGTGCCCCGGTCCGGGAGGATCCCACATGCCGCGGAGCGGCTGGGCCCGTGAGCCGTGGCCGCTGAGCCTGCGCGTCCGGAGCCTGTGCTCCGCAACGGGAGAGGCCACAACAGTGAGAGGCCCGCGTACCGCAAAAAAAAAAAAAAAAAAAAAAATCTATAATAAGAATTAAAAGCAAAGGGAATTTCTAAATAACTTTTGTACAATGTTTATACATGTGCAATATATCATATATTTTGATTAAAAGTTTCCCTTTTGCAGTGCAATTTTGTTGTGCTAATGCCAACTGAGTTTGTATTGCTGGTGAGGGTGGGCAGTGATACAGAAACGCGTCAGATACATTTGGGGCAAAGGAAGTCAGTTTAGACAGACAACTTGTCATGGACAACCCCCGTGGTGGGCAGTCTACCAACGGATTGTCGTAGCTCACCAGGGAAATAATTAAATATCCTGAAAATGTTTTCTCAAAACCTGCATTTCTAAAGTCTTCATCCCAGTTAAAGCATTCAGATTTAGGGTATTTTCAATACTAAGTCGTTTGTTTGATTCATTAGATTAACTTTCTAAATTCCAAATTCACCTCAAAAACTGCGTGTGAGAAAATGTCAGTGTGACATCATGGTAGGCCACAGGGGACAAATTCCAACAATTCAGAACGCTATGGTGGAATCTTTCCTTCCTGTCTGCAGGAAAAGGCAAGCTCGGGGAGCCAAATCCCTCACCCAGATAATTAGCAACTATCCAATCTGTTAATTGAGGATGTATGTGCCAAACCTTCCTGGCAACCTCAGTCAAACAGTTGTAGGTGGTCAGTCAGTCAGTGGGAGCCGTGCAGTGCCAGTGTGCTCGGCCCTACATTAAGAACTTTGCATTAAAGACAGTTCAGATGTGCTCTTTGACCTGGAAGAATAAATGTGCTAAATTGTGAGGAAATTGGCTGTTCTTAGTCGTAAATTTGGTAATGCTAAGAGCAAAATGATTTCATTAACCTTAGCTCTTTTTATGATCGTCAGTGAAAACAGTGACTCCCTTCTCTCTTTTCACTGTAACTTGGAGGACATTTTCAAGAATCAGGTACTGCTGTGTCTAAACACAGATAAATAAGCACAGGTGGAAAGTTAATGGGGACAGGACAGAGTCAGGGAAGGGACAATGGTACCATTCACAGTGGAGATTTTTCAGAAGACTCCTCTAGGTTTCCGGAGTATTTCTACAGCTTTATATGTAATCACCTGCTCTCTTCCTACTGACCATACACAACCGTCACACGACTAATGTGGACATCTCCAACTAGAAAGATACCTTAGAGGAGAAAGACAGTGACCTAGGGAAAGAAGTAAGCCTGGGTGAGGAAAACTAAATGCCAACAGAATTGTCTGCACACAAAGTATGGACCCAAGTCAGTTTACAGAACGATAATTATCAAGTTTTTGGTATTCCAATAAAAATGTAGCTATGTCTTGGCCAAAACAGAAACCTTCTTTTACTGTTTGGAGAGTGATCTTTTTGCTCCCAGGAACAAAACGTGCATTGTTTGGTTTGAAATGTGTTTCTAAGAGTCGGAGGTTGACCTGCTCAAATCATTATGGATTTGAACTCGTAATGGAAAAGAGAACATATAATGGAAAATGTGAAGGCAAGTTCAAGGTTAAAAGTGACCTGAACTAGAAGTCTTGCCTGCCAATTGTGAAAAAAGCAATCATGTAACTGTGTACATTGGACAAAGACCCATGATGAAGAAATCTGCATGGGAGCCTTTCAAAATCAAGGTCAGCCAACTTGGTAGTAAAACCATGTTTGTCACACATGTGAAAAGCGAGTAAGACACAGCCACAACTTATGTGCATGTGCATACCTCAACTGTAACACATTTGAAGGGTTTGTAGTGTGTTGTTAACTACTTTACAGTTTAAAAAAAATAGTACTTGACATTTGGAAGTGAAATGGTATGTGCAAAACATTAGTCAGATGGTGCCTCTTGGTTTGTGAATGAACTGTATGTAGTCTGAACAAATTCGATCCAAAGTTTAGTGCCATCAACTTTTCAGTCGGGGCCCACAAACAATACACTCCCAAAGCATCTGATATTTTAACTCTATCAACCACCCAAATCAGTAAAATTGCTGATAGCACATTGGGAACAGGAGGCAGCTTACTAAAAGAGAGAAAGAAAAAAATCCCTCGAGAAGGAAATGACAATCTATACTGCAAGGATTAGACTTGCTAGAATACAAGCCCCAGATCCCCATGGGTCCTCTTCTCACATCAGTCTTCAAGCGGGCTGAAATCTGAAGGGTCCTTCTGTCTTCGGAGACAGGTTGGCATGTGGACAAGCAAACCTAAACCGACACCAAATGGGCATCCCAGCATCTGTGAGCACGCTATATGGTTATTGATTTCCACTACCATCCTATGGCAATCCGTGAGAGCACAAAGTGATGTCAGCACAAAACAAATTCCTTCACAAATCGGGCAGAATGTCCTTTAGTGCTATGTGTAAAACGCTGAATATATAGGTTTATTTGTATGTTATACATGGTGAGTCATTAATGCTAACAAACTCTTGAACTAGTTCCCCAACTCATAAATGGGTATACTTTTAAGCAATTTTAATGGATTTCTACTGTTCTAAAGAAAGTTTTATTCATTTTCTAAGGCTGCCTTAGCAAAGTACCACATACTGGGCAGCTTAAAACAACTGACATTTATTATCTCACAGTTCTGGAGGCTAGAAGTCCAAAATCAAGGTGTCAGCAGGGCTGCTCTCCCTCTGAAACCTGTAGGGGAGTCCTTCCTCGCCTCTTCCTAGCTTTGGGGGAATCTCCTGGCAATCTTTGTTGTTCTTGGCTTTTGCAGCCATACAACTCTACTCTCTTCCTTCATGGTCACATGGCCATCTTCTTTTAAGAACACCAGTCATACTGGGGTAGAAGACACCAGTGATACTGGAGTAGGTGGTCCCTTACTTCTGTATGACCTCATCTTAAATAATTACATCTGCAATGACCCCCTTTCCAAATAATAAAATCACATTCTGAAGTACTGGTGTTGGGATATCTTTTTATGGTGGAAACAATTCAACCCGTAACGAAAGTAAACCTTGAAATAGCCCTTCATGTGTTGCCAAGTCTAATAGAAACTGTAGAAAGCCTTTAGCTCTACAAGCTGTTTGGCTATTTGGTCAAAGGGCTTTAATGTCTCTGGATATTTCTTAAAGTATGAATTTTCCACAATAATTGTCAATATCTCCAATCTAGAATTAGGTGTTGATCAGAGTAGAAAAGATTTCTAGGCAGCAGAAAATAACTTTGGGGTTCTCACATCTCCCAGAAGAAGTTATTTATAAAACTGTTGACTACAATGCTATGTTGAGCCATATGTTTTTGTTTTTTTTTAATTTGAATCACAATTTTTGTGGACTGCCTGACAGGGCTATCTTTTCACATGATCTAGAAAGAAAACCCTGCGTGATGAGGAGGAGGAAGTTTTTAGTTTAGTCCTTTCAAATCTATAGTTAGAACTGAATATTTTATTTTTAGACAATATATTAATTTGGGTTTTGATTTGTATTCAGCCAGGGATCTTTTGTGGTGTGTTTCTTGCAAATACAAATACTATAATGAAGATTTACCACTGAGAAGGAGTTAAAACACTAAGCAACTGAACAAGTGGGAAAGAAGCTTAAGAAAGACATTTTTGTGAATCAAAAGACGATTGTTTTTAATTTTGAAAGAAAAGCACCAGATTATTGTTTTCTTCTTGGGATCAAAAGAGGAGTGGATCAGAAAGTTCACCGTGTGCTTATTTAATGTGCTTTCTTATTGAACATTTCCATGTAAAGGAGGCAGCAAGTCTGAACAAAAATCAGCAAAACATGTGCGATTGACTATTCCCTGCCTGACACTTAGTGGTAACTCGGAAGAACTGCAGCTTTTGACCTGTGGGAGGGAGCTCCATGGGAAACCACAGGGAGGAAAAACATGGCTTTGGAGTTTATTGTTCTTTGCATTCACATGAACCTGGATGCATCACCAAGAACTGACCCTAGAAAGCTGAAAGGCGGGTTGTGGTAACAGAGCCTAGAAAATGTCTGATTCCCTGTCACGCATCACAGAGAGATTGAAAAGTAGGAGACAAAAATATGTGTTTTCATATTTGGCTTTTTAATATCACTTCACTTTTCTCATCTGATTATTTTATGAAGAAAATAATGAAAATCAACATAGAGCTTTGCAATGAAAAGAAAAAAGTCAGGGCAAGAACTTAAAAAAACAAACAACAACAAAAACTAGATGGGATTGTAAACGGGTATCACCTTTCTGAAGGCCTATTTAGCAATCTGTATGACATTTTTTTTTTAAGAATCTTTTTTTTAAGAATCTTGTTATGGACTGAACTTGTGTGTTCCTCCCTCCCTGCCCCCTGCCTCCACATCAAATTCACAGGTTGATACCTAATCCCCAGTGTCATGATACTCGGAGGTGAGGGCTTTGGGAAGTGATTAGGTTTGAGGATGGAGCCCCCAAAATGGGATTAGTGCCCTTATTAGAAGAGGCCAGAGAGCTAACTCACTCTCTTTCCCCTGTGTGAAGATACAGCGAGAAGTCAGCAGCCTGCAGCCTGGAAGAGGGCTCTCACCAGAACTCTGATCTTAGACTTCCAACCTCCAGAACTGTGAGAAATAAATTTCTGTAGTTTATAAGCCACCCAGTCTGTGGTACTTTGTTATAGCTGCCTGAGCTGGCTAAAATACTGCTCACTTCCAAATTCCACTTTTATAAATTTATCCTGATGAAATTTATCTATTTAAATATTTAAGGATTTGTATATAATGATGTTGATGACCTCATTACTTTTTAGCAAAAATTGAGAAAAAAACCAAATATGTCCAATAATGGAAATAAAAATGAGGCAAATTTCTTTATCATGAATACTATTGAAGTAATTTTGTGTAAGGATCTTAATGACATAAGAAAATGTTCATATACTTTTAACAAAAATATTGGTTACAAAAATAATCAAAATTTTGTAAGAAAACATATGTAACACATTATAATATACATATAATATGTCAAATTACATATATGTAATATATGTGTAACACAGATAGGAAAAAAACCTAAAATGATCTAAATCAAAATTTTGATGGTTATTTCTAAGGAGTGAGATTTGAACTAAATTGCCATAATGAACAGAAATTCTTTTATAAATAGGAAAAAATACCCAATAAAAGATATTTTCTGAAAACCACAGAACTTTAAAGCAGAAGAATCACTACCAAAGAGTAGTAACAATTGGATGGAAAACTAGTTATTAAAACATGAAACTACAAACTCATAGGGGTCCTGAGTTCAATGTGAAAAGAGGAAATACAGCTGATTCCCAATTACCCAGGTTTGGAGGGCCAGTGAAGAAAGTGAAATTATGGGGACATTTATGATAAAACCGAGTTATATTTCAACTAGATGGATTATTTAAGCTACTTTTCCCATTTGGTCTTTAATTGGGACTCCTAACAGGTGGCCTGGGAGTCCCATCTCTCTGTTACCTGGAACACGTTTTCTTAGGTATTCTGAAGTTTACTAACCAAATCTGAAATATAGGAAATAATCTTAATCACTCTGACTACCTGACAGGGTTATGATGAGGACCAGATAAGCTAGTAAGTGTGAAAAATGTGTTATAAACTTCAAATTACGATCCAAATGGAAGGTGACCATGTGGCCTTTTAATTTTCACTGTCTGACCTTAGTGCAGGTGATCACAGTAGGAAAGTCAAGGGGCCTGCTGGCATTATTGACACACTCACTGTACACAAATGCCTACATCAGAGCAGCTAAGAACACCACACTGAAGCAGATTATTTACATGAGATCTCCCTTCTATTTTCTCAGGGTAGGCTGAGAAGGCTAAGAAATGGGTGATCTTGACCCTCAATCTAGACCAAAGTCTTAGGTCATCTGTGCAGGGCTTGTCAATCAATTCTGCCACCCTCAGCCTCCCCTACCTCCAGGCCTGGGAGAGCCAAGATTCACTGACAGAGAGACGAGAGGACTTATTTGGAGAGAGCTATGGAAGTGCTGGGCTTCCTCCTGACCTAAGCCAGGTGTGTGTGTGTGCTGAGCAGCGCTACCCCAGTGAGGATTCTGGAGAACTGACCCTAGAGCTACCTTTAGTGAGTCCTAACAGTGCTGGGCGTGCTCTCAAACACAAAATTGATTGAATTATTCATTGGACCTTGTATTATTTTTTAGCGATTTTTTTTAAAGATTACAACATGAATTCTTAACTTGTTACAGACTACTTTCAATTAATACTTCTACCAGTCCCTCCAAAACAATACAAATACCTTGCAACACTTTAACTTCATTTACCCCTCTCTGCCTTTTGCCTTATTTTTGTCATATATTATATCTTGATATCTATCTACCTACCTGTCTATTCTGAATGCCACAAGATATTGTTTGAAATAGGGAATATTTATTAATATTTATCTACATGTTTACATTTTCTAAGGTTCTTCATTACTTCCTGCACATCTATGTTTCTCATGTTTTCTCAGATGTTCCTCCCACCTGAAAAAAACTGTTTAAATATTTTAGTATGGGTCTACTGGCAACCAATTTTCCCAGTATTTGTTTCTCTGAAAATGCCTTTACTTTACTCTTGTTTATTAAGGATTTTTCGCTTCATATAGATATTCCACTGTCTTCTACCTTCTGCCATTTCTATAAGAAAAGGCAGCTGTAAGTTTTATTCTTGCTCCTCTGAAAATAATGTTTTACTTTCTGGCTGGTTTTAAGATTTTCGGTCTTTAATTTTCAGTCATTTGACTCTGATGTAATTAGGTGTGGTTTTCTCTGTGTGTCTTCAAATAGTACTTCTAGACAATTTTTTTTTTCTTTGCTGTTGGGATTCCAACTACATGCATGTTAACCTTTTTCACAATATCCCATATGTATTTTATGCTCTTTACTGTATTTTCCATCCTTCTCTTCCTAATAACCTGATTTCCAGTTTTCTAATCCTCAATTCTACTCTAATTTTCTAATTAAACCCATTTATTGGATTCTTAGTTTCAGTTGTTGTATATTTTCATTCTAGAATTTCCATTTGGTTTTATAGGTTTCAAGTCTTTTGTAATTCTCCATCTTTGGTTCTGTTTTCTTGGTCATGTTAATCAAAGTTATTTTAAGGTTCCTCTATGATAAGGCTAATAGTTGAATGATCCATGGGGCTATTTCTTTGATTTTTCTTTCAATATGGGGTCCCTTGGTCACTTGGTCCTGTTATTTTATTAACATGACAAATAATTTTGTATTAAATGCCACACATTCCACATGAAAAATTATGCAGGTGCTGAATGATGTACTCTTCCAAAGAGGGTTACATTTTCCTTGGCAGGTATGGAGAGCATGGGCAGATATTTGATCTTGACAAGGATTATGTTTTGGCTTTGTTGGTGGCTAGTCTGTTTCAGTTTTCCCTTATTCCTTGGCATGAGGTCTCTCCTGGAAATCTAGTGTTTGCCAAAGCCAACCCACCAGGGCAGGAATTGGACATCAACCCCTGTCTCTCAGGCAAGACATGGCTATTGAAATAGTTATTCAGCAATTTAGGTTTTCAGTTGCTGTTTTCTGCTGAGTTGCCTGGAGACTTCCTCTGCCTAGCTTAAGGGGAAATTGTGAACAGATTCTTTAGCTCAGTTCTTTGTGGTTTTCTCCCCTCAAAGATTTGCTCCCCCAGTCTTATCCGCTTTAGAATTTCAGATCTCTGTTGTTTGGCCCAAAGGAACTACTGCTTTCTGCTGAGACCTGATCGCCCTGTGCTGAAACTGGAAAATGCTTTCAGGGAAAAAAAACCCTAGAGTGAAATGTCCCATGGGGCAGAAATGACACAGTGCTGAGAGAAGGGCATTGAGGCTGGGAAGAGAATAAAAATGTGTCAAATTTGGGGGGGACCCAAATGAATGCACCCTCTTCACTAAAAAAAAGATGACTTAGAAGACAAGGGGATACATCCAAATATGTAAAGACATTTTTCTGGATGTACCAGAAGCAATGCTATACCAAAAACAAATGAAGGCTACGCGAGCAGCTCAATGTGGCATCTAATCCATATGGGGCTGAGTCAGCTGGTTTCAGAGAAGAGAAATAAAAACCTTACTCCTAAAGCAAGACTATTAGCAGAGATTTCCAAAACCCGAAAGAGTGGTGACCTGCAGAAAGCTAAAAAGGAGAGAACTTTTGTTTTCTACACCTTCCACAAGTGTCACCTGGAGGTAGTTACACCTTTAACTGTAAGATTTAGCAGTAATCCTCCAAACAATCCTGTGAGATTGAAGTAGATATACTAGGAATGAGGTTTGGAAAGTTTCTGCCGTGTTGTATAAGATCCATTGTACCTACACTTTCGTTCATTCATTCATTCATTCACTGGACAAACATGTACTGAGTACCCGCTACGTGTCAGTACTAGGTGCTAAGGATAAAGTTATAAAGACATCGTGCCTGTCCTCACAAAACTTACTATATAGTTGGGAATCACAGGGTCCTTATGTTACAGAGCTTCTCTCAATCCTGGCCACTTGCCTCTTAGTTTACCCACTGGGATTTCTGTCTCTGTTCCTGATAAATGTATCAGTCCCCTCCTTGGGACCAGAGTCTGACCTTGAGAAACTGTCCTGCTTTTCCCCACACCCCTCTGCTAGCAGGCTGATGATAACAACAGCAAAGCTTACATTGTACGTGCTCTGTGCCAAGCATTGTTATAAGGGCTTCACGTATATAAACTTATTAGATGGTCACCACCACCTTGGGAAGTAGTAATCTTATTACCTCCAGTTTACAAAGGAAGAATACTGTTGCTTACTGGAGTTCTGTTTCAAATCGCGTGGGGTGCCTGGAACCGCAAGGATGTTCTTCTTAGGAATGTTCCCACTTTCTAGAAATGCTTATTACTCTGTCCTACCCATGACATCATACTCCCTTCCACCCTGTAATTTGGATTGCTGGCCACCTACTACAGTTGAGTCATTATCTCTAAACATGGGTGTACCTCACTGATCCACTGGGGAAACGTTCCAGAATTTCCATAGCGAGGTCCTCTGAGTTATGAGAAATGTGTTGATTTGGGAAACTTTTCATGACCTATGTCTCAAAGTTTTCCAGGAATACAGTCATCGATCCCAAAGGATCTTATGCAACGCAGAAGTTCAGACTCCTTCCTGAAATATTTTTAAGAATTCCTAGGGACTGGTGTCTCCAGTCCTAGTTGTCAGTTATCACCACTTGCTCTGGACCATTGCTAGGTTTTCTTTCCCGATCTCTTCTTCCCACTTTCTCACTGAACCACATATTCAGATCACAAACATTTAATAAAACTTTACTCAGTATTTTGAGACAAGGCAAGGGAAACTGAAGCACAAGACAGCAAAGCCTTTGTGTCCAGAGAGAAACTTCTTCAGGCAGAGTCATAGATACTTGCAATGGGAAGCTGTGGGCCTGGATAAAAACATGAGCACCGATGGAATAGCGGTGGGCGCCCTGCAGTACCTGCCACACCAGGCATTAAGCATGCTTTGCCTTTATTTTACTGATGAGGGTCTCACAGGACACGGCATGTACCCCAGGTCACATAGCAGGCAATTGGCAGAGTCAGAAGTTGAATTCAGATCTACCTCTAAAGTTCATTATCTTTTTTATTTTGTCATGCCTCCTTCCCCACTCAAACAGAATATGTGGAGGGAATAAATTCCTTGTTGTAGTTGATTTGAACAGAAGGAAACCTAGGAGAGGAGGTGGTTGATGGCAGCACAGAGGGAAGAATATCACTGTCTGAGTTCCAGAACAGGAAGGAGGAAAAGAAAGAGCATTCTTCCCATGAGTGTAGCTGGCATCAAATTCTGCAGGTTGGTTGAATAAATGAAATGAATAATGGTTACTGGATAGTTGGATAAATAAATAACAATTTAAGTAGCACTCAGGTGGATCAGCCAAAACAAACATTTATCAATTAATTCATCAGGCAGGAACAGCTGAAGAAATCAAGTGCATCACTGGGTCTTCACATTAACTGGCATCGAGAATCAGGGTCTACACACTTTGTAAACTTTTCATTTAAAAGTTTTAACATGGAAGCAAAAATGGAATGATAGAGTTAATCTCCATAAAGCCATCATCTACACTGAAGAATGATGAACGTTTTTCCAGATTTGCATCTTTTTATCTGGTGAAGTGGTTTAAAGCAAATCTCAAACGTGATCTAGAAGTACTCTTATAAACGTCTCTGAAAACAGCGTTCTTATAGAAACACGATATTATTGCTATAATAAAAATAATAATCCCTTAATATCACCTAACACTAAACCATATTCAAATTCCTCTGACTGTCCTACAACTTTCTTTTTCCAGCTAGTTCATTTGAGTCAATACCAAAAAAAGGTCCACACATTGCTTTTGTTTGTTATGTTTTTAAGGTCATTTTAAGTTTAGAGCTGCCCTGCCCCCTTTTCATGCCACGGTCTTATTAAGAAAACCAGATCAGTTGCCCTGTAGAATATTCCAAATTCTAAACGTGTTGTATCAGTATATTTTTACCACTTATTACTCACAGAGACATCTGCTGACCTACACTCATCATTTTGGTTATTTGTTATAGCCCAAGAAGTTCAATCAGGTATTTCTGAGGGGTCTTTGTAAGCTCACCCCCCTGTTTCTGCTGCAGGTGAACGAAACATACTGTCTAGAAAGATTATAAACAACCTCACCAAAATGTAGTGATCACGGAAGCTCACAGATTAGGAGCTGTCAATGGGCAGCCTTAGGCAAGTCCCACGCTGACTGATGGTTGGAAGGATGGTCAAGAACTAGAGTAGCTACAAGTCAGAAAGACCAAAGTCTGTTTTGTTCGCAGGTGTGTCTCCATTCCCTATTTCTACCTTTTTAGTGTGGATGCTCAAAAGAGGTTTAAACAAGGGCATAGGCACAGCTGGAGCTTGGGGAGGAAGCCCGCCTCACTGCAATGCAATAATGAGATTTTCACCTTCATTCCTGGTTTGAGAAATGCCACTTTTTCAGTCCTGAGAGTCAGTGAACTTAAATATCAAAGTGACTTAAAGAAGCAGTCGGTACTTATATCGGGCTTTTTGAGGCACTCCCAGAGTTGGGGGTCCTCTGCATTGGCAGGATGTCACTAACCTCTCTTCCATCTTGGGGCGGGGTGGTCTAAGCTTGTTCAGCTCAGCCTCTCCAAATCCAAAGGAAAAGGCTTCCGCTCCTTCCAGATCCCACCCTAACTCCAGTATGTGTCTGGGGTCCCTACCCCTTCTTGGGCTTAGGGTACCCTAGCGAGTTTCACTGTCCACAGAGAGTCACACAACATCCCCTGGAAAGACCCTGGGTGTGGAAGAGCTCAGCTCCTCAGTGAACCAAGAGAAGGGATGCCAGCAAAGTCCTCGGTGCGGACAATGGGAGCTCAGCTGAAAGCTCTGCAAGCCTCTGCACTTCTCTGTCACTCGAATCTGCTCGGAGACTCTGGTCTGATCTACCCAGCTGAACCCTGCAACCCTTCCTGTCTTGGAGCTCCCTTCCTCTGGACGGTGCTGCTGGAACCGGGCCCCAGTGCCCCCAGGACCACAGACTCACAGGCTTCTCTCCAACATCCCTTCCCCAAGTCCAGGGAAAGCTTTTTAGTCTGGAAGGGGAGGGTAAAACCTAGCTCTCCCCGCTGCTTCCCTGAGACATTGTGTCTCTGCCACTTAATTCCCCTTTTTTCTCAGTCATCTGCTTCCCATACACCCCACTCCTTCATTCCTTCCCAATAGGCTTTGATGGCCCTTGAATCTAAGGCTCCCGAAACAATCTAAAACTAAGTCCCTCTTCCTCAAAGGTAGGGGGGATTTAAACAACAACTCCCTCTAATGTACCAAGGAAAGGAGGACAAAAGTTCCATATGAAAATAAGTCTGAACATTCATATCTGGCTACCTGCTTATAGACTTTCCCTCCATTTTTCTTCCTGGAAACATGATTTCTGTTCCTTGCCAAGGTGAGTTAGGGATATAATCCCTGCCCTAGCGCTTTCAACAGAGGCTACTGTTGCCTTGGAAAACATAAAATCTGATGGGCCTGAAACTAGTCTAAATAGCTCATACTAGTAGTAGTTTTATTATGGTCTCTTTTTCTTTTTTAAAAAAACTTTTATCAAAAAAATTAGAAGTTATGATCTCATTGACTACACCCAAATTTGGTGAGCTATCCTGTTTTGCCCTTTACCCCGAGTCACAAACACACTGTGTCTTTGGACTAGTCTTTAGGTTCTTTGTAGCTGTTTTTCCACTTGTAAAATGAAAAAATTGGCCCCATTGATCTGAAACGTACCTCTTCCTGCTCTAAAATGATCTAATCTACACTTCACCAAAAAAGCTTGTGTCACATTTCCTGGAGTGTTCATCTCATGCCCACCCAAAAGACAGCCTCTTTATACACACACACACACACACACACACACACATATGCAGAGCCTGACAAAAAAATAAAATATAGGCTATGCTCAATCTTCATAATTGCCCTATTTTTCTAACAGTTTGATTTGTTTTTAGAAAACTGTCAACTTTTCAAAACCCAAAGAATGATATCATACCCCTACAAGAGATGAAGGTTATTGGAAAGAAACTTGCCAAAAATTAGACAAAAATCACTCCTGAGGGAAGAGGCTCTGTTACAAGCATGAATCAGGGTCAGTCCCTCAGTAATAATTGACAATTATCCACACCCTTCAGTTGGACTAGTTTCATAGGATTATTATTGCTGGCACATTTTATAATTTGACTCTAACTTCTCCCATGATCCTACTAATCGCAAACACACACTTCTTCCAAGGATCATACCTTTATAAGCCCCCAAATGCTTGCATAAGGGCCCTTCTTAACTGAGTGAAAGAATGTTTATTTTTAGAGAATACCTAAACTTAACCATCTCCATACGTGGTTGATTTTCTTGAAACACAGTAAGACTTCATTATTCAAATCACTGCCTAAGCATCAGCATCAGGAATAAGCTCCACTGGGCAGCATATTTGTGAATGTTGAGCTCTTAAATGATTCAACCTCAGCTTCACTCACATCTGCAATAATTATCACCACCAAAGAGAACATATTTCAGAGAACAGGATGTTAAATTAATGTTCTGAAGAATTTATCAAAAATAATCTTGGGGCTTCCCTGGTGGCGCAGTGGTTGAGAGTCCGCCTGCCGATGTAGGGGACACGGGTTCGTGCCCTGGTCTGGGAAGATCGCACATGCCGCGGAGCGGCTGGGCCCGTGGCCGCTGGGCCTGTGCATCCGGAGCCTGTGCTCCGCAACGGTAGAGGCCACAGCAGTGAGAGGCCCGCGTACCGCAAAAAAAAAAAAAATAATAATCTTGGCTGCTTTCTCCCACGAAGTTCTCCGTGAATTACTACAGACTCCTAATGACTTCATCAGGAAACCTCTGAGGTGGGGATGAATTTGGGGACAGATTGTGGTGATATGTGGCATAATATTGGGGAAATGTAGAAAACGCAAATTTACTGCTTCATTCTAAAGGCCTAATGAATGTCAGGAAAGTGCTTCAAATCATGTTTTTCTCTGAAAGCATAGGGAAATGAATAACCCCTTTCTCAATAATATGTATACTTGGGCTCCCCTTTTAAATCTAGATAGAGGCTATACTGCATATATTCAATATACACGCACATATTTGTAAACTTTGTTTGGAAAAATGCATTGATGGAATGTTAGCTACCATGTGGAAAATGGAGCACATGAGGGCAAGAGTGGGTGCAAGTGATGAGTGAGTTGTGGAAAAAGGAGTATTTATTGAGAATGTCTTACATGCTTGTCAATATTCCAAGTGCCTGATATACAGTATTTTATTGTTTCTCTTAATACCTCTTGAAACAGGTATCCTTACCAGTTATACCTCCATATAACAGATGATAAAACCTAGGCAAAGGGAGACCAAATCACTCCCCCAAGATCACAGTTATAAGACTTAGATCCAGGATCCGAACTTCAGCATTCTGATTCCAGCCCATCCTGGACCACTGTGCCAGACCACAGTCCGGCATGAGAGAGACAGTGGTCACTTGGACCAGGGAGGGGCAATGGAGATGGAGAGAAGCTGATTGACCAGAGACACATCTATGTTTATATTCATCTGCCAGAGTGGAAAGTGGGAAACAATGCTAATGTCCTACACTAGGAGCTTGACAATAAATTTTCAAATATTTATATAAAGGTACACCGTGTAGCTATTCAAAAATCACTTTTTCTCATTATATTTAATAATAACAAGCATGAAGGGCACCATTTATTCTTGACTGAGAACATCATGCTAAATGAAAAACATAAGCATATAAAATGCGTATTTTGGATGACTCCATTTTTGTTTATTTATTTATTTTGCGGTATGCAGGCCTCTCACTGTTCTGGCCTCTCCAGTTGCGGAGCACAGGCTCCAGACACGCAGGCTTAGCGGCCATGGCTCACGGGCCCAGCCGCTCCGCGGCATGTGGGATCTTCCCGGACCGGGGCACGAACCCGTGTCCCCTAAATCGGCAGGCGGACTCTCAACCACTGCGCCACCAGGGAAGCCCAGATGACTCCATTTTTGATAAACCTGTGTGAGTGCGTGCAAGGATGTACAACACTAAAAAGTCTACACAGCCACACAAAATGGGTTGGGAGTTGAGACTATGTGTAATTTATATTTTCTGTTTTGCACCATCTTTTTCCAATTATTTCTGCAAGAGCATGAATTGTTTCTATAATGAAAGCAAAATGGTTTCGGGGGGATAAAAGGATAACAAAGCTACAGTTCAATCCTGAGTACTAACAGGACCAATGGAGATTCAAGACATGGGCTGACAGGGATGATGGCAAGAAGGTGGGATTCGTGCCAGGTCAGCCCTGCAGCTACAAGCTCCTAAGCAAGTCCAGCAGGTTTGGTCAGCACTGGCTGAGGCACATTGAGAAGCTGAGCTTGCTGAGAGGTGATCTTCAGCATGAACACACAGAGGACACGGAAAGCCATGCACTCACTACAGCACCAGAGAGGACAAAATAATTCATCCAGAGCCCCGCATAGAACCTAAAGTCTGTGCACTGAAAATGGGCATTGGAGAAGACAAGGAGAGGAAGTGCGGTGGACAGGACAGAAAGGGGGTCAGAGAAGGGCAGGTGGAGTTTCGTGTAATTTATCCATCCTCCGGGTAGGGAGCCTCATGTAATTTGCATAAAAGTGCTCTATGTGCTAGCTGCAGCCAAGATTGCAAGATGAGCTGAGGCCAAACGTGATGGGGCTTTGGAGTCCAAAGTCATCAAAGGTAAAGACCCACAGTTGGGAGAAACTGCTAGACGCAGGGGTCTTGATGGATGAACAGGATTTATACTGGAGAAGTGGACAGACGGGAAGCGATCTTGTACTGGGGTGGAAAGAAATTTAAACATTGAAGTTCAAGGTGGGGTCATTAACTAGATTTTGAAAACCTACTGAAGTTTGAGAAACTCTGGGCTTTTGCCTTCAAGGCTTCAATAAACCAGCACAAGGACAATAACATAAAAAAAAAAGATCCCTGTAACAGGATGCTCTCTCCTTCAAAGGCCTCCTTTCTCCTGCTTCCTTTCAAACTATCTGCCCCCTGGCTCTACTCTGACTTTTGGGAACAGGCATACCAGTTCAGACTCTCTTCTTTGGGGGCAGAATTAGAACTCCAGTAAGACCCATATGCTACATAAGGGACCACATTCCTCAACTCAAGCTACACCGAGACCCATGACCATCCAGTGCATTCCGTCCAGGGAGCCGGACAGATCAAATAAAACTTTCGTTCATCATTTCAAAGGTGTTCTGCTGAGAATATGTTCATTTTCCCTCATGCAGGCTTGAGCAAAGTTTACTTTTTCCGGACAATTGCAATTTCTAGTCCATTTGCATGCAGTTAGTCTTCCACTTTTCTGCAGAGTATTTTATTGCCAAGCACGTTTCAATGATTTATTAGCTAGTTCTCCACTAAAGGCTGAAAAGTTTTTATTTCCTCCATGTTTATGGATGATAAAAAACAGAGCCACAGATTAGTGAAGTGTCTTCTCAAAGGTCATCCCACAAGTTTGAAGGACGGAGCCGTGGTCAGGACTCGTACTCTCTGACGAGCCCCACCCTGAGAGGCCCACTGGGCCCACCACCTCGCTGCAGGACAACATAACATGCCGTCAGGGGCAGGTGTTGCCTGTCACCCTGACCATCCATCATGCCCATAAAACGATGCATTTACAAAGAGGGATTTTAGAAAATAGCTCCTATCCAGGTGGCTAAAATCACTTTACTGAAACAAAGGCTTAGAAATCAATGTCTGAATAGTGGTCCCGTTTTCATCCTCACCTAGCTTCTCTCTGCTGGCCACCCGGCACAACTCTGAGTCACCTTCCCCTGACATTAGTGACAGGTCCTCAAAGAATGAAAAATAAGATCTTTTAAGTATTTGTCTAAGCAATTAGGAAAGGAAAACTTGGAAAGGAGGCGAAGTCATCTGCTGAATTATGAGTGAGGACTAAGGTTTGGGGATTGTCTGCGGCCCCAGATTTATTAGAACCACTTCTCAGTTCTGTCTCCTCCTACCTGTCCTTTTTCTTTGTTAAAGAGCCATTTGTCATAGGTGATTGGGGAATGAATTTAAATGTCACCAAGAAAAATAGGCCATGGAATTGATCTAGAAGAGAAGAGCTACTCCAACTCCTTTATTATGCCAGTGAGGAAACTGATAGAAAAGTTATGTAAATTCCTGAGGACTAGATGGCAATTACTGGAAGCATAAGGTCTGTAGATCCATCATTTAGATCTAGAGATCCATTGCCTCCCCGCCTAGGGTCTATTCTGCCACATACCCAGAACACAAGTAAATTAACAAAATTCAATCACCTGTTCAATAAATTCTCAGTAAGGGCCTACTATGTACCAGGAGTTTGGTAAAATATAGCTCTTGCCTTCAAAATACCCATTGTCTAATGTAACGACAGCAATATGTTATCCAATTAATAACTACAATCAATTTTAAAATGCTTCCATAGATCATAAGATGAGGGGATAAAATCGGCTTGACTATTTTTTTAATTAAAAAATTGTATCAAAATATAGTTGACTTACAGTATTATATTAGTTTCAGGTGTGAGATATCTTCTGTTTCTAATTATTATTTAAAAATTAAGGGACATGTCTCTTAAAAGACACAAAGGGAAAGGAAATTGACATAGTCTATAGAAAGGCTGCACGTCCTTATTTCCTCTCAGTTTGTCACTAGTGCCCTACACCGAGATGCTAAGGCCCCTTCTGTCCTGAAACTACCTGTGAATAGGCCAAGGAGTAAAATTTAGACACATTGTGGGACTGTTATGTGGAAATGTGTTGTTTCAAATGGCTGTCATTCATGATTGAAAGAACAGATTATTTTCAAATGCAGACGTGTTCGTGAGTAGTTGAAGCAGGAAACATATTTCGCTTCCCCCGCCCCTCCACATTCTGATATGAGAATTGTAGGATCTGGAGGACTATAGTTGGGTCAGGGCTGTGTACGTGTGCGTGCGTGTGTGTGCGTGTGTGTGTGTGTGTGTGTGTGACTCAGGCATAGAAGATTCTACCTCTTGGCTTTCGTTCCTGGGGAGTTCCTCCAAGGTAAAGTCCAAGGGGAGCCCAGCTGAAAGTCTGAGCTTCAGCAGAGTCCTAGGAAGTAAACATTCTGAGAGGCTTTTCCATATCTGACCACCTAGAGGAAACTAGGATAAAGATCAAGTTCATCAATCCTTTTTTTTTTTTTTTGCGGTACGCGGGCCTCTCACTGTTGTGGCCTCTCCCGTTGCAGAGCACAGGCTCCGGACGCGCAGGCTCAGCAGCCATGGCTCACGGGCCCAGCCGCTCCGCGGCATGTGGGGTCTTCCCGGACCAGGGCACGAACCCGCGTCCCCTGCATCGGCAGGCGGACTCTCAACCACTGCGCCACCAGGGAAGCCCCCCTTTAATAGATTTTTATTGGAGTATAATTGCTTCACAATACCATCTTAGTTTCTGTTGCACAACAGATTGAATTCAGCCATATGCATACACATGGCCCCATATCCCCTCCCTCTTGAGCCTCCCTCCCACCCTCCCTATCCCACCCCTCTAGGTCATCGCAAAGCACCGAGCCGATCTCCCTGTGCTGTGCGGCTGCTTCCCACCAGCCAGTATTTTACGTTCGGTAGTGTGTATATGTCGATGCTACTCTCATTTTGGCCCAGCTTTGCCCTCCACCCCATGTGCTCAAGTCCATTCTCTATGTTTACCTCTTTATTCCCACCCTGCCACTAGGTTCATCAGTGCCATTTTTTTTTTTAGATTCCATATATATGTGTTAGCATACGGTATTTGTTTTTCTCTTTCTGACTTACTTCACTCTGTATGACAGACTCTAGGTCCATCCACCTCACTACAGATAACTCAATTTCGTTTCTTTTTATGGCTGAGTAATATTCCATTGTATATATGTGCCACATCTTCTTTATCTATTCATCTGTCGATGGACACTTAGGTTGTTTCTTCAGTGATCTCTTGGTTATTTAGTAGCGAACGGTTTAGCCTCCATGTATTTGTATTTTTTACTTTTTTTTTTCCCGTAATTGATTTCCAGTCTCATAGCGTTGTGCTCAGAAAAGATGCTTGATAAGATTTCAATTTTCTTAAATTTCCCCAGGCTTGATTTGTGATCCAAGATGTGATCTATCTTGGAGAATGTTCCATATG
This sequence comes from Phocoena phocoena, assembly GCF_963924675.1. NCBI lineage: Eukaryota > Metazoa > Chordata > Mammalia > Artiodactyla > Phocoenidae > Phocoena > Phocoena phocoena. The sequence continues at coordinate 10,827,942 of NC_089235.1, forward strand.
CACTTCAGAAGAAAGCGTATTCTGCCACTTTTGGGTGGAATGTTCTAAAAATATCAGTTAGATCTATCTGGTCTATTGTGTCATTTACAGCTTGTGTTTCCTTATTTATTTTCTGTTTGGATGATCTGTCCACTGGTGTAAGTGGGGTGTTAAAGTCCCCTACTATTATTGTGTTACTGTCCATTTCTCCTTTCATGGTTGTTAGCATTTTGCCTTATGAATTGAGGTGCTCCTATGTTGGGTGCATAAACATTTATAATTGTTATATCTTCCTCTTGGATCGATCCTTTGATCATTATGTAGTGTCCCTCCACATCTCTTGTAACAGTCTTTATCTTAAAGTCAATTTTATCTGATACGAGTACTGCTACTCCAGCTTTCTTTTGATTTCCATCTTCATGGAATATCTTGTTCCATCCCTTCACTTTCAGTCTGTATGTGTCCCTAGGTCTGAACTGGGTCTCTTGTAGACAGCATATATATGGGACTTGTTTTTGTATCCATTCAGCCAGTCTGTGTCTTTTGGTTGGGGCATTTAATCCATTTACATTCAAGGTTATTATCAATATGTATGTTCCTATTACCATTTTCTTAATTGTTTTGGGTTTGTTTTTATGGGTCTTTTTCTTCACTTGTGTTTCCCGCTTAGAGAAGTTTCTTTAGCATCAGTTGAAAAGCTGGTTTGGTGGTGCTGAATTCTCTTAGCTTTTGTTTGTCTGAAAAGCTTTTGACTTCTCCATCAAATCTGAATGAGATCCTTGCTGGGTAGAGTAATCTTGGCTGTCGGTTTTTCTCTTTCAACACTTTAAGTATATCCTGCCACTCCCTTCTGGCCTGCAGAGTTTCCACTGAAAAATCAGCTGATAACCTTATGCGGATTCCTTTGTATGTTATTTTTTTGTTTTTCCCTTGCTGCTTTTAATATTTTTTCTCTGAATTTAATTTTTGTTAGTTTGATTAACATGCGTCTTGGTGTGTTTTCTCCTAGGGTTTATCCTGTATGGGACTCTCTGTGCTTCCTGGACTTGGGTGACTATTTCCTTTCACATGTTAGGGAAATTTTCAACACTGATCTCTTCAAATATTTTCTCAGACCCTTTCTTTTTCTTTTCTTCTGGAACCACTATAATTCAGTTGTTGGTGCGTTTAGTGTTGTCACAGAGGTCTCTGAGATTGTCTTCAATTCTTTCCATTCTCTTTTCTTTATTCTGCTCCTTGGCAATTATTTCCAGCATTTTGTCTACCAGCTCATTTATTCGTTCTTCTGCCTCTGCTATTCTGTTATTGATTCCTTCCTGTGTATTTTTCATTCCAGTTATTGTTCAGTTATTGTTGTTCATGTCTGTTAGTTTATTTTGTAGTTCTTCTAGATCTTTGTTAAACATTTCTTGTATTTTCTCAATCTGTGCTTCCATTCTATTTCTGAGATTCTGGATCATCTTTACTATCATTACTCTGAATTCTTTTTCAAGTAGATTGCCTATTTCCTCTTCATTTATTTGGTCTTGTAGGCTTTTACCTTGCTCCTTCAACTGTGACATATTTTTTTGCCATCTCACTTTTTTTTTTTTTTTTTTTATGAGTGGGATTGTGTTCCTGTTTTACTGGTTGTTTGGCCTGAGGCTTCCAGCACTGGAGTTTGTAGGCTATTGGGTAGAGCTGGGTCTTGGTGCTGAGATGAGGACCTCTGTGAGACCTTGCTCCAACGAATATTCCCTGGCATCTGAGGTCCTCTGTTAGTCCAGTGGTTCAGACTCAGAAACTAACAGATATGTTAGAAAGAATGTAAAATTACAAATATAGATGAATCAACAACCAGAAAGTACATCAGTACCACAATAGTAAAAAAGAGGAGGGAAAAGAAAAAATAAAAGGGTGGTGGGGGGAGGCCTTGGCTGTGAGGGTGGGGCCTAAACAAGGGTGAGGTTTGGGGGGTGGGTGGGGCCAATGCTCAGGACCCACAGGGCTGGAAAAGGCCCTGGGGACCATGGAGGGTGGGGCTTAGGCTCAAGGAAAAGAAGGGGCCAGGCGTGCCACCCATCCCTGATCTCAGAGGGCTGGGGACCTCACCTGGGAGCCCAGCAGGCTTCCTGGGCTTGAGTGGGTGGAGCAAACGTACTCCTCTCCTCTCCTGCTCCTCTGGTCTGGGGTCTGTGAGGACCCCTCCCGCCTGCCTCTCCTGATTTCCTCGGCCTCCCTCCTATGGCCCCAGGACCCATGCAGCCTGGATGGGGCTTTGGAAGGGGGAGAACCGGCTTGGGAGCTCAGCAAGCTCCCCAGCCACAGTGGGCTAGGCAATCCCTCCTACCTGCCTCTCCTGATATCCGCGGTCTCAGGGGTGCTGATCTTGTCTGGCCTCCACTTCTCCTCCCCCCTTGATCCCCCAGTTCACTCTGGGGTTCCTCCCATCCCCTTGGGGGTCATTCTCCCACCAGCGGCCAGCAGGTGCCCTAGTTGTGGGGAGACATTAACTCCACGTCTTCTCACACCACCATCTTGACTCCTCCCATCAATCCTTTCATTGCAACCCCTTAAGAGGACAAGTGGAGAAGGCATCATCCTTTTGAAGGACGGGAGGAGGGCAAAGGAAAGACAGTAAGTGTATGGACAGACAGAAGACCAAGGGAACAATTTATAAAGGCCACTAGAAAAGTACTGACAAAGCATCACATCAAAAATTATTACAAAAATCGAATTATCATGGTGCTGGAGAGCATGCTGCACTAGGAGAGTCAAGTTAAGCCATTAGTTTCCCGGAAATATTAACGCTCCAAAGGAGAATCTGGAAGAAGTGGATTTCGTGACCACTATAAGAATGCCAAACTTTCTTTAAGTCAAACTATGGAAGGACTTACACAGCTAAGTGAGTGGCCATATAGAAGCAGGGATGTTTTAAGGTGGGTAAACACAAAATAAAAAGTTTAGAGGAAAACAATGGAAATGTGAAATCTTTAGAGACTGAGTAAAGCAGTCCGGCTGTCACAAGGGCAAAACCCCCTATACTTTCCAATGTCTTAATATAATATATCAATAATATAACATAATGTAATACAGTATAATGTAATATATAATACAAATCAACATCCTAAGGGTATCAGGGAAAGGTACAGCAGAATTAAACTATCTCCCTGGTGCTTACCCACAATTATTTGGTTGTGTTCCTTGGTTCCTGTACTTGTCTGTGGAGTAGGGTTTTGGAAACTCCACACAGAGATTTTTGGTTCCACTTTGTGAATTGTGAATAGCAGTCACTGGCCCTCCTTCCTCTCCTAACTCTGCCCTCACAGCACACTGAATGTTGGTTTCTCCTTTTAGGTGATGTTGACCAGACACATTGTTGAATTCAACTTTTGCTCAGTTCATTTGGTTCTTATTTATGTGTGTTTTGTTTTGTTTTGTTCATTTGGTTCTTATTTATGTTTTTTGTTTTGTTTTGCTCAGTTCATTTGGTTCTTATTTATGTTTTTTGTTTTGTTTTGTTCATTTGGTTCTTATTTATGTGTTTTGTTTTGTTTTGCCAATTTGCCAATTTCATCAGTATGTGGTTTCCAGAATTTTTTACTTTTTTTTAAAATTAAGAAAATAATTTTCTCACAGCCAATTTCCTAGAAATTTCACATGATTTTATTTTTAAGATTATTTATTATTTTTCCAGGATCACCTTTTCAAGCCTTCTCAGCAACTGTGAATATAAATTGCCAAAATTTTGGATCTTATGTCATTTGAAGTATCTGTGTTTTGTTCTGTTTTGCCCATTGTAGGATTTAGCACTTCTCTTCCTCATCATTCTTTAGCTCCCTGTCACTCAAGTCTGTGTACAGTGAGGGAGAGAGAACAACCATGAGCACCCATGTCTCATTCAGGGAACAACTCCCTAGGGTATTTCTAATGTGGAGAGTAATGACTTAGACCAAGGCTATTGGTTCAAAGGAAGAGAAACAGACATCAAATGCCTATGTGGTCAGCACTTTTCAGGACTGGCAAAGGAAAACCATTTTTAACCTAATTTTTTGAGAAAAACAGAAATTGCTTTTTAAAATGTATATGCTTTGACCCAGAAATTCCATTTAAGGACATTTATACTAAGGAATTAATTGTACAAGTATTAAAAGATAGCTGTACAAAAACATAAACTCTAACTAAATGCAAAATATCAAAAATTCGCAAATAGCCTAAAATTTCTACATTGACTAAATAAAGTATGATACTACCATACTATGAAATATCATGTAAAAATTTTAAATGTTAACATCGAAATCGATTTATTGATATGGAAGATGTTCATTTACATAAAGTGGCCAAAAAAAACAGTTTACCAAAAAGAACTTTACGTTATTGTCTCATTTTGCTTATATGTGTGTTGGTAAAGTGTATGTATGAATAGAAATAGAAATGGAGAAGAGGACTATGCATCAGACTTTAATAATATTATCATTAGAAGTATAATTATGATTAAATAGTTTTCTTTTTGCTTATTTGTTTTTTCCATTTTTTCTACAATGAATATAGATTGTACAATAAAATCTATTTCATTTTAATCAAAGGAAGGACAGATGAAAATCCTAACACGTCAGAATGAGTAATTTAAGGCAGAAAAAAAGTTGGTTGTTGTCTTAGAGGCTTATGGATTTGTGGCATGCTCCTTCAGAAAGAGGAATAATTTTTTGACCTAGGGTACCTAATAAACCAGTAAAAGCCTCATTCTCCTTTCTGGCCCTTTCCTTCCCCTGACCCCAGACCTCCCCCATCCATACAGGGGCTGCTTGGGCAGGTTCTTTAAGCAAATGAGGAAAATAAATGGTGTTTCCAGCACGGTCGCCAAGGCTGTGTCGTTTGATTATGAAAGCTGACCCTGCAGGACCCCTGAGCAGAGTCATCAGGAGTCAACTGAGCAAGTGTCCACTTTCCCAACACGAGAAGCATTTCCTCAGGTAACATATATCACTGACATACAGAAACCACTGCTTGCTTGCAATGGCTCAGTCTTTCTGAGATTGGCCGAGGTGAGCATCGGCTCGAGTTTTAGCGGACAATCCATGCAGAGAGCTCCATTTCCCAAGTATCCATGGCAGCCCTGATTTCCTTCATCTACCATTCCTGAGAGCAGCCTTCGGCTACCTGTGATTTCACAGGTGTGTGTGTGTGTGTGTGTTTGGGGGACGAGCGGTGCAGGTAGAGAGACTAAAGACAGTGCTATAGTCTTTCCCCTCTTCAGAAGGCAAGAAAACTCTCGTGCAGACACCAGTGGCATCAGATAAGAAATTGTCTTCAGCAGCTCAAGGACCCACAAAACTGTTTTGGACCCAGCCGAGGTAGCATTGATAAAGGCCGATGACAATCCACTAATCTCTCATCACACTACTTCAAACACACTGTGTATTTCTCCAAAAAGTTAATTCAGAGACAGCTTTTCTTGTCTTAAATACGTTGACTTTGTTTTTCAGGACTATACTTTTCACCTTCCCATGTATCTATCTTGAAAAGTTATCTATTAGCATCAGGATGCAGTGAAAAGGCCAGGAACTCTGGCAATAAAAAGATAAATATAAATAATGACATACCCACCATGGAATACTGGAGAACTTTCATAATTTCTCTGTGACCTCAGTTTTCTCATCAATAAAGGAAGCTGAATAAGAATTGCTACCCAGGGACTTCCCTGGAGGTCCAGTGGTTAAGACTCGGCATTCCCATTGCAGGGGGCACAGGTTCGATCCCTGGTCAGGGAACTAAGATCCCGCATGCTGCACAGTGCGGCCAAAAAAAAAAAAAAAGGAATTGCCACCCAGAGTTGGAGGGAAGATTAAAGGGTGCTATGTATACAGCACTTCATGCCATCTCAACTGCACGAAAGTTAGCCAGCCAATGGTTCCCTCTCCCGTGACCTGGGCACCATTTCTGCAACTGCAAAGAAAGTAGGAGGTATCCAAAAACTCCCCTGTTGATAGATATTCAAAACTTTATGGAAATCGCAGTGTCATCTCCAGGAGGCATGTAATAACTTGCAACACAGAAGAGAGAGACTAAAGAACTGATTCATTAAAAGCGACAGGCGCAACTTAAATTTCTTGTTGGATGTTAAAACAGCTAGTGACAGGGTCTGTAAGAGAGAATGATTTAAGGGATTCACTGGCCAAGGCACAGCCGTATTAAACGCTGTCCCTCTGGTTGAGTCCGCCAGGAAATGGCATGGTCTTTATTATTTCCCTCAACCTCATCACTCCCCTTACAAAGTAAACAAAACCAAAACAATTCAGGGGTTGGTTTTGTATTTGTTACCCTCAGACTCATGTTGCTGCCTGACCTAAAAGAGGATTTTATCTAGCTAAGTTATAGATCATTACGCTGAAAAAAAAAAGTTTGCCTGTTACTGCTGTTTCACCATCTTGCCCCATCTTGTCTCATTAGCAGAAACTGATTGAGCATGAAGGTGTCTCTGGCTGTCAGTAGATAAAGTAGGTGCTCTTGGCTTTCATCTGTTCTGAATTCTCCTTGTCTCATTATCTTCCCAAGGTCAGATTCTCTGACACGGCGGCTGCTCGCCTTAGCACTTCATTCGGGCAATTACTTGCCAGGCAGCCTTAGCCAGGATAAGGTTTCTGGTCTGTGGCATCAAGGCAGGCATGGGCACCATGCCCATCCCTGTGTTTGGCCCCCAACCCAGCTTTCTCCAGAACCATGGTATCCAAGATCGGTGTGGTTTGTTCAGGGCTGCACTTTAGCACCTCTGAGGCACTACCCCACTGGGATATTCTAATTAAGCTGCGGTCCCATACAGGTCATAGAGTGACACCCAGTCTTATTTTCTACTGGGACAAGTTGTTATATCACAGACCTCACACTTTGGGCCCCATCCTTAAACTTCGTTGTTCTGCTTCAGCGAAAGGCATAGAACCACAAAGCTATACAATCTTCACTCTTAAATCCATCATCCTTACACCATTAATAATTCCTGCTGGACTTCCTGTTCCTTCGAGAGAGTGTAATGAGCCGCTGAGCAAGGAGAGAATGTTCCAGGCTCAAGCCCCAGGAGCACAGTTCCCACCAGAGCGGCTTGTGAAGGTGAATTTGGTCACAGTGGCTTTGTCTGAATTGAGTTCCTTCTTGCCTGGGGCGGGCAAAGTCCTTCCAAGTACTGTTTTCCTTTGCAAAGACTCTGTGCAGGGAAAGAAAGAAACAGTTCTCTGATTCATTTAAAGGTGGATCTGGTTAGCGTTCACATTTTCGTCTGAAAATTTGTAGAAGAGTCTTGGCCATTTGGTTTGTAAAGAGACACACACACCAGCCAGGCAGCATTTCGTTAAAAGAATAGCTTCTCCTCAGATGAGATGCAAATCCACTGGCAGCATCCACATTATTTTCCAGATTGAGAAGACACTGCACAAATGCACACCCATCTTTGTGAGGTAGGCGTGACCAAGTCATCCAAGTGGCGGCCAGAGAGCCAGGCCGCAGGGCAACCAGGTGCGAGCCTTCGTGGGAGGAGCAATCTGCTCCCTGGGAAAAATCCAGCCATCTGCCCTCTTTCTAACACAATTCACTGACCCTTATTTCCCGGACTTAACATGTGCGAACAGAATGGTCCTTGGCCCAGGAATGGACGTAACCATTATACTTACTGCACTCTCCAAACTCACACATTTCAGGCCCCTCTGCTCACAATGAAGCTGGTTTCCTACAGTGGCATCTACTCTGTGCTCATTACAAAAAATAACCAAACCAAGGGAATTTGAAATATTTTTTGCTTCTTGCCAAGAAATGATACATGTCCAAGAACTTTAGGTCAGAAAAATAATTCTCCAGGACTCTCACGCAGTTAAGTACACACGGAAAGCCCAGTGGGTGATCCAGTAGCTTGGATACCTATCTACACGGCATAATCTTGTGTTTTTCTGAAATTCTGCAAGGTTGTGAGCACTCAGTTTTATTTTCTGGCCAGTGTCTCTGGGTCTTTAGCACTTGGGTGTGTAAAAATGTGCAAGCCACTGTTTGAGGCGCTGTCCAACAAACCCAGCAATATAACTTTAGGACTGAACTTTTTAAGAGTTACTCTATTCCTCCAAATTAGAATTTTGATTGTTGAATTTGTGCATTCTTTTCTGCCTCGCTCCTATGGCCTTTGGTTTCTTAAGGTGTCGTACAGGAAGATGGGTAAAGTATAAGACAAGCTCCCGTGTTCTGTGTCTAGAAGGGAGAGGCTTCAGTTGATGGGGGAAAATCACCCATTGCATCACCCAGCTACTAAGAAAGGAATATGTCCCTCTAAGCAAGAGCAAAAGCTAAATGGGTTGGTCCTCGAGGGGTGGAGAATCTGGAACCCTCTCTTTTCTGGCATTATCTCAGGAGATGACTAGATTCTCAGGAGCCTGGTTTTGTCCATCAAGATATATGATAATAATGATAGCTAACATTTAATGAGTGTTCATTCTGTGCCAGGCACTATGCAAAGTACTTAAAAATACTTAACCCTCCCAACAATCCAATGGAGTAGGGGCTCTCATTATTCCCATTTTTCAGATTAAATAACTGAGGTTTTGTAACTTGCAACCCATCACACAGATCATAGGTGCTAAAGCCAAGTTTTAAGATGATGCCAGGCATAGGAATGGATTTAGAAAGACCACAGCCTGGTAAGTTACCTAGAGCGTTCTATCAGTCCTCTGGCACTAAAAGTTACTAAGACAGGAGCATAAATCTTTTCAAGGTTCACTATTTTAATGCCCCTTATATTTCTTCACATTCTTTGTGCATTGATTTCCTTTTTTTTCCCTTTGAAGATTTCGTCTGTCTTAAATCAGGTTAAGAGAAACCAAGGAAGGGATTTATAACACTTCAGTGCTCAGGGGTTTAAATAAAGAGGTTCATATGAATGTGGCCAAACTATGTTAAATGCCCTTGTGGGAGGGTAAAATTGGGTAGGCTGGACATTATGATTCATTTTATAAGCTTCATCTCCTTACATAGGGATTCTTTTTCTAAAAACTCTTGTCCATGTTTTGTATTAACAAAAGACAGGAGGTTTTTTTGTTGTTTTTTTTTTAACGTTTTTATTGGAGTATAATTGAAAAGACGGGGTTTTGTTTGGTTTTGTTTTGTGTTTGTTTGTTTGCATAACAAAGCTGGGAATGGAAACACAATGGCGACATAGGTGCCATAGATTTCCTCCTGCTATGGCTTTCACATCTTCTGTTTGCCCTTAAGGCACCATCTCATGATCTTGGAAATGAAGTCCAAAGAGAATCTATTACCATAAAACATCACCCAGCAGTCTTATCATATCACTTGACAGTATCACTTTGGTTAACGTTGAGTTAGTGTTTCTATTATAAACCCAATTTACTGAAGGGGCTGGGGGAGAGGACAGGAAAAAGAGATGGGCTCATATGTCAACGTGTAAAATGGCACGAGGCTGAAAGCAGGTTGCCAACCAGCATAGGACTTTTGGACCATGACATCAAAGGGAAAAAGAATTCATTTACATTCCATGTTTATACTATTCAAAACAGGTAGCACAAACGTCATCTAAACGATGAGTGCAGTACCAACAGGCTAGCGTATCCTGCTGGTGGGAGGTGGGAGGGTACATTAAACAACTGGAGGGAAAATAAGGTAGAGAAGATGTGATAGGAAAAGCTGTCAAGTAGGAAAGAGAACTAAGCCCTAATCCTGTTTCTGCCATTTCTTAGCCACATCATAAGTCACTTTACAATTTGCATAAGGAGATGTCCATTTCTCCATCTTTAATATAGAGCCAACAATGCCTCTGATGATGCCTGAGCAGGTTCCTGTAAGAAGCAAACCAGGTCCGTCTGAAACTGCACATTGAAGTTCAGGAACCACAAGACAAATGAGCGACACTCTCCTAGCCCTCACCCAGCAAACAGCGTCCCTGATCTGCCTGGCCTGTGGGTGGGAAGACTCGTTAAGCACCTGGGTGACTGTGCTCAGACCTCACCGCCCCGAGTCCACACTGAATCCCTCCTGGAGCCACTCTCGGCTTAGCAGCTGGAGAATTTCCCAGGCAGTGTCAAGAGAGGAGACCTGGGATACTCAGCCCACCCTTCAGAAATGAGACTTCCAGACTGCAAGGGGCCCTAGGTTTGCTTAAAATGTTAATATCATATACATATATGTAAAATCATACATATGAGATAGACATATCTCATATATAATCATATATGTACAAAATCATGTCATATTTATTATTTTATACACGATTTTTTATTTGATGGATTTACCGCATATATATGATTTTTACATATATGTTTTATATGTGATTTCATGCATTTTACATAATTTTATATAATCTACATGTAAAGTCATATGTATAAATTTTGTCATATATCTCTATACATATACATATGTACTGGGCCTACCAGTTAATCAATAAGTTTAGGTTTTGAGAAGAAAATGTTTTCATAAACTATTTCTAGGTACGCATTTATGACTCCATGATTTAACAATTTTTGAGTACCTGAAATGTGATAGACTGCAGATTAGAAGCAACGTAAATAAGCCTGAATGGAGAGCAAAATACAAGAAAATTAAAGTAATATGTCACTGAGATCAGAAATTTTAATTAGTGCCTAACATAAAATTCAGTTAGTATCATTTAATTGTTTGAGGAATAATTCTGCCTTAAATTCCATTTTCTGTGCAACTCTTGTGAATATTATCTCCCACGAGCCTATATTAATTTAAGGACACTATAAAGATTGATTCATGAAATATACAACAATAGGTTAGTATCAGCCTGGAATTGCACTTTGGGAGAAGTGATATATATGATTTTCAGAGGAGAAGTAGGGATGCAGCAGAGGCAAGGAAAACTTAGAATGAATTATGACTAGGGACATGTGGAGGACAGTTTGAGAAATTAAGATAGTAGAAATGCCTATGTAGGTAAATAGCATTGATTAGGAAAAAGAACTCAGTCTTGAAAGGAGAAGTCTCCCATCTTGGCTGGTGACAGTAGAAGTGACAAACAAGGAATGTGGGTATCTCTGTTTGGATATTCGTGGTATTTTCTTATATGAAGTTCATGTCAATCATTCAGTTGGCTGGAAGGCAGTGTCCCAGTGACCCAAGGTTCTCAGTGAGAGAGACAACACCTGTCCAGGTGGCCAAGAGTGGGGGCTTTAGGGACAGACTGATCCAGGTCCCTGCATCAACCCTGTGACCTTGGGCAGGTGAGTTTACCCCCTAAGTTCCAAGTCTCTTGGCTATGAAATGGGGCAGCGATATAACCAATATCCCATCGTGAATATGAGGATTAAATACCATCAAATATGAAACGAGCTTACCACATACTTAGCACCTCGTGTGGGCTGCATCATCATCTTGACAGGACCAAGGAGGAGGCTGATCCTGGAGATCAGGGCTCCTCAGGAAGTGCACCCTCTGGGATATGGAGTCTGCCTGGAATTCCAGCTGAGCCTGAACCACTGGCTGGTGCTTTCTGAACTCAAATGAAAGTATTTTGTGTCCCCAGTTTCAAGAGTGCTGAGCAACATGGTTATGGCTTGCAGTTAAGAATCAGGAAGATAAATCAGAGAGAAAACAAAAGGACCTGGGCACAGATAACTGAATCCTTCTAATTTTCCTATTTGTTATAATCTGTGCTATATTTGGGCCCCAGCCCACATCAGTGCTGGGTTTCAAAGATGAAATGCATTCAGGAAAAAGAGCCCAGTACTTCTTCTGAAACTTACTGGCTGGGATCAGTCAGTTATTTAAACTCTTTAGCTCTCATTTTCTCATCCATAAAATGGGACTAGTAATCATAAAAAGAATAAGAAAACTAGATATGGGGATGATCAAAGAGAAAACATATGTGAAGGCAGTACTTGGACAGCTTTTCTTTTTTCTATAGAAATTTCATTTCTTAAATTGCCATTTTCTGGCACCTACTCATAACAGATCTTCTTCCCCAAAGGGAAGGTGATTTTTCTTGTCAAGTGTTAGAGATCTCCAGGAATCTGAGTGATCACAGGCTTTCTATTGATTGGAAATGCTCCCAGTGTAGGAACCTAAGCCAGGGTCTCCAGAAAGCTGGCCTGGAAGCTTTGCCCGTAACTCACCCTGGGCTACATCCTTAGCTTTCCTGGATGACCATCAACTTAAGAACAGTGGCACATGCTTCTGGATGCGGGCTCTGGACTCAAATTCCAGCTCTGCCACACAGCGAAAGCCAGCAGTTTTCTAAGCACACAAAGAATTTAAGCAAAATCACTGTCTTAATATTAAGGATGATAGTAAATTCATAGCATATATACATGTTAGACACACATACAGATACAGATTAGACACATTTCCTGTCCTTTAGGAACACAGAACCTGTCCCTGATTCTCCTCTAATTCTCTTTCCAACACTCACCAATTGCACCCTAAGGTCCAGCCTCACTGTGTGTGAGAGCTGTAAATTACAAAATGGGGAAAAGGTTTTCAAGTTTTGAAGGAGACGTACATAGCCCTTCAATCGATGATGGGAGACTATTCCAGTTTTAAGACATGAGGATGGGAATGCCCCCCTTTGGGAGGGTATGCAAAGCAGAAAACGTGTAAAGCTGACAGAGAAATTTGGCTGATTAGATGTGGCAACTGAGGCAGAAAGCGAGGTGTTATAAAGTCTAATTGTGACACTGTCAAGAAAACGATGTCAAAATTAAGGAAGGGGCTTCCCTGGTGGCACAGTGGTTGAGAATCCACCTGATGGTGCAGGGGACGCGGGTTTGTGCCCCGGTCCGGGAAGATCCCACATGCCGCAGAGCGGCTGGGTCCGTGAGCCGTAGCCGCTGGACCTGCGCGTCCGGAGCCTGTGCTCCGCGGCGGGAGGGGCCGCGGCGGTGAGAGACCCACGTACCGCAAAAGAAAAATAAAGAGAAAAAGTTAAGGGAGGGCTTCCCTGGTGGCGCAGTGGTTGGGAGTCCGCCTGCCGATGCAGGGGACGCGGGTTCGTGCCCCGGTCTGGGAGGATCCCACATGCCGCGGAGCGGCTGGGCCCGTGAGCCATGGCCGCTGAGCCTGCGCGTCCGGAGCCTGTCCTCCGCAACGGGAGAGGCCGCGACAGTGAGAGGCCCGCGTAACGCATAAAAAAAAAAAAAAAAAAAAAAAAAAAAAAAAAAAGTTAAGGGAAAGGAAAAAAGTACCATCAAGACCAATTTTATTATCTTGCTGGCTAATTATTAGCAGAGTACCAATAAACAGGAGGGTATCTAAGGGTGTGTGTGTGAGAGGGAGAGAGAGAAAGAAAGTATAAAAGAAATAAAGTCTAGAACATAGGATAGAAGCAACTAGCTATGGTAGATAAAATATATACATATATGTTACCACAATAGCATAAAATCCTTCCTACAACTGTAAAATATCCTAACAGAGTAAAAACCATCTATAACTTTATGAATACCAACACAAACATACACACATTTTCACAATGTTTTAAAGTTTTTTACAGTGGCATTAAATAATTTTAAATGATTATATATATATATATATATATATATTTCAAAGATTCCGTTTTGAAACTTAGATAATCCAGGCACATCTTCTCTAGAAGATGCACCCTAGGTAGGGTCTGTAGCAGAACTTGCTATGTGTTCTCCAAGATCTGTTTTCCCCTTCTCCCCTGGTAAACTAATTTTTTGCTGGGCAAATGACTGCCCAAGATAAAGGCAACATTTCCAAGCTCTCCTTGGAGTCAGGACTAAGTTGTGGCCAACGCTATAAGAGAGAAAATTATGCATACGATTTCTAAGCTGTGCCCTTGAAGGAAAAGCATGTGCTCTTCTCTTCCCTTTCTCACTTCCTGGTGGCTGGAATGCAGACGGGGAGGTGTAGAGCATCTTCGTCTGTGTGAAAAGAACAATCCCCCAGGGACGGTGGAACGCGATACAAGGCACCTGGACCTCTGGTTATTCCGTTTGTGAGCTTGAACATATATATGTGAGTAAAAAACAGCTCTCTCTTTATAAGCTACTTCTATTTTCAGTCTCTCTCACACAAGCCAAACTTGTATTTTAAGACATCATCTCTCTTCATTTCAAGAGGGCTAACAGTATGCTACCACATCTGCATTGATTAACGTGCCAGGGGGTAGGAGTGTACCGGGATAGAAACTATGCCGCAACCTCATCCCCAATACAAAGGAGACCGATCAGAATTGCCCTGGTGGCTCCCACTGTTGCCGGCCCTGGGTCCACAAGTTCACCTACAGCTGCCACAGACAATTTCCAGCACGCTGCCAGCTTTGCACCTCGGGATTGCATCGCTGGTCTTCCCTGCCTGAGGGCTTTTTCTGGGATCAAGGGGGCTTGCTGCATGTCCCTCAGTGCAACCCACAAGGCAGAGGAATGACATGCCTGGGGGTAGCTCTCAAACAAAGGAGGATGGGAGTAGTACGATAAACACCCAGTCACCTCATCCTTAATTGGAGAATTCGGAGGGGGATTCCCTCACGGCTTTTCAGAGATCGACTCCCCAAGCCCACCTAGACCAAGTTGCCCCAGCGGTAACCTGGTCACTGACAGGCTGACCGGCCTTTCTCCTTTCCCTGTCTCACCTTCCCTCTTGCCTCCGGTCATCTCCTCCCAAATAAACCATGTAGCCGAATCCTTCTTTCAGGATCTGCTGTTGGCAGGACTCAACCCCCCAAATGCCTATCCTCTTGATACTTTCACTCCAAAGATGTCTGAATCGGTCAGAAAGAAAATAATAATTCACCAAAAAAGTGCGAAAAATGATCGCACACATTTGTCATCAGGTTGTCTGTATGAAAAGTTTCTTAACTTCTCCTATGTCACAAATCCTACCGAATTTTCCCAGGATGCAAGAATTTCGAACAAACCCTTGCTCACAATGTTAATGATTGTGGGAAAATTTTCTGCTGCAGGAAATAAACATCTCTAACACATCTTAACATAATGATCTATTTAATGCAAAGATTTGGGGCCCAAGTAAAAGTTTGGTCAGCCAGCAAACTAAGTGAACATACAATGCTTCCTAAAGGTCTTCATACTCCATCATTTCCTGTAAAATTATAAATAATTGCATGAAGTCGCTTCCTTTACACGTCCCTTCTGAAATATATCAAACTGGGAAAGACGCAAGAAACTCCTTCCCCTGCTTGCCTAAACTTACGATTGAAATACCTTTACAAAACTCCAATTTCTGGCTTTGATTTTCCTGCGTTCAGAGGAACTTCTTGTACATACACTTGAAAGTTTATGCATTGCAGTAAAAATGTAGTTTACTGGTGGATAATTGCTTTTTGGTTCCTTTGAATGTTAGTAAAAACATAATTCTTATTAATAGGGGAATTCAGTGACTATAAAAATGAGGGAAGAATGGTTTAAAAGCTTTTCATTTCTAAAATGTTTTATTCATATTGCTTTATATTTTTATACACTTAACTTACTGATCTGACTCACCCTCGATTTTAAGAACTATAAACTCTTGAAAGCGTAACTGTCATCATAACAGAGGCAGCATTATTTTTCACTTGTCATCTTTCCAATTAGATAATAGATGTACAGAAACTAATCTAATTGTGACACTGCTCTGTGTGTAGTAAACTTCATGGTAACAAATCTTTTATTTTAAAATAGAGGCCTTGGGCTTCCCTGGTGGCACAGTGGTTAAGAATCCACCTGCCAATGCAGGGGACACGGGTTCGAGCCCTGGTCCAGGAAGATCCCACATGCCGCGGAGCAACTAAGCCCATGTGCCACAACTACGAGCCCTGGTCCAGGAAGATCCCACACGCCACAGAGCAACTAAGCCCGTGAGCCACAACTACTGAGCCCACGCCACAACTACTGAAGCCTGCGCGCCTAGAGCCTGTGCTCCGCAACAAGAGAAGCCACTGCAATGAGAAGCCCGCACACCACAACGAAGAGCAGCCCCGCTGGCTGCAACTAGAGAAAGCCCACGCCCAGCAACAAAAACCCAACACAGCCAATAAATAAATAAGTAAATAAATAATGCAGAGTTCTTGTCGTGAAGAAATGGTCTACTAACTAGCACATTAAATGCTCTCCTTTGAAGGAAACGCAGTCCAATAACTAGGATAATGAATTTGTGGTAGAGTACCCCTTTAAAAAGAGATGCATTTGATCATCACATTGCATTCAGTGAGACCAAATGGTATAGGTCAATCCTGAGATGTTCTCACTGCCCTACTTATTAAGCCATTTGATTATCTTTGGTCTCTTATTGTTTCCCGTTTTCTAGAAATGAAGGTTAGATCAGCACTTCTCTTGCTAACTTTACACAGGGAAGTACCATCTAGAAGAAACTTGAATGGGCTGGATTTCACCAGCCTGTGGATGTAATTGAGGTCACATTTCTTTTAGTGCCAAAATGATGCATATTTGGAGCTCCACCTTCCAAGGCAGATGCTGAGCCATCCACAAAGGGTCCTTGGTCACTTTCTGGGTACCCAGGGGTGTTGTCTCAAGTCCATCTGTTCTCTCCCACTGCTGCCAGTACTTTCTGTAGGCCCCAGCTCCATCACCCCACCCTGTCCCCCGTCCTGACTAGGGCTCTCTCCTTAGCATCCCCAGCTTTTACTCCCAGCTCTGCTGGACTCTCCCAGGGTCCTATGCCTCAGTAGAAAAAACTGACCTCCCCTCAAAGCATCAACCCTGGGTCCTGGTGTCTCACCAAGTCTCTCAGGAAGTCAGCTCCTTCAGTGTCTTTCTCCCAGGTCCCAATCCAACAAAACAGAAATATCACCGGGGGAAAAGAAAAAAGATTTCCCCTAAATCTTCGGAGAAGAAACAAAATAAACTCTCTCAAGGGACCTGAACACAGAGGAAATACAGTTCTGCTCACCTCTCAGAAAAATTATTGATTATCTTGAGTATTAGGTTAGTCATTTAGAGTGACATTAACTTAAGCAGCTTTCCTGGGGGCAATTCTGCTCCACAATTGAAGGGTTAAATAATTCCCTTTAAGGGGCTCTTCCAAATCAAAGGACCAGACTGTCCCAAATCTCATATCTTCCAACACAGAATATAACATTCTTGCAGTTTGAAACTACTGACTCTGTTCTTAACCTTCTACCACCGCAGTTAAAACATTAAAT
Source organism: Phocoena phocoena (assembly GCF_963924675.1). NCBI lineage: Eukaryota > Metazoa > Chordata > Mammalia > Artiodactyla > Phocoenidae > Phocoena > Phocoena phocoena. The sequence continues at coordinate 10,845,025 of NC_089235.1, forward strand.
ATTAAATACTGAGGACAAGTTTCAGCAGCACTCAAGCAAGTTACCAAGCTCTGCATCCCACCACTCCCCCAATTCCCTGCTCATCAGCCTGGAAATAGAGTTCAATTCAGAGCTACATGTTGCACAGCCCACCGCACCCTGCTTTAACCTTTGTTCAGAGAATATTTAAGACTATTGCCAAAATAATGCTTATCTGAAAGAAAACGTTAAATAAACTAAGCAACATTATGACTACATATATGATCTCTAGAGCAATTTTTCTACTGCACCCCTAGTAGTTTAGAATTTAACTTCATGTCCTTCCAAAATTAAAATTAAATAATGAGAGGGTGGCCTAGTAACTTTGAGATCTTTCTGCAATGGTATCACAAGTGTCAGGGAATCTTGCTACTAGCTTTGCCCAACTTAGAATTTATTTTTTAAATTTTGTGTGTGTGTGTGTTTTTTGCTTTCATTTTTTTTAAATTAATTTTTATTGGAGTATGGTTGCTTTGCAATGTTGTGTTAGCCTCCACTGTACAACAAAATAAATCAGCCATACACATACAGATATCCTCTCCCTTTTGGACTTCCCTCCCATTCCATTTAGGTTACCACAGTGCACTAGGTGAGTTCCCTGTGCTATACAGCATGATCCCATCAGTTGTCCATTTTATACATAGTATCAATAATGTACATGTGTCAATCCTATTCTCCCATTTCCTCCCACCCCACCCCTTTCCCCCTTGATATCCAGACATTTGTTCTCTATGTCTGTGTCTCTTCTGCTTTGAAACTAAGATCTTCTATACCATTTTTCTAGATTCCACATATATGCGTTATTATACAATATTTGCTTTTCTCTTTCTGACTTACTTCACTCTGTATGACACTCTCTAGGTCCATCCACGTCTCTACAAATGACCCAATTTCGTTTCTTTTTATGGCTGAGTAATATTCCATTGTATATATGTGCCACATCTTCTTTATCCATTCATCCGATGATGGACACGTAGGTTGCTTCCATGTCCTGGCTATTGTAAATAGAGCTGCAATGAACATTTTGGAACATGACTCTTGTTGAATTATGGTTTTCTCAGGGTATGTGCCCAGTAGTGGGATTGCTGGGTCGTATGGTAGTTCTATTTTCAGTTTTTTAAGGAGCCTCCGTACTGTTCCCCACAGTGGCTGTACCCATTCACAGTCCAATTTGGAATTTAACTGCATACTAAGGAAGAGATATCCTTAGACATCTTGAAGATTACAGGACAACTAAAGACGGGAAATGTTCTCAGTGGGCAGACTTTTAAGTTCTGGCACTTTCAGTCTACCACATCTCTCCAGAGTGAGATTTGACATTCCATGTTTGATCGTATAAACATGAATAAAGATATGATCTTTATTCTTGTTCAGTGGATCAAACCCCTATACTAGATGTTCTAGCCAGGGCAATTAGGCAAGAAAAATGAAATAAAAGGCATTCAAATTGGAAAGTAAGACGTAAAACTATTTCTATTTGCAGTTGACAAGGTCTTATATAAAGAAAATCCTAAAGAACCCACAAAACACTATCAGAGCTAATAAACTAGTTCAACAATATTGGATGATATAACATCTATATATAAAAAATTAGTCTCATATCATATAGCTACTCCAATCTCATTTTGGTTGTTGTTTGCGTGCTGTAGCTCTTTCCCACGATTTTCTCTTTGAGTATAATGTGTCTATGTCTGAATCTCTGAATTTAATCTACATGGAGTTTGTTGAGCTCAGATGTGATAAGATAAGACAGGTAGATGAACATAGACTAATATTTTCAATCAAATTTGAAAGTTTTCAACCATTATTTCTTCAAATATTCTTTCTGCCTCTTTATAATCTCTCTTCTCCTTCTGGCTTTTCAGTGGTCATTAAGTCATGAGAGTGGAGCCCCCATGAATGAGATTTATGCCTTGATAAAAGAGATGCCAGGGCTTCCCTGGTGGCGCAGTGGTTGAGAGTCCGCCTGCCGATGCAGGGGACACGGGTTCGTGCCCCGGTCCGGGAAGATCCCACATGCCGCGGAGTGGCTGGGCCCGTGAGCCATGGCCGCTGAGCCTGCGCGTCTGGAGCCTGTGCCCCGCAACGGGAGAGGCCACAACAGTGAGAGGCCCACGTACCGCAAAAAAAAAAAGAGATGCCAGAGAGATCCCTCACCCCTTCCACTCTGTGAGGATATAGGGGAAAAAAATGGCCATCTGTGAATAATGAAGCCCTCACCAAACACTGAATCTGCTGACACCATGATTCTGGACTTGCCAGCCTCCAGAACTATGAGAAATAAATGTTTGTTGCCTATTAGCCACCTAGTCTCTGGTATTTTGTTATAGCAGCCTGAATAGACTAAGACAGTAGTGTCTCACAGGTCTCTGAGACTCTGTTCATTTTTCCTTGTTCTTCTTTTCTTTCTGTTCCTTGGATGAGATAACCTCAACTGGCCAATCTTCAAGTTCTCAAATTCTGTTTTCTGCTTGCTCAAATCCTCTGTTGAGCACCTCTAGTGAATTTTTTATTACAATTATTGTATTTTTCTATGGAGCTTTTAGTTTTAAAATCTGTTTCTTTTTTGATATTCTCTATTTGGTGAGACATCATTCTCATATGTGGCTTCCTCTAATCCCTTGATAATATAAAAAATAACTGAATTAAAGCCTGTTTAATAAGCCCAACATCTGGACTTCCTCAGGAACAGTTTCTATTGACTGCTTTTTCCAGTGTATGGGCCATACTTTTCTTTCCTTGCATGTCTTATATTATTGCTTTAAAAAATGGCAACTCTGCAAATTAGATTCTACTCCCTTCCTAAGGTTTATTTTTGTTATTATTTGTTGTCATTCGTTGTCTTACTGACTTTTCTGAACTGATTCTGTAAAACCTGTGTTTGTCATTTGTGACCACTGAAGTCTCTCCTCGTTTAGCTTAGTGGTCACCTAATAATTGGACAGAGATTTCCTTAAGTGTCTGGGCCAATAAGTTTCCCAGTTTTTGCCAAGGTACTCTGTGCACATGTTGGTGAATGCCTTCAACTCACAGTCAGGCAGTTTATAATTCCACCTTAGCCTTCACTTTCCACTGTACAGAGCCCAGAGGTGAGAACTTAGGGCTTTGGCTGATCTTTCCTGAGTATGCGCACAGCTCTGGGCATGTGCACAGCCCCACACATATACATTAACTTCTAGATTTCCAGATGTATGTTGCAGCTTTTCCAAGTTCCCAATGGACATCTCATTCCCCAGCTTTTCCTTTGAAGCTTTTTGGTTAACCTATTTGCCCCAGTTGTTATTTACCACCTCAGGCAGGCACAATGTTAAACAATTGCCTCTGATTATTTTGACAAATACCCCCGGGGAAAAGGCTGTCTGCACCAGGAGAGCTGTAATTACAAGTGGTTCTTTCTCAAGGCTACCACAGAACTGGGGAGGGGGAGTGGGAATAGGGCAGGTTACAATGTCACTGTTCTTACTAAGATGGAGTTATTTTTCTTGAATAAACTTCCCCAGATCGCTCCAAGCTCTTTGCTAATTGCCAGATTTCTGAAAAAGTTGACTTTGACTTTTTTGCCAGTGTTTTAATTGCTTTAATGGAAGAAAGATTTTTTGGAGGTACTTACTACCCCATTTTTGCTGAAGTTCCATCCCCATTCCCCAATGCAATGCATATTGTTTTTATTCATTTATTTGAGCAAAAATTTTGCTCAATTTGGGAATCTTGTTTTCCTTAGGACCTCATTTAATATACATTACTAATAAAAATTTTATTTAAACCTACGAACACATGTAATTTTGGTCAAGTAGCATTTTACAAAAGGAAGCATGTTATTCACAAAATCCCATAATAGTCATGTACACACACAAATGAAAACATCCCTCACGCACACACAACGGCTATTGTGCCCTCAGTGTTCACTAATTTCTGTTCCTACATGCTTATCAACTGGTTTGCCTCGAATAATGCAGAAGAAACAAGTAGAAGCTAAAATGTGGTAGAAGCTGTCATTTCTGTAAGAATAATGACCCTACCACCTCACGCCACCACGCTTCAATCTTCAACAGAAACTCCGGCCTTCAGTAGTCCAAGAGAAAAGAAACTGGAAATGCAATAAGGCTCTCTTCACATCTCTCTTTGGTGAGAAACAGAAGACAAAGATCTCAGACTTTATGATATCCAGAGCAGCTTCTGGTGTGGCCTATGCTTCTATGTGGCACATTCAGGTCATCCAATTCTTGACCCGTCCAATGTGGATTCTTCAACTTACAGACTTTACTGCAAACCTGGGAAAACTTCCATTGTACAAGGTAGAGATTGCGTTGCTAATGTTGGGCCAGTTTCAGGTGTGCTAATTACTAACAAGAAAAGGTGTTAAACCTCAAAATATGCAGGTGAAAAAAAGTAAAGTCTTTTTGCATCAAACATACCTTTCAAATGTTATTCCTCTTGAAGCAGCGTGCTGTTATTCTGCAACAAGGGGTGGGAAGCATCAAAGCGGTGCTCTCTGTTTGTAAGATGAGGCACATTTGGGGTTTCCTTTTTGAGTAACAACTCTAGAAGGCCCTTGTACCGGCACGTATAAAACACACCAGTGAAGATCCCTGGCTCTGGATGCAGCCTGCCAGAAGCTGAGGAGTGTTCACTTTAAACACAGTAATAACTCTGTGGACTAGACAACATTCATGCAACTGAAAACAACATACGGTCTTCAATAAAATGAAAGGTACACTAGGAAAGGGCAGCTCTGAAGAATACTTTTAAGAAATAGGCATGGAAAAAAAAGAAAAAGTAGGCATGGAATTAAATTCAACATTCTTTTCCTAATTCAAAAACAAAAAAACAAAACAAAACAAAAAACCCAGAAATGTTTATGTGTCTTTGTTACTCTAAGAAATTCATGAGGGGAAAATTTATGTGACTATACGTTCTTCCATCACCCCCCAAAAAATGTTCAGAGCGCACCTTAAACCACAAAGATAAAAGAGAAGCAGAATATTTAAGAGCTGTTAGAAGGTATAAGAATCCAACTCATTACACACAAGTTTACTGTCACCAACCCCTATCTGCCAATCGAAGTTTTGTATCTCCAATATCTCTAGCCTGTCTCAGGACCCATCTTAAAAATCTGAGAAATCATGCTTTTAAAATGTACTTCTCATTGGTGTTGTACCCAATCCCAGACAGAGTTGTGGAAATCAGCACATACTATTTGCCTGGAAGAGTACACATCTCTCTCACTTCTTCCTTTTGAAAAATCTACATAGTGTTTTTCAGAAGAAATCATTTACATGTAAGATGTAATATGGAGCTGTGAAGTGTAGTCATGGAAACCATGATGGTAGAGAAAAAAAGAGAGATTTGGGGATTTAGTGAGTGTTTTTGATTTTTCAAATACAATAGTCCGCTTAGCAAAGTAAGTTGTGCCATATGGTGAACTGTGTGTGGTAATTTTCTAAGCTTGCAAATAGAATTCTGCAAAATGTGATCAACTGCTAAGTCACTGCACTCCGAGTAAGCCTGAATTCCACAATTGCTCACTGTTCCCAGGGGTACTAGATGCCAACACTATACATACTGCAAACAAACAAACAATGCTTAGGATTTAATTTTAAGAACCCTCCAATAAAGATGCATGGGATAGGATAGACATTCACTAAAATCATTCAACTTGAGAAATAGAGAAATAGTTGGTTTCAGAAGGTCGTAGGCTTCTTTGAAAACTCACTGCTGATTGTCTCTCTGAAACTCAAACTGCCCTGAGATTCAGTTCTTGCCCTCTCTCCACCACCCACAGTCCATAATATTGGCATCATTCCCTTCTAAAAGTGAGCATTTTCTATGTCTCTAAATATAAATCAGCTTTTTCTACAAAGAAAACAATCGCAAAAGTTCAGTGATAAGAAAAAGCATCTATTACTTTTTTATGCAACGGCAAGTTGGCTGAGGCAGTTCTGCTTTGGACTCCGGGTCTGTGGGTTGAGGACAGCTCTGCTCCATGCATTTAACACCAGACCCCAGGCCGGAGGGCCAGCAGCTACTCCAGCAGGTCTCTCCATGGCTATAGCCGAAGTGCAAGAGAATAAGCCCAACCACGCAAACATGTTTTAAGCCTCTTCTTGCATCTCATCTGCTAACATCACATTGGCCAAGTAATTTGCAGAGTCAAGCCCAATGTCAAGGAGAAGTGGCATATGCTATTCTCATGGAGGTAGAGAATAGCATATAATAAACCAATTTACCACAGCGCACCTTTTTGTTCTCATGTATTCTCCATCTTTCCACACGCAAAATATACTCATCCGCATTACACTCCTCAAGCCACAGCGTCAGGCTCGACATCCAGGACCTCATGATCTACATCTGGTCTGAATGCAGCTCCCTTTGATTCACCGGGCCATGAACTAAAAACACAATTTACCCATCCCCACACACCCAATACAAATGATGAAACTTGGATAGAGTACCCACAATAAATACTCCTATTTTTTAAAGGAGTATATGATAGTTCACTTGTCTATAACAAATGAGGAGCCCTGCAGAGCAAACGGTGTCAGGTCTTCAAACTGGATAGGGAACTTAAATGATTGCTTGCTAACTGCTCTTTCCCTACAGATAGACCGAAATAAGATATATATAACGATATCGTGTAACTAGTGGGAATAAAAGCAGTAGTGAACGATACCTGTGCACACCCCATAGGAGGAAGGTGAGCCTTCCTGCACAAGAATACTCAGTGGAAACCTTTACCTGTATAATCATGTGAGTTGAGAAAAGGTGATTTGCTTCGTTCTCAGTGAATATGGAACCCATAAATAACAGAGTCATGGGTTATGGTTCCTGATAAGACCCTGGCTCTGTTTCCTGGTAGTGGTTCTCAGCCCACTGTCCCCATAGACTTCGAGTTGGCCCTCTTGGGGCTTCTGCCATTGCCATCATCCTGCTTGACTAATTCTGAAGAGGGCATTTGAAAATAAGTCTTTCTTGGTCTCTGAGCAGGGATTTTTTTGGGGGTGTGGGGTTGTTTTGCCTTTTTTTTTAAGATCAATTCCTGACTATATAAAGTTGGGAAGCAAGAGCTTTCTTTTTTTGCATTTTTCTTTTTTTAAAAAGTTTTTTAATTACAAAAAATTTCTTTTGGTGTAGAAATTTCATTTTTTTTAAATTGGAGTATAGTTGCTTTAGACTGCTGTGTCAGTTTCTGCTGTACAGCAAAGTGAATCAGCCATACGTATACATACAGTCCATCTTTTTTGGATTTCCTTCCCATTTAGGTCACCACAGAGCACCGAGTAGAGTTCCCTGTGCTTTACAGTAGCTTCTCATTAGTTATCTATTTTATACATAGTAGCGTATATATGTCAAGCCCAATCTCCCAGTTCATCTCACTCACCCCTCTTTCCCCCTTGGTATCCACACGTTTGTTCTCTATGTCTGTGTCTCTATTTTCTGCTTTGCCAAAAAGATCATCTATACCATTTTTCTAGATTCCACATATATGCGTTAATATACGATATTTGTTTTTCTCTTTCTGATTTCACTGCAAGATATTTTTTTTACATCTCTGTGTCGGTGTCTTTCAGTCTAGGCTGGTAGCACTTTTGCTAATACTGGTCTCCCCAAAGAGTGGTTTGTTTTCTGTGTAATTAATTCTAGTTAAATCCAAGTGCCAAGAGTCACACTCATAATACTTTCCAAGGCATGTCTGTCTCTAGACTTAATTTCAGGCACTTCAGGTACATTAATCTTCCGTGGGAACTTGCTCTCAGTTTTTCCAGAAGTCCTTCTGTCTAGCTGAGACGATCCACTAACCCACACATTCTATTCATACGTCTTAATAAAGGATGTTAGCTCCAATGTTAATTTGATCTTTAAAAACACCACATCTTTGTTTTAATTTTAAAAAACGATTTTATTTTTCCAACTTGAGATTTCTGGTCTCTTTATAGTCCCTCTAAATCCTCCTTGCTAATCAACCAGCGTTTACTGAGCTTATCTTTTTCCTGTAGCACTTTGTTTAAAAAGCTCGTGCTTTTGAAATCTCCTAACTAAATGCTACAAGTATATTAGGTACATTTTCTGTCTTCTCGGTTACTGCGAAGCAACAGTTTTATCAAATATTTTGTCATTTTAGAACACAGATGACCATTTTTTCAGCCTCCCATAATAGTTTCCCCATTACCCCTTGTGTGGTCCCAAAGCCAAACCCAAGCCAAAGACTTGAGGTTTTGATATGGCAGCACCTCATTTTCTTACCAACTTACATACCAGTCAGTTATTGCTACAGCAATGCTACATAAAAAACCATCCCAGCCGTGAACATTTATTTCCATATTTATGTATTTTCATGCTGACTACTGTTGGGCTGATTCAGGATGAATTTAGCTGCGGTGGCTTTATATTAGGCTGTAGCTTGACTGAGCCTGGCCCCATGTGGCATCAGATATCTAGGAAATGTTCTCCTGGTAGAGGCTGGGGCTGGGAGACAATGCTCCATGCATCACTCATGTGTCTGCACATCTTATAAGCAAAGGCACTGACAGCCTTTGTTGTGGACTATTTTTTTCAAAGATGTATGGTAAACAGACTTAGAAGATAGAAATAGGTTCTCCTACAGAATAAAAGGGAAACATACTGACTGCCCATTATAAAAGATTTGGGTTCCCTAAGCTCAGGGTTTCTCTCTTGTAATGCAACTCACTACGAGTGCACGTGTCAGCTGGTCCTCTTCATATCACCCTGTGGGAACTGGAGCTTGGGAAAACAACACAAGAAAAGGCTGATACTCTGTAATTGCTGTAATAAAGCTCTTTGTCTGATGTGGGAGCCTTATGTCTTCTGCCAGCATCCATGAAACTGTGGCAGAATAATTTTTAGCTTGCAAATAGGGTGAAATATCAGACCTATTATAGTTCCTGACCATCAGAAGCAAAGCAAGTCACATAGCCAAGCCCAACATCAGTGGGAGGAGAAAGTATAATTCTCCCATGGAAGGAGGGCAGAAGGGAAGGTAGGAAGCGAATATTTTCTGAATAACAACCTGTACCTATTTACCATTTCTTCTCATTTCGAATACTACATGGATTTTATTGGGAAAACAACAACACATAAGTGATGAGTCTTGGAAGGATTGAGAATAAAGTAAAAATTTCAATGGACCAAATTCCACAGTGTTTTTCCTTTCCAAACTCCACAGTGTTTTTCCTTTTCTATCTCTTATGGACACAATTTCTCCTTCCCTATTTTGCAGATTTTCTGAGTATTTTCTCAGATATTCCATGCCAGCTAAAGTTTCAATATTGGCAGTATTTATGAAAGTCTTAAAAACAAAAAGAAAATCCCAAAATGGCATTTCAGGGTTAAAGTTGAGTGAAAAGAAGCCAGTGTGACCTCCAAGGGTTCTCTAAAACCAAACCAGAAAGGCAATAAATGTCATTCCTCTTTACATATCCACCACCATTAGGATTCAACAGCAGCAGGTATTACTGACGACAGCATGGTGAAGGACAAGTTTCATTTAGCTGGTAGAGTATGCCATGATCTCACTTGCTCAAACCATGATTGTTAAGTCAACAGCTTTTGTAACAAATTAACCTATTTCCTCAAACTCATATAACTACAAGGGATTCACAGAATACCAGAAGCAAACTTACCCCTCTGGTACAACAGGTACCAGATAGGTACTTCCTACTCAGTTTCAGTAACACTGGACAAAAGGCTTGCAAACACATGACAGATTAGATACTGGAGTTAAAGTTAGGTGATGATTTCTCATCAACAGGAAAGGTAATTGAAACTCCAAGAATTTAAGCATTTAATAAAAAATAAAAGTCATGCCAAATTAGGATTAAAATCAAAACTTGCCGACCAGTATTTTATCTCCTATATTTCTAGTCTACCTACCAATCACACACAAGAAATGTTGAAAACAAACACCAGTCAAATCCTCAGCTCTTGCGTAATGTTTAATATTTTCATTGTGTGCAGTTATCATCATAATTTCAATATCTGTCTTACACCTCATTCTCACTGAACAGGTATTATATCGAAGGCCAACTATTACAAGAGCAAAGGGACTATTCTAGGCACATGGATGCCAGTGTAGCCCCAACACCTGCTTACTGATTCACTTGATGTTAGTCTTATTCTTATCTGAGGCTCTCAGATACCAAGAGCTTTGGTTTATTTGAAGGCATCTTCCCAAACTGAACAAGAAAAGTCATCTGGTTTTGCACTCACCTCTCAAGTGTAACGGACAGAATTGAAGACTGATGAAAGCACACGAGGTGGGCTGGGGTCAAGTGAGCCATCATGACTGGAATCCAATGTCCTACAGGGAGAAAAAGACCAGAGAGGTAAATAAGAGCTGAACTGTAGGGTTCTTTGAATGCTAGGTTGGCAAGTTTCTCTCATTAACGGTTTTAAAGCAGAAAAATGACATGATCTACCTTTTAGGAAGACCTCTCTGGAGAGATCTGAGCCTGGTGGTCAGGACAGTTAGGAGATAATCACTGAGCCCTTGGGAAGAGGCTATTGAGGGCCTGAAAAGGTGGATCTAATGGAGGGGGCATTACAGAGATGGACTTGACTAAACTTAGTGACTAGTCTTATAAATTTATAAATTTCTAACAACATTATAAAAATGCTTAAAGGCAATGAATATTTTTAGCAAAATAAGAAAAGTATAGAGAAAAATGTGAGTATCCATTCACCTACCACCCAGCTTAAGATATAAAATGCTACAAATATAATTGAAGCCCACTATATGCTCTTCCCCAAACCCAATCCCTCCCTCTTGACCACAGGCTACCTCTATCTTAAATTTAGTATCTATCCATATTCTCTTTTTTCTCTTCCTCCATCCCTTTTCTTGTCTGCTGTAACCACTATGTTTGTTCAGTAAAGAAATATTCTCTTGCTAAACCACAACTTTAAATGTTTGCTTGTAGTGTGTCCAAATTCTAGATGAATTTTCTAACTGGTCTCTTCCTTTTCTACACATAGGGCAACCCCCTTCTTCACACGTCATAAAATTACATATTTTTCCCATTTACGCCTCAGACATTTGTCATACACCAATTTTTTGCCAGCTACTCTGCTAGGGACTGGAAATACAATAGACATGGTAGGCCCACTCTAATTGCTTAGTAGGTATTTACTGAATGAGTGAATAATAGACTCTATTCTTGCCCTTGAAAGCTTACAGAATAAGAAAAGAGAAAGACACAGCCACGAGGTGATAAATGATATTAGACAGAGTAATAAAGGGCTATGGGAATTCTAGCCGAGATATCCAACAAAAGGTCGTCCCGTTTTATTCCATGGTATATCAGAACACTGTCACTTCATCTGATGACTTGCCACTTAAACATTTCCAGACTACTACCATTTCTGCACCTTCACAAGGTAAAGACGTAAAGAAAATACACTTGTCAAGATGAGACCACCCCCGAGAAGATGTTCCAGTACTGGCCAGACAATGTCCACTTCCCCCAGTGTGGCAGTGGAGAGACATCACCAGCTCATCGCCAGACATCACCTTGAGCCCCACCTTGACCAATCCCCGGAAGCTCTGTGCATGCAAGGGCCCCTCCAGAGAGATTTCCCTGCATCCCCACTTCCAGTAGTGGGGACCTGCCTTGACTACAATGTAGAGGCAGATCACTTATCACAGTTACCCAACAATAACAATGATATACCAAAACTAGTGATAATGACTAGCAAATATTGAGCACTTACTATATAAGTGATACGTATATAAAAATTCACATGTGGTATCTCATGTAATCCTTACAGACTCTCCATTAAACATCAGGTCTCACCCACTTCAGATCTAGGGACATATACAAACTGAAAGTGAAGGGAGGGAAAAAGGTATCCCATGCAAATGGAAATCAAAAGAAAGCTGGAGTAGCAATACTTGTATCAGACAAAATAGACTTTAAAATCAAATGACAAAATCCTTTGAATCTAAGCCCTAGGACAATAACACCAATTGAAAGTGTGTATTATATTGGGTTTTTCTGTAAATTCAAAGTCAGAGATGCTCTTATAATATTTCTAAGAAATCAATATATCTTGAACATCATGTATTAAAACAAAGAAAAAAGTAAAATAAAAAAAAATTCAGGTCTCATTATTTCCCCCCATATTTCCTTGAAGGTTTCCCAACTCACCCTCAAGATTGTCAAGTAATCTGTCCGAAGAGATAGAGCCAGAAAAGGCAGAGGTATGCCAATCTGAAAGCTTCCAATCCTTTAGGAAAATGTTATGATAATGAAAGGAAGTTTTAGTGCCATTAGCAACTAATTATTGACAAAACAGTAGTAATAATAACAATAACAGCAACGTGCCTGAAAATGGGACAGCCTGGGCAGAAAGAGAAGTGATCCTTGGCGGAGGAGACACCTACCAAATGCAAGTTCGGGGACTGTATTGGCTGCATTGCTCATTTGCTTAGAAGACAACCAAGAGTAGGTAAGGACTCACCTTCTCTCTGCTTGTCACACCAGGCAGTGGTTTCACTGAGGCAGCAAACCCTCTGCTGTGACCTGTGTTAGTAACAGAAAATTCATTTCTATAGTTCCCTTATGGTTTCTAGAGACAATTATATATATATATATATTTCTTTTAAGCTTGGCTGATTTTAGTCATGGATTCCACCCAATAGTTGACACATTACAAGTGGCATAAGTCCATATTTTGTAATGTGTATCAACATCTCACAGTTATGAAGTATTGCATTCTAGAGTAGAAAGGTCTTTTTAAAATGATATGCATCTGTGACAATCTGGCTCAGAGCACCCAACTGTAGACTCGTGTTGCTGATGGGAGCCAGGGTGTCCTCACTGGTCCTTGCTGGATGAGGCCTCACAGAGGTCCCCTGGGACACCACAGAGGCAGAGTGGCAATCGGTCTCACCTCAGGTGTCAGTGCCAGTGGGTGGTAGAGGCTGCAGAGAGCAACGAACTCATGGAAGAAAGGGACTTATAAATAAATTCTCAGGACATGTGGCCTATTCTTTAGTATTTTTTTTAGGTCCGAATAATTAACTCCCTTTAGGCACGACCTTCTCAAGAAAAGTTTCCACAGAAGGTATAATATATGAGCTAGATGTTTAAGGAAAATTAAGAATTCACCAGGTGGCAAAGTGGGTGAAGGCCCAGCAGATGCAGAAACATAAAGGCATTAGGATGTTCTCAGCCTTTGTCGAGATGAGCTGTGAGGTTTACATGCGTTTGTATGTGAAATCATCTATTTATCAGGTTGTGTAGGGCTTTTTCTTAAATGTTATATCAGGATTATATTTTAAATTCTTGAAATACCATTTAAAAAATGGTATTCTCTCACACAGAGCGGGTCCCAATTTATTTAATCATTCCTTTATTGTGGGCAGTTAGGTTTTTCCCAACCTTTCTGTATTATAAGCAAGGCTCCAAAGAATATCATTGTGTATAAATTTCCACCTGACTTTTTGATAACTGATTTAGAGTGTATTCCCAGAAGTGGAAATACTCGGCAAAGGGGAATGGAAGTATATGACCTTCTGGATGTATATCAATAAACCGCTTTCCAGAAAAGCTTACATCATCTGACTTTCCATTCACCTATGCAAGAGAGTGCTTGCTTCACTTAACCATTTCCACTTTGGGGTATTAATTTTATCAAAACTTGCTACTGTCATTGAGCTGAAATAGCATCATTTTGAATTGTTATGTCTTTGAACTTTTTCTTCCTAATATAAAATAGTTGTCATTCGGTCATTGTGAGTAGTAACACCCCTCTTCTTTTGGAAAGGGTGCTCTGTCAAGGAGAATATCAATTTCTGCATTGCTTCTATCTACAGGCTAAAGAGTGGAAAGGAGTGCTACTTCCTAACATTGTGACCTGGGCTAAAGGGGGCGTAGGGAGGGACTTTAATTCCCAAACTTCTGCCTGGTGTTGGAATAACAAAAGTTGCTGAGTCTGCTGTTTGGTAAGGCCCTGGGGATGATCTGGAAGCAGAAAGATGAGAAAAGAAGAATGGACATTGCTCTGCGTGATAATGTAATTCTCTACATTATCTGTAGGAAAAGTCTCTTCTTCCTTATTATCTAAAAAGTACCATCTGCCATTGGGTGATGTGTATGTGCATGTGTGTTCTCTTCACAATTATATAAGTCAAATTTTACATGGTCACATGTGACAGAAACTGAACTCGAAATAGCTGAGGCAATAATAAGATTTGTTGGTGCCAGTAACTGAAACTTATGGGCTCGATCCAGGAATTAAAACAGGGAGCACAAGCCCTATCATTTTCTTGCTCCTTGTTTAGACTTTCTTTTCTTCTGTGCTGGCTGGCTTCATTCTCAAGCAGGCTTTCTCCATATACCTGTCCACGTGGCCCTCACCAGCTCCAGATATTCAGGGACCTTAGTGTCCAAAATCCCAAAAGGAGAGGGTACCTCTTTCCCAATCATTTCAGGAAAAGTCCTGGAGGGGGCTTTGACGGGTCCATCTCAAAAATTGTACCCATTTTTGTACCAATCACCAAAACCAGGAAGGATATGTCACTCTCCCTACTCTTGGAGCCAAAGAATAGGGTCAACCTCATCTGGGCCACCTGGGCTAAGAATTGGGTCCCATAAAAGGATGCTGGGACAGGGGTGTGCTCGTAGATGTTTAACAGTTGGTTCTCTCAAGTACGAAAAAAGCCCTGATTTGTCGCAATTGCTGACTGCCATGGTGTAAACACTCCTACTATGACTGACTGCAAACTACCAATAAGACACGTGAAAAAAGAGTTAGGAAGAGATGCACAGCATTGGCTCCTTCACACCACTGTGGCTGGACCAAAGAAGAAGACTCAAGCAAAAAGCACCAGGTCCCTTCTGAATTGTCCTACCGAATCTCCCAACCCCACTCCGCATATACTTCCTACACTTCATATACAACAAAGTATTACTATAGTCAGTTAGACTGATAAACTAGACTTTGGGAAATTACATCTCAGGAGATACTCTGATATGGAGGAGAAGATGGAGCCAGGAGACAACTAAACCTTATGACAGAGAATAGAGTTTTCCTAAAGTGGGGTGGAGATTTTGTAGATAATCAACAGAATCATGGCTTTTCTTAAGCTCATCGATAGGCTGAGATTACAAGGTTAATTGTGGCTGAGAGAGGAGTAAAAGCAAAAACCATCTGAAGGAGAGGAAAGACATCCGAGCACAGGCTCTTGCTCTGATACAAAGCAAACCTCTGCTACAGTTGGTCAAGACTGAAGCAGCACCCTCCAGCAAGACGCCCACCACGAGCCTCACACTGAGTTACAAGTAAAGTCAGTTTCCCACTGAAGGAAGAACAAGCATGAGAAGAGACCCTCTTTATGCTGAAGGCACACACTGTACTGAAAGCTAAGAGTAGAGCAGAATATTTCCTCTTTGATTTCTTCAGCGATCATTTCGTTATTAAGTATTGTTTAGCCTCCATGTGTTTGTATTTTTTACAGATCTTTTCCTGTAATTGATGTCTAGTCTCACAGCGTTGTGGTCAGAAAAGATGCTTGATACAATTTCAGTTTTCTTAAATTTACCAAGGCTTGATTTGTGACCCAAGATATGATCTATCCTGGAGAATGTTCCATGAGCACTTGAGAAGAATGTGTATTCTGTTGCTTTTGGATGGAATGTCCCATAAATATCAATTAAGTCCATCTTGTTTAATGTACCATTTAAAGCTTGTGTTTCCTTATTTATTTTCATTTTGGATGATCTGTCCATTGGTGAAAGTGGGGTGTTAAAGTCCCCTACTATGAATGTGTTACTGTCGATTTCCCCTTTTATGGCTGTTAGTATTTGCCTTATGTATTGAGGTGCTCCTATGTTGGGTGCATAAATTTACAATTGTTATATCTTCTCCTTGGATCGATCCCTTGATCATTATGTAGTGTCCTTCTTTGTCTCTTCTAATAGTCTTTATTTTAAAGTCTATTTTGTCTGATATGAGAATTGCTACTCCAGCTTTCTTTTGGTTTCCATTTGCATGAAATATCTTTTTCCATCCCCTTACTTTCAGTCTGTATGTGTCTCTAGGTCTGAAGTGGGTCTCTTGTAGACAGCAAATATATGGGTCTTGTTTTTGTATCCATTCAGCCAATCTGTGTCTTTTGGTGGGAGCATTTAGTCCATTTATATTTAAGGTAATTATCAATATGTATGTTCCTATTCCCATTTTCTTAATTGTTTTGGGTTCATTATTGTAGGTCTTTTCCTTCTCTTGTGTTTCTTGCCTAGAGAAGTTCCTTTAGCAGTTGTTGTAGAGCTGGTTTGGTGGTGCTGAACTCTCTTAGCTTTTGCTTGTCTGTAAAGGTTTTAATTTCTCCATCAAATCTGAATGAGATCCTTGCTGGGTAGAGTGATCCTGGTTGCAGGTTTTTCTCCTTCATCACTTTAAATATGTCCTGCCAGTCCCTTCTGGCTTGCAGAGTTTCTGCTGAAAGATCCGCTGTTAACCTTATGGGGATTCCCTTGTGTGTTATTTGTTGTTTTTCCCTTGCTGCTTTTAATATGCTTTCTTTGTATTTAATTTTTGACAGTTTGATTAATATGTGTCTTGGCATATTTCTCCTTGGATTTATCCTGTATGGGACTCTCTGTGCTTCCTGGACTTGATTAACTATTTCCTTTCCCATATTAGGGAAGTTTTCAACTATAATCTCTTCAAATATTTTCTCAGTCCCTTTCTTTTTCTCTTCTTCTTCTGGAACCCCTATAATTCGAATGTTGGTGCGTTTAATGTTGTCCCAGAGGTCTCTGAGACTGTCTTCAGTTCTTTTCATTCTTTTTTCTTTATTCTGCTCTGCAGTAGTTATTTCCACTATTTTATTTTCCAGGTCACTTATCCGTTCTTCTGCCTCAGTTATTCTGCTATTGATCCCATCTAGAGTATTTTTCATTTCATTTATTGTGTTGTTCATCATTGTTTGTTTCATCTTTAGTTCTTCTAGGTCCTTGTTAAATGTTTCTTGCATTTTGTCTATTCTATTTCCAAGATTTTGGATCATCTTTACTATCATTATTCTGAATTCTTTTTCAGGTAGACTGCCTATTTCCTCTTCATTTGTTAGGTCTGGTGGGTTTTTATCTTGCTCCTTCATCTGCTGTGTGTTTTTCTGTCTTCTCATTTTGCTTATCTTACTGTGTTTGGGGTCTCCCTTTTGCAGGCTGCAGGTTCGTAGTTCCCATTGTTTTTGATGTCTGTCCCCAGTGGCTAAGGTTGGTTCAGTGGGTTGTGTAGGCTTCCTGGTGGAGGGGACTGGTGTCTGTGTTCTGGTGGATGAGGCTGGATCTCGTCTTTGTGGTGGGCAGGACCACGTCGGGTGGTGTGTTTTGGGGTGTCTGTGGACTTACTCTGATTTAGGGCAGCCTCTCTGCTAATGGGTGGGGTTGTGTTCCTGTCTTGCTAGGTGTTTGGCATGGGGTGCCCAGCACTGTAGCTTGCTGGTCGTTGAGTGAAGCTGGGTGCTGGTGCTGAGATGGAGATCTCTGGGAGATTTTCACCGTTTCATATTATGTGGAGCTGGGAGGTCTCTTGTGGATCCGTGTCCTGAAGTTGGCTCTCCCACCTCAGAAGCACAGCACTAACTCCTGGCTGCAGCACCAAGAGCCTTTCATCCACACGGCTCAGAAGAAAAGGGAGAAAAAGTAGAAAGAATGAATTAGTAGAAGTAGAAAGCAAGAAAGAAAGAAAGGAGGGAGGGAGGGAGGAAGGAAGGAGGGAAGGAAGGAAAAAAAGAAGATAAAGTAAAATAAAATAAAAATATAATAAAGTTATTAAAATAAAAACGATTATTAAGAGAAAAAAACAAAAAAACGGATGGATAGAGCCCTGGGACAAATGGTGGAAGCAAAGCTATACAGACAAAATCTCACACAGAAGCATACACATACACAGTCACAAAAAGAGGAAATGGGGAAAATATCATAAATCTTCCTCTCAGAGTCCACCTCCTCAATTTGGGATGACTCGTTGTCTATTCAGGTATTCCACAGATGCAGGTACATCAAGTTGATTGTGGAGCTTTAATCTGCTGCTCCTGAGGCTGCTGGGAGAGATTTCCCTTTCTCTTCTTTGTTCTCACAGCTCCCGGGGTTCAGCTTTGGATTTGGCCCCGCCTCTGCGTGTAGGTCGCCTGAGGGCGTCTGTTCTTCGCTCAGACAGGACGGGGTTAAAGGAGCCGCTGCTTCGGGGGCTGTGGCTCACTCAGGCTGTGGGGGAGGGAGGGGCACGGAGTGCGGGGCGGGCCTGCGGCGGCAGAGGCCGGCGTGACGTTGCACCAGCGTGAGGTGCGCCGTGCATTCCCCCGAGGAAGTTGTCCCTGGATCCCGGGACCCTGGCGGTGGCGGGGTGCACAGGCTCCCCGGAAGAGGGGTGTGGATAGTGACCTGTGCCCGCACACAGGCTTCTTGGTGGCGTCAGCAGCAGCCTTAGCGTCTCATGCCGCCATGTTAGCCACGACTCGCACCCGTCTCTGGAGCTCCTTTAAGCAGCGCTGTTAATCCCCTCTCCTCACGCACCAGGAAACAGAGGGAAGAAAAAGTCTCTTGCCTCTTCGGCAGGTCCAGACTTTCCCCCGGACTCCCTCCCGGCTAGCCGTGGCGCACTAACCCCCTGCAGGCTGTGTTCACGCCGCCAACCCCAGTCCTCTCCCGGCGCTCCGACCGAAGCCCGAGCCTCAGCTCCCAGCCCCGCCCGCCCCGGCGGGGGAGCAGACAAGCCTCTCGGGCTGGTGAGTGCCGGTCGGCCCTGATCCTCTGTGCGGGAATCTCCCCGCTTTGCCCGCCGCACCCCTGTTGCTGTGCTCTCCTCCGCGGCTCCGAAGCTTCCCCGCTCCGCCACCCGCAGTCTCCGCCCGCGAAGGGGCTTCCTAGTGTGTGGAAAGCTTTCCTCCTTCACAGCTCCCTCCCACTGGTGCAGGTCCCGTCCCTATCCTTTTGTCTCTGTTTATTCTCTTTTCTTTTACCCTACCCAGGTACGTGTGGGGGGGGGGGGGGTTCTTGCCTTTTGGGAGGTCTGAGGTCTTCTGCCAGTGTTCAGTAGGTGTTCTGTAGGAGTTGTTCCACGTGTAGATGTATTTCTGGTGTATCTGTGGGGAGGAAGGTGATCTCCACGTCTTACCCTTCCGCCATCTTCCCGGAAGTCTGCTCCTGAATTCCCATAACTTGTATTAAATACAAGTGTTTCGGGCTTCCCTGGTGGCGCAGTGGTTGAGAGTCCGCCTGCCGATGCAGGCGACACGGGTTCGTGCCCCGGTCCGGGAAGATCCCACGTGCCGCGGAGCGACTAGGCCCGTGAGCCATGGCCGCTGAGCCTGCGCGTCCGGAGCCTGTGTTCCGCAACGTGAGAGGCCACAACAGTGAGAAGCCTGCATACTGCAAAAAAAAAAAATACAAGTGTTTCTTGTTAGAGAGATTAGAGAATCAATTAAATTTCTTTTTTTTTTTTTTTTGGTTTTCTAGTTTCCTTGAAAAAAAACCATGAGTTTTTAAATTTCTCTGGAATTTATTAAGATCTAATTGTTTTCACTCTATCACTGCTTTTAATTCAGAAAGCCATCTTCATCCAGATATTTCAGTTAAAAACTTCCTTGCTTCCTACTTGGTATCTCTTTTGGGACCTATAAGGACTTGGCCGAAAGTTACGACTATTACCACTGTTATCACAAATATAACTATTACACACTGCTTTGCAGTTATCTGTTTGGCAGACTTTCCCCTTATATGGGAAGATTCTCATGAGAAGAAATCACTCTCCATTCATCTCCCTGTGTTTCCATCTCTGACCACAAGTGTTTGGCACATAATAGGGACTTGACAAGGTGTCTTGGAGAAATAAATGAGTGATAGGGGTCTGAACAGCTGGGCCTTATTCCTACCCCTTCCACGGTCACAGTGTGAACACAGGCCTACTCACTGCACTCGTTTATAAAAGCTAAATCCTGCTTCTCAGCATGTTGTAGTGTAATCCTAAAGAAACCAAGCAAATCTAACCAGAGAAGCATTTGAGTTATATACGTTTCTTTGCGTTCTCCCTTCCATGACATAGGAGGGCCTCATTAAATTACTTGCAGTGAAGGGGTTTTCTTTACTATAAGACAGTATAGCTAGAAGTTTAGATCATAGGCTGTGGAAACAATTCCTAGAATTAAAGGCGAGTTTTGCTACACACTGTAGTTTTGCAAAGTTAGTATCTTTCCCTGTAAAATGGGGAAAGTACACCTCTGATAGGGTCATTTGGAGGATTAGTTGAGATAACGTCCGTGAATCTAGCACATAGGAAAGGGACAGTGAAGGTGAAGAGCTCTTTTTATTAGCTCTGTTCTCCCTCTATCCCATCTTCATTGAGTGCTTACAATTCACCGAAAGTTTTTAACGGGTTGTTTGACACAGGCTAGCACATTGGGAAGAGGTGGAGAGCCAGGGGCAACATGGAGGTGTGTGTTCTCGTGCCCACTGGCCTTACTGGTTGAAAGAAGGCAACTCCCTCAGCATCTCTGGCCATGCTGAGAATGAGGGGCTGCGCTTAATCCTCTCTGGCCCTGCAGTTCTGGGATTATCCTGTAGGATGGCCGTGATTGATAGAAAAGCCTTCTCAGCAAGCTTTGCTCTTGTGCTCTGTCTCTGCAAAGATGAACCATTATTTTTCATCTCATCCTGTCGTCAGTGCCCCTCAGTCATCCCTTGATGCTTCCACTTATGTATGTGCTGAAAGGTCTGAGGGCCTGGATGCCACCCTTATTCTGTCTTCATTCATGCTGTGATTTCTCATCTATTGAGAACTGTTCTATTTGTGTATCATTCCAGCAGCTGGCTTCCTCCTGGTCTTTTTATTTCTCTTATTTGCTTTACAAATTAGAGAGAAAAATTCTTTCCTCATTTTTTATTTCTGTCATGGGGCTGGGGGCTGGGAGTAAGCTGGTCTTCAAATGTCTTTCTTCATGCCCAGAAAACAGGAAATCGAAGGGCACTGTAGAATTTGCTTTTAAGCTAAAGTACATCTGGGATTGTACCTGCTTGGGTGTCTGGGCTGTAAATAAATACTAAACAAGTGGTTATTTCACCAGGATTTTAACTACAGGCTCATTTGCTTCTGTGAAATTCTAAGTGAGGCTCATTTTTTAAATGGCTGGTGAAGAGAGACTACAAACTCTGTATTCTAGGCAAATGGTATAGCCTCCCAAGGCCATCCACCATGTGCCAGCCAAGTGTCTAAATTGCTACAGCTCAAATCCCACTCCAGTAAACAACATTAACTGAAAGGTTCACTTTGATGAATCATTTTCAAGTCCTGAAAAGTGGTCCACACTGACATTCAGTGGGGCATAGGGGGAAAAACATCGTTTTAGAGAAAGGGTGATCTGAGTTTGAGTAATTTGCAGGATAGTATGAAGATTAAAAAATAATAAAATCATAGTAGATCCTGCTTACTGGGAACTTACTCCTTCCTGGCCCTAGGTTTAGCACTTCCCAATATCATCTTGTTGAATTCTCAACACAACCCTTGGAGGTAAATAAACACTCACATTACCCAGTTTTGCGGATGACAAAAGGGAGGCTCTGAGAGCTTCAGTGACCTCACCTAAACTCACACTGATGGTAAATGGCAGAACCAGGATTCATATCCTGTCCTGCCTGAAACCCAGAACTGCTCTGAACCAGTGGTCTCCAGAATCAGGTCTGGACAATGGCACTTCCTTGGCTGTACAGAAGTCCCCTGAGGATCCCGGAAAGAAACAGAAACCACTGGCTTCACCCTGGGAGACGCTGATTCAGAGGCTCTCAGATGTGAGCCAAGGAATTCTGACAGCAGCCCCAGTCTACCACCTACTCCACAATAACCCCTGGATTCTGCATTTGTAGGAGAAGACTCCGGAAACAGTCTCTATACTGTGGCTGCAGAAGAGAGAAAGGCTGGTGGGTTTGGAGGTAAAGACATAGGCTGTCATCTTTAGAGCAAGTTGCGTGATGGTGCTGTACCTCAGCTTCACACATCTGGGAAGGGTGTCATAGCATGTACCTGTATCTTCTCAGGTTGTAATGAAGATCAGAAGAGATAATGGTAGACTGTTATATACACGCATGTCCTACACATATTCCTATAGTATTCTGTTTCTTATTCCTGGGTGGAGAAGACTTCAGTGCTCTATCTAGAAGAACGTGGATCCAGTTTCCACCATTTTTTTAAAAATTGGTACAGTTGATTTACAACGCTGTATTGGAAACCTCGTTCCCCACAGCCTCAGTGGCTTTATTTCCAACAACCAGCACCTTCAGGTCCTTCTGAAGGCTGCCCTGGGGCAACTGAAGTTGCTTTGTCCTCAGAGGTTTACCTGGGGGGTTAGGGAGGGAGGGGAGGCCCTCCTGACTCAGGTTGGGACAATTCTGAGGCATAACCTGCTCTGCAGAGCTCCTCTGCAGGGTCAGGACTCTAGGCTTCAGCCTGAGATCACACCCTTGCGTGGCTTTTCCCCCTTTCCTGTCCCACCTTGCTCGCTCTCCCACCAGTCTCTCCTGGGAGCCCTTCCGTAATATGTTGCACAGGAATCTTCCACTTAAGGTCTGCTCTAACCTAACCTCTAGGATTTCCCCCCAAAGTCTGAGAGCAGTGCCCTTCTATCCGGGACCCACCAACACAGACACTCATAGATTCCCCTTGGTCTTTCCTTCTCCCCAAGCCCAGCACCATATTCTAGTTTAGGTTGTGATGGAGTTCTAGACTCTCACACTGATGGTCGACATTTTTTCCCCTGCCTTTCAGCTGAAGAAAAGGCCCAAGGCACCGGGGCTGCTGGAGGTGGAGGGCAGGCCAGGAGTAGACTGTGGCACACGTGCTTGGTAACTGCCACATCTCCTCCCAGGGCAGTGAATGAAACAGCTGCTCAAACGGGAGGAGGGGAAAAGGGGAGAAATTGATGGGGTGACACCAGTTAATATTTCCAAAATATTCTACCACGTGACTCAGGATCACAACTGCTTTTCTCACTTTTGTTTATTGTTAGCTTGCTTTTTACTCATTGGTTCTCACTGGTCAACATTTTGAGAAGGAAGTTTCCCCAAAGTGACTTCCGCCACTATTCTCTTTTGAGTGGCAGACAAAGGTCCCTCTAAATAGGACTCTGTGCTACCAGATCCCTTTCTTTGACTCTCTTATCCTGAGTTGGACAGGATCCGTAGGGTGTGAGGGAAGTCAAAACTGAAATTTCTAGAGAAAAGTAAAATCCCTGAACACTAGGATGATTAGCCTTTTGGGCAACCAAATATTTTTCACAGCATGGCTATTTCAGTTCAGCTCATTTATTCAAGCTACAGTAGGAAATTCTCGTTAGAAAAAATAAAAACCTGAACTCTTAGAGTTAGTGCATCCCTCTGCCTGAATATTAAACATCTTTAGACCCAAAATAGCTGTAAGAAACTAGTTTAGGGAAAGGATTGACACAATGATCCTAAAATGAATGTTACCAACTGCTCCACATCATATATTTAGAAAGCATCTGTTTATGTTGTTTTGCTGTTCTAATGACTAAAATCGGAATGGTTTAATCATCTTTCAAATATCAAATAATCTTTATTTTGACAAATGTCCTTATCGGTGCAGACTTTCAAACCCGAGTACCTAGAATGAGACAACATAGCCATTTTCATGCCAGCAAGAGAAGCAACTCTAGGGCCTCAGGGATAACAGAATCACCTCATGTCCCAGCTTACGGCGTGGCGCAGCCCATGTGATGCTGAAGCAGCCAGGTGAAAAGCAGAACATCCGACTCCTCCAACAGCTATGTCAGCTGCATGAAGAGTCGGAATGGCTGTATTCTACCCCTGGCTAATAGATTTAGGTTTTTGTTTTTTTTTTTTTTGTGGTACGCGGGCCTCTCACTGTTGTGGCCTCTCCCGTTGCGGAGCACAGGCTCCGGACGCGCAGGCTCAGCGGCCATGGCTCATGGGCCCAGCCGCTCTGCGGCATGTGGGATCTTCCCGGACCGGGGCACGAACCCGTGTCCCCTGCATCGGCAGGCGGACTCTCAACCACTGCGCCACCAGGGAAGCCCTAGATTTAGGTTTTTAATGAATGACTGAGACAACTGGATTTTTCTGAAAAATAAATTTATGACTGAGATGACTTAGAAAGGAAGGCTGGCATAGGAAAAGAAGATCAATTCCCAACCAATCTGGGGAACAAAAGATGGTTAAAAACTCTATAAAGAATCCTAACTCAGGGCCTATGATAATAAGCTACTTAAAGCTTACGGGAAGGGAAAAACACAAAACCCACAGTTGAAAAAAAAGGCATCAACACTTTTAGGTATTAGATGAAAAAGACTGAATTCCATTTTAGAATCACTTCAGGAAAATTGTAAATGATGGTTATAAACATACTGCAGTAACCTAAAAATAATAATAATAAATAATAAACTATTATTATATGATGTTACATATATAAGAACACTAGAAAATGTATTACCAAATTTCATGCCATCAATGGTTAGTTACATCCACACGTACTTTAAGGCGTACGCAAAACTGCCAACAGTCGAGTTAGATTTGGGGAACTATTTTCCTTTTCTCTATTTTCAAAACTTTCTGTAATAAGGTTAAATTCCTCATAAAAATATGAAAATATAAACCCATTTAAAATTACACCAATTTTAAAATGGGCCCTGAGGCACACTTTAAGAGCTCTGAAATCACAGCTGCACCGCGCAGTCACTGTTTGCCGGTCACCAGAAATGCCACGGCTGCCACTGCCTCTCGGTTCCCTGAAACTTGCAGAAGGGGCGTCAGTGGCTTGAAGAAGATTCCAGAAACAACCACCCCTACCCGCCGCGAGCAGCCTCCAGAGGCCGAGTCAGGCACATTAGTTTCCACTAGGATCCTGGCCCCATCTCTCCCCAATCAAGTGCCTTCACCCAGCGCTGGTTTTATAACAAAAAGTTTTTCTTCATAAATAAAGATTGTTTGCACAGAAAAAAATCCTAGAAAGACAACGTAGATGTCACTACAAACACAGAGAAACTATACCACAACCCTTGACTGAAAATTATGTAGAACACTTTCTGTTTCCAGTGTACAGCAAAACAACAAATAAAACCATAACCATGTAAAGAAAAGAATGATTGCTGCTAAATCAAGAATCACAACAGCATCTCCTCTTAATAAATTAAACGGTTGACAACACATGCTTTTTTAAAAAGTTGCCCAAGTTTCCCTTAAATCTACTCTCCTTAAGATTTCACTTCTAATTTAACACACGCTGGGACATAAAAATTCTGTTGGAGATCCTTGTGGAAGATGTGAGAAACGAATGCTGGGTTCAGACTGTACATGATGAAAAGAAAAATAAACCAGACAAAAAGAGCACACACACACACAGCTATCCTCAAACCGCTGCATCATTTACAATCATCGATGACTTCGACTGAACTAGTGATACAGAACAGTTGGACTCGACAGAGGGACAAAGTTTTAATGATACCTTCATCCATTCATTCTGCTTACGGTTTCCTTCTTATGTATGCAGAGAGGGATACACGATAAAAGATATCTGGGTCTAATCAAGGCTAATACTCTTTTCAACAAGTGGAAAATGAATGATCTAAATGATAAGGAATCATTATGCCATAGTTCAATTGGCAGCAATTTTTCTCCTTAGTGGAATATAAAATAATGGTGAAATCTTGCAATCAGCGGTGTCTTAGCTTGAATGAAATTCAGCATTACCAACCCCAGGCATTTTCAGCAGGTTTTGTAGCTACTTTTAGCAGTTATCCGGTATTTTGTAACTACTGTGCTCTTCTATTTTGTTTAACACCACACCCATTATTCAGGGGAAAATCATTAACCAAATTAACTGGTAGTTGTAAATGGACAGAGGTCTTGAAAACAGGAAGGCCAGTGAAATGATACTGAGACTGAAGATGGTTAAACATAATTTCAGGAAAAACAGCTATAAGGAACTTTTTATGCCTTCTAATCATCTGGGAGAAATAATCGATCTTTAGCGATAGAAAGAATTCCAACTGGCAGAAAAATCTACCTCCAGGGAACAAGTCAGATAAAAGCCTTACCCTGGGCTTCCCTGGTGGCGCAGTGGTTGGGAGTTCGCCTGCCGATGCAGGGGACACGGGTTCGTGCCCTGGTCCAGGAGGATCCCACATGCCGCAGAGCGGCTGGGCCCGTGAGCCATGGCCACTGAGCCTGCGCGTCCGGAGCCTGTGCTCCGCAACGGGAGAGACCACAACAGTGAGAGGCCCGCGTACCACAAAAAACAAACAAACAAACAAAAATGAGGTATGTCCAGAGAGCTATCGGAGTTCGGGAGAAATAAAGGGACATTTGCAGACAGTGCCCCAAACTTCTCCTTGGTGATGCTTCACAGCTGTGTGCAGAATTTGTCCTCAAAAGAGAAGACGACAGGGGGACACAGAGTGTGAGCATACACAGGTGGGCAGCTGTAGGGATAAGGGTTCTGGGTTGTGTAATCCCCATGGAAACACCACCAGGGGAACAGAATGTCTGAATACCTGCCACTCCCCACCGTCACCTAATAGGTGGGTTAATAAACCCACTTTGACCAATGGCTACCACTTACTGGACTATGACAGAATTAAAATGTTTGTGCTTTAACAAGATGTGGATTAGGTCCATAAGCCTCCTTGTTCTAAAAAAAAACCCAGAAAATATTTGGTGCCAGTTTTTCCTATTGTATGAACATTTCAAAATCCAAATTTTATGGTAAGAGTAATAATGGAAATCTCTTTTCTAAATGTTTATTAAAACATATCACTTATACTGAGCCTGCCCGTCTGGAGCCTGTGCTCCGCAACAAGAGAGGCCGCGATAGTGAGAGGCCCGCGCACCGCAATGAAGAGTGGCCCCCGCTTGCCACAACTAGAGAAAGCCCTAGCACAGAAACGAAGACCCAACACAGCAAAAATAAATAAATTAATTAATAAACTCCTACCCCCAACATCTTTAAAAAAAAAAATCACTTAATAGAATGTCCTTAGGTGAATCTGGACCTCAAGATTTTTTTTTTACCCTCCATAGAGAAACATTTAAGAAAGCAAAACTGGACTGAGATTGGGCTAAGTTATGGACATTCTACACATTCTTTCTAAGATCGATTTTCTTCAGATTTCAGAAGGTTCTGGTGTCAAATGATCACGTGACAATCTCCTTGGCTCTGTAGGGCCAGTCTCTCCCTGGGGTAGAGAAAAGATTTCCCTAGAGAGAAGAAACATTTCCAACGTCAGTGACTCTAGGGAATGATCAATTCTACGGCAGGAAATGAAGACTCTGGGAGAGGTATTACCTTGGGCGTTACGAGGTGCGGGCTGTATCCGAGCTATGTGGTCTGAAGACACCGGCAGCATGTGGAGAGGGAGGCCAGGCACCGAACTGCTGCCGCCCCGTGAGGACCAGCTGCGACGAGGCAGATCAAACTCAGCTGGACGCTCGGGGCCTGGGCCTCCACCGGGCCGGTTGTCTCTGTGCTGTATTTCCTTATGTAATGGGAGTAATGGTTTTAAACCTCCTAATGTAAGTTTGCTTTTTTTCTTTTCTGCTTCCTCTCTGTGATGACATTTATCACTACAGGGAAGGGGAAAGCAGCGTGGACCAGACTCTGCCTAGGCACCATCCCAGATCCACACGCGCAGGCTTTGCTTACTGACCTGTGAAGCCCCCAGTGGGCCTCATCCTCTTCCACAGGTCACACAGCCAGTTGTCTCTGCAGCTACAGACAGCGCCACCCCCTTCTCTCCCATTGCACCGAGGTGAGGGCACGCTGGGGCTCGTTTGGCATTCCTGTTAGCGTTAAAGCTCCATGGGCCTGACCATGACCCATAGGATATGGGAGGCAGGGCACGATGCTTCTCCCTTCCTCTCCCCGACTAGATATACAGTCCCTTAATTTACCCCCGTAAAGACATCCCGGGAGACTGAGCAATGGTCTTGCCATTACGCTCAACAACACATTCCCCTTATATTTATTTTCCCTCCTTCTCTGTGTCACTTGTCCTTCCCTTACTCCTGCTTCTTTGGGATTGCATTTCCCAAATCAAACGTCAGTTTGGCCTCAGGCTCTGCTTTCTCGGGGTGGACTAGGCTGACACCATAATCCCCAGAGTCTGTCCTAGGAAGAAGGAGGAGATGAAATAAGAGATCTAGCCAGATGGGAAAAAGAAGTGAGAGATAGAATCATAGGATGAAAACATAGACTCTGGAGCCAGACTGCCTGGATTCAAATTCTGGTTCCAACCCTTACTAGCTGGGTGACCTTGGGCAAATTATCCAGCTCTGAATACATACTTTTCTAATCTGTAAAAACAGAGTGATAATAGAACCTGCTTCACAGGGCTGTTGTGAGGACTGAATGAGTTAATTAGTAGAAGAGTGCCTGATACGTGGTAAGAGCTATATTAGTGTAGCAACTATTCACCATCACCACCACCACCGTCATCATCCAGGTCACAAAGGTGCTGGGAGAATGAGGGAGGGGGAAAAAGGAAAAGCAAGAGATTAGCTGCCAGCATCCTTAATTCCAACTCCCATCAAACAAAGGAATGGGAGACTGCGATTGGAGAGGTGTATAACCCCAAGATGGGTGCGCCAGATGGGTTTGAGGGCATCTAAGAACATAGCAGCCAGTGCCTCAGTTCCCTTGGGCACAGCACAGGTGAGGTGAAAGCCTCTCCAAGAAGCGTTCGGTTCAGTCCCAGTATTGCTCCAGTGGGGAGCACAGTATCCGTGAACAGAGAGAAGTGAGACGGAGTCCCCAGCTCTGAGCAGCCTGCCTGTGTCTGGCAGGGAATCCAGAAACACCAGCTTGGCAGGGGTGGAGGGGCCCAGGTGTAGGGAGAGTGGTGCAAAGAATTCTGAGAGAATGGGGGGAGCCAGGAGATTCTTGGAGACAAGAATGCCCATGGTGCTGCACACTGAGGGCTGAGCTTTGCAGCTACTGCAGCCTACATCTGGGGCTGTCAGCAGAGAGACTGGGACAGGACCAAACGTAGCAGGCACCAGTACCAATCACCCACGGGATCTGCAGAATGAGGGGATTTCAGAGGAAGTTGTACATTGTCTGGAAAATAGCACGCAGACCAGAGCTACGTGCTCTCATCCTCAATGGATTTACCTGTGATTTTCCCAGCACGGAGGTACCAACTTGGAAAGGCAAAGAGCGGAGGGAACTCTTTAAGACAGAGGGATCACTCCTGAAAGACCTGTGACCTGTGAATGGGCTAAATATTTATCAGAAGATATATTATAAATATATTTTTATAAATATAATATATATATTTATATTATATTAAACATAAAGTATATTATAAATATTTATCAGAAGGTATATTATAAATCAGGAGGATCCTGATTTATATTTTCATAGAAAATTCCATTTTCTTCCCCTTCGCCCTGCCCCTCCTTCATCAGTGGGAAGGAGAGCCCTGGTGCCAGATATTATCAGTTATAAACCATGAAGGCAGTTACATTATCTTTGCACATCAGAAGAACTCTCAGAAATAACAAGGCATTCAAAAGGCATCATTGCAGAACTCAGGTGTGTAGAGTAATGATTTCTGACAATAAAACCCTTTGGGGCTTGTAACATTGAATTTTAAGATTTTTTTAAAATCCCCTGGACATTAATATTATCCCTTTAAGGCCACTTCCACTTATTATTATCATTTTCTCCTCCAAAGGAGGGATTGGGGTGAGGGAGGTGTGTACCAGACATTGAATGTGTCTGAAATCACAGGGGGCGGGGGGCCAGCCGTGTTCATTCAAAATGGGCAGAATATTCTGCTCCCTTTTCACTGGGGTAAACAGCACATATTCCTTAAGGTCAAGCAAGTACAGAACCTCAAGCATGAATAATTAATAAGGATGTACAAGATGTCAGAACTCACGTTCCCTGGATTTGCTAAGATACAGATAAATTGGAATCTGACAAAAACAAATTGTGTTTAATAACCCTTAAAGACGTGATCTCTGAAGCATTCTGCACTGCTCTGGTTGCCCCTTGTCCAACTTCTTCTATCTCAATTTATAGTTGACAAAGACTAGCGAGAAAAGAATGTTTGAACTTAAGTAATAAAATCAGTTACCAAACCACTTACTTTATCACATATTTAATGTGCTTCCCTACCACCTTTTTAATATAACTTTCTAATCTCTCTATTTAGGGAAGACACATAAAGTATCATTTAGTTTCAGCTGAGAAAGCATCTTCCACAGCCAGCTCTGGGATCAGAGTCATGGAATGAATCATCTTCGCGAACTTTCTTGGTTATGTGGAAGAGATGGGTGGTATAAAGTAGCTCTACTTAGAGCAGGAAAAGAAAAAGCCTTCTGATACTCCCAAAGCAAAACTTCCCAAGACTGGATATAGTTCTACCCTGGGCAAGATTATGAAAATAGGGAGAAATTATATTGCTATAAGATTCTGTATTCCTCCACATTTTTATCAGTCATTTCTCCTTGGGGGACCTTTAAACCTCTCCATTAGTTCTTGACAAATGTTATTCATTTGCCTTTCTCAGATTATCCAAATATTTCCTTCCTTCAAGAACAGATGTGCCCAGTTAGGGAGCAACTGTACGTGTCTCACAACTAAAGGAGAGAAAACATGAGGACCCTAAGTTACTCCAAAAGGAATTTAATACAAATAACCCCTTCCCCACAAAAAAGGAAAGCATTACCAAAACTCAAGGCAGCGTTCAAGGTTAAGTGGGTCCAAAGGTTTTCAGCAACTCTATAACTACCTAGAGTTAAATTATGTCTTCAGTGTGTGTCTTTCATGGTGCTGTGTGTGTGTGTGTGTGACAAAATAATGCTAATTACAAAACTTTTCTTCAGAGCCTCGACACATCCAAAAAAAAAATATTCCTTTCCTCTATCTCACATAGTTAATTTAGATTGATATTAAGAAAAATTATGGGACTAAAAGTGGGACTAGGAAAGCCACATCATTAAGGGAAAAGGGAAAAATACATGTCACATGTTATCATTCATTGAGTATAAAGACTACATTAAAAAATAATATTTTCTGATAAAGCTGGAACTTCCAACCACTGAGGAAACAATGTCTTATTCACTAAATGGTGTTGGAACACAGTACCAGTCATTTGTGCAACAAATTACAGTGGTCCACTTCTTATACTGCACCAAAATGAATCCCATATAGATTACAGACTTAGATATAAAAGTAAAACCATAAAATGCTAACAGAATGTAGGAGTGATGATTTACGTAATCATGGTGGGGAAACGGCCTTCGTAAGAATTGTGCCAAAAGCAAAAACCATTTTAAAAAAGATTAAATTTAATCATATAAATTAGAACTTGTATATATCAAAGATCCATCGTGAAGAAAAATTAAAGCAATGCAAAAATCCAGAAAAATATATTTGCAATATATGATGAGAAAATAATTGAGGTATTGGAAGTCTGTCAGAAACAAATTAGAAAAATGAAAACACCAGTAGAAATGATTACGAATAAACTTAAAAAGCACTTTACAAAGATGAAATCAATCAGTCCTTAAGCATACGAAAAAATGTACAAAGCACTAGTCATCAAGGAAATGCACATTAAAACAATTATGAGATGCTGTTTTCATCCACCAAATTGCCAAAGATTTTTTAAAGCTAAAGTTCTAGGAATTGGCAAGTGTTCAGAAAAATGGTCTCTCAGAGAAGCATAAATTAATATATATCTTCCAGAAGTCAGTTGGGTGATATGTATGAAAAGAATTGAATTATTCTTTCCCCTTTTCCCAAGACTCCCACTTCTGGAAATATTCCTTACCTAATAAACATAAATGGCAATATGTTGATATGTATCTGAGAATCACAGAGCAGACTGGCTCATTCACTTCCATTCCAGCTCCCTTGTAGCATATTTCTGTCAATAAATATAAATCTATATAATCAATTTTAATGACTTCCTAATTGCATTGTGTGGATATGTGATAACTTATGTATCCATGCTAATAGACACTGAGGCCATCTCAAGATTTTGTTTTTGTTAAAAATGCTTCAGAGAACATACTACTAAGTACATCTTTGTACATGTCTCCAATTATTTCCTTAAGATACAATTCCCAGATGTAGAATTACAGAGGCAAAGTGTGCCCATCTAAAGTATAAATACGTAGTTGTAAAACCTTGTAGCAATTTATTCCCACCAGTAATATAGGTGCCATTTTTCCATACCCTCGCCTCAGAGAACGTTAATAATCTTTCTAAATATTACCTTTCTTATAGGTAAAAAATAATATCTCATTGCTTTATTTGGTAATTCTGTTTTTGCATATGGAACATGAATCTGCCTATTTTTCTATTATATTAAAAATATTAACTTTGTCTACATGTGCACTCAAATAGTTTCAACAAATATAGTTGTTTTTGACATTTATGTTAATTTTTTCAGTACAAAATTTTAAAATTTCTACATGGTTATGCTATTAAACTTTTCCTTTATTGTTTCATTACTTAGTGTCATTTTCCGAAAGTCCTTCCCACCCAGCATAAGTGAAAAAATATTCAGTGCATTTACTATTTTAAAAATGTTCCATTAGGAAAAATTTTAAACATATATAAAATGGAGAGAATAACACAGAAACACATCACAAAGTTAACAATTATCAAGCATTTGCAACTGTTGCTGTATTTATCTTTATATCTGTTTCACCAGGTTTGGTTTTTTTTTGTTTTTTATGGGGTTTTTTTTTGCAAAAGTATTGTAAATTCCTGGCATCATATCACTCCTATATCATTCATTATGAATCTCTAAAAACAATTTTGTTACAAATCCACAGCTACAGTTTTACATCTAACAAAATTAACAACAATTCCTTGGGATCATATACCTCAACCACTATCAAATTTCCCCAGCTGACTAAAACGGGTCTTTTTATTGCTGGTTGGTTTGAATCATTTATAAACCAGGCCCACACACTACTTTGGATTTCACGTCTCTCACTGTTGTGGCCTCTCCCGTTGCGGAGCACAGGCTCCAGACGCACAGGCTCAGCAGCCATGGCTCACGGGCCCAGCCGCTCTGCGGCATGTGGGATCTTCCTGGACCAGGGCACGAACCCGTGTCCCCTGCATCGGCAGGCAGACTCTCAACCACTGTGCCACCAGGGAAGCCCTCTTTCTTTCTTTCTTTCTTTCTTTCTTTCTTTCTTTCCTTCCTTCCTTCCTTCCTTCCTTCCTTCCTTCCTTCCTTTCTTTCTTTCTTCTTTTCTTTCTTTCTTTCTTTCTTTCTTTCTTTTCTTTCTTTCTTTCTTTTTTCTTGTTATTGAATTGTGACAGAAACCAGATTCATCATCCTAAAGAATGTTCCTACTTCTCAGATATAGTTGTCTACCGCCTCATGGTGTCATTTAACTTATTCCTTTATCCTTACAATTCCTATAAATAGAAGTTAACTTTAGGGACTTGATTAGACTCAGGTTCAGCCTTTTTTTTCCCAAGAATAAGAATACTTCATCAGTGTTACTATGGGCTTCATACAGCATCCTGTCATTAGTCAAACAATATCTGATTGTCTCACTTATTAATGCTAAGATCGGTTTGGATTTAGTTTTCTTATCACCCAGAGCTTTGTACTTACCCTGAATTGCATTCTATTAATTGCAACTTTTCAGAGTAAGAATTTGGCACCTAATTACTTCAAATAGTGTCCAATGATTTTATTTTTTCATCATGAACCTATGGGATTTTTGTATATTTAACGTGTACCAGTCATTTGCAGTTACAAATTGTCCCATTTTTGGCCAAATGGGAGCCCTTTCATGTTGGATCCTATGTCCTTCAACATAAAATTAATAGATTTTTAAAATAAGATTTTAATTTCAGAATTGTTTTACATTTATAGAAAAATGACAAAGACAGTATAAAGAGTTCTCATATGCTCCACACCCATTTTCCCTTATTATTAGCATCTTACATTAGTATGGTACATTTGTCACAATTGCGTCAATATTGATACATTTTCCAAGTTATTTAAAGTCCATACCCTATTCAGCTTTCCTTAGTTTTTACCTAATGTCCCATTTCTATTATAGGATCCCACCCAGGTTAAGGTATTACATTTAGTTGTCATCTCTCCTAAGGCTCCTCTTGGCTGTGATAGTTTCACTCCAGTGTAAAATAAAAGAGATAAAAGGACAAAAGTGTAAAATAAGTACAAATTGTGCAATGTAAATTTGCATTGAAAATAGGAGAAATTCTTGATGTTTTTTCAAAAACATACATTTTTTTGCTCTGTTCACTAAAAATGTCTGAAAGAAATGAAAACTACATACTCTATATCCTATTCTGTTCCTTGCTTTTTCTCAATTAACAATATATGCAAAAGCTCACTCTATTTTAGCCTGTAGATATTCTGTTAGGATATGATTTACGTGCTATAAATTTTACCCCTTTTTAGTATACAATTCAATGATTTTTGTAAATTTACTGAGTTGTGCAACCATCACCACAATCTATTTTTTGGACATTTTCATCTGCCCAGTGAGATCCCACATGCCCTCTTATAGTTAATCCATGTTCTATCCCCAACTCCAGGTGACCACTAATCCACTTTCTGTCTCCACAGATTTGCCTTTGAGATCTGCATCATATTCAACTGTATAGATGGACAGTAATCTATTCAATCAGTTCCCTCTGGATAGACACTAGAATTGTTTCTCAAATTTTGCTATTACACATGATGCCATAGGGAATAATCTTGTGCATAAAGTACATCGTACCTATGTCTGATGAGATAGATTTCTAGAAATGGAATTGCTGAGTCAAGGATAAATTTATATGGAATGCTGCTAAATTCCTCTCCATGGAGTTTCATTTTGCATTCCCACCAGCAAATATGCGAGAGTGTCTGTTTCCTCACAACCTTATCAATAGAGAATGGATGAAATTTGGGATTTTGTCAATCTGCAATCTGAGAAGTGTATCTTGGATAATTTTAGCTTGCATTGCTCTTATATTGAGTATATTTAAGCAATTTTTTGTACTTTTGAGTGATTTTCATGTCTTATATGAAATATTTGTTCATTTTTTTGCTCACTTTTTTTCCTGCTTTAGGAAACTTTTATATTTATATTGTTTAATGTAAATTGCAAATATATGCTTCCCTTTTATTACATGTTTTTGATTTTTCTTGCCATGCAGAAGATTTTTAGCATATAATATTTTAATCTCTTCTTGTATTACTTCTGAATTTTGAATCATAGTTAGGTTTGTTCCACTTCTAGATTATAAAATGATTCATCCATGTTTCCTTCTTATACTTTAATACCATGACGACACCTGACTTTAGTGGAACTTAATGTCTCATTTAGTAAGAAGCTGACTTCCCTCAAGAGAAATATATATTTTGTGTTAAGAAAGGATCTATCCATTCTTATTTTCTTGAATTTTTAAAAATGAGGAATGTATTCAACTTTGTCTTTTCAGGTGTCTTTTCACTGAACACATTTGCATTTCTTCAGTGAACTCCACTTGACTATTACGTTGATTTTTAATGTGCCGATGGATACCATTTGCTACTATTTTAAGATTTTTTTTTTTTTTTTTTTCCCTCAACTGCTGCTAAAGTGCTTGGTCCTTCCAGGAAACCTAAGGCCTGATTAGGGCGAGGCCCTCACTTTGTCCTGAGGTTAGCACTAAGGCACTACAGCACCAGCCCAGTACTCGCCGCACCATGGCCTGGAAGGAAGCCATCACTTTTATTGATATTACTGATACGTTTGTTCTCAGTACTGTCATATTGCTGTGTGTTACATTTACTATATACTATGTGGTCTCTTTTCCTTGTTATTTCTTTTCTTTCAGTTTTAGGAAAGTTTGTATATGTGTTCCAGCCCTTACATTTATACTAAGTAATACCTTTATATAATCCTTTAGTCACTCCTATAGTAAGACAGTATCTGTTGGTTCTCTATTATGTAAAGTATTAAAGTTAGCTTTAAAAATAGTAGGGTCATGTGGGACAAAGCCAAGCAAGGTTTAAGGGAAGCGTCCCTCTGAATGGGTTTGTGACTGTGGTGTTTCCCCTGCAGAATCTCCGAGGGGGTTGGTATAATTGGAAGCCACCTTACCTAGCCTGAGGTTGTGTCATCACAATCGCATCACTACCTAGTCCAAGAGGACACAAACAGAGAGCACGTTCAGAAAGGAGTCTCTCAAAACAGGATGAGCTCATCATTGGTTGGGGGCAGGGGAAGCACAGAAAAAGCTAAACAGAAAGGTGGCATCAAATAACACTTCAAAATTTTGCATGAATTTTGCCTTATCATCAGTTAGGGATTTCTACCAAAATTTCCTTAAGAGACCCAAGGCATATATCCTATGATCCAGTCTGAGGCCACCCACTGGGTACCTAAACTGCTAGCTTGCCAAGTTTTAAACTCTAATTACACTCGGCAATAGAAAATGCAGTTTGGATTAAATTCTACTGAAGTTGTCCTTATGATGCAGAGAAACTCATCAACAAAGAGGTCTTTTCCATAGAAGATCTGGATAAGAAAGTTTTGGATAACTAATGAAGAGCTATGACACAGGTTGATGGCACAGGCCCAGAATCAAGTGCACGTTACTGGCCTCGTGCCACACTAGACTATCTTCTTCCATCAATGCTAATGAGGCAACTCAGGTCGTGAGGTGGGTGACCTCAGGCATAATACCTCAAAGTACCTACCAGGGATATTGTGAAAATTAAAGAGTTCACCTGTGCAAGGTGTTTAGCATAGTTTCTGACGCATTGTAGGACTTCAAGAAATCATTCTAACACTTCTATCATTATAAACTTCTATTGGTATTAGGCCAAGGGGAAGGACTTTAGCACAGATGTATCTGTGAAGAAAAGTACACCCTTTTGTCCTTCACTGAGATGGGCTATTTCTCAAAAAAAAAAAAAAAAAAAAAAAACCCAAAAACCCCAGGATATAATTAATTTGCCTCCCTTGAATATTGTGACAATTTACTAATTAATACTGTAAACTGCTTTGGAAACATCAAGTGAAGTTAAAATGCTAAATATTGTATAAGAGCTTTCCTTTGCATAGCATCTTCAACACACAATAATGTAACCTAATTTAATTAAACAATACAAAGTTAAATAATAAAGAGCAGAGGAAGAAATAAATTAAGATGCATAGTCCAGGGAGAAAGGCATGTTTTCAGATGAGATTTGAAAAAAGAGTGTGAATCAGTGAGGCAGAGAGGCACTGGAAAGTTGTTTTACTTGAGAGAAGCTACAGACAAGGTCTCTCCTTAGCCAATCTGCTACATTCCCTGGGACCTCATTATAACATTAAATGCATCAGCATCTCAAATAACAGTGAATGTTAATGGCCATCACTGGTGCGACACAAAAGAGCAGTTAATTACCCTTTGGGAGAGTAAATGCAATCATTACTGAGAATTGTTGAAGTCATATAAAAGTTGAAAAATATAATAAATTGTAGCTGGCTAACACTGAAGATCCGGGCTCCCCTTCTGCATTTTAGAGTCACTCCTGGGAGGCACCTGCCCAGCCAGGAACTCCATTTCCCCTACTCCAGCTGATGGAACATGAACAGAAGTGATGTGTGTCATTTCCAGACTAAGGAGGATAATTAGTAATTGTGCTCTTGCCATAATCATTTTCCTTCCCACAGTGCCCTGTATATTGAAGAGAGTGGCATCAAAAAAAAAAAAAAAAAAAAAAGCTGAATCCCAGAGTCCGCACATGAAGGAAAGCAACCCAGGAGAGCTGCCCAGGTAGGAACATCCACCTTGACTCAGCATGGGTGAGAAACAAAGCTGTATTTGCTAAACCACTGATACTTTAGAGCTGTTGGTTATCATGCCTAGTAATATATTACCATCACTAGTAATATATTTTTATTTCTAAAGTTGATTTTTGACCTAAACACCTATTTATTAGAATAAATATTTATCACAGATCGTATAAAAAATGGAGTGAAGGGGCCGAGCAAGAAACAAAAGCTGTCGTTGAAAGAATCTCTATGTAAAGTGGAGAGTACAGCACTTGGTCAGTATGGCTGGATGAAGAGACGGGGAAGGGTCCACTCTTAAACATGGTACAGAGGTCAAGTAAGAGCAGAAAAGTTTCTTTACAGTAAGTCCCCTAAATACGAATGAGTTCTGTTCTGAGAGCACGTTTGTAAGTCCAATTTATTCGTAAGTCCAACAAAGTTAGCCTAGGTACCCAACTAATACAATCAGCTATACAGTACTGTACTGTAATAGGTTTATAATACTTTTCACACAAATAATACATAAAAAACAAACACAAAAAATAAAGAAAACGTTTTTAATCTTACAGTACAGTACCTTGAAAAGTATGCCAGACACATGAACTAACTCACGTGATTGGACGTGTGATCTCATATTCACATCTTTGAAAATTCACAACTTGAAGGTTCATATGTAGGGGACTTACTGTAAAGTGAATTGGATTTTGGAACCCGGATGTCATAAATTGTCTTTAGTGAAAGCAATTTTCACTGAGTGTCAGTAGGATAAGTCACACTGTAGCTGTTTGAGGATTGCAGTAGAAGTGAGGTACGGTTCTTCTTTAAGAAACTTGGCATGAAAGGGAAAGAAAGATGTAGAAAGGTAGCTAGAGGAAGCTGTAAGGAGGAGGGACAGTCTTGTTTCGTTTTGTTTTGTTTTAGGATTGGAGTGACTGGTGGATATTGCAGGAAATGCTACCACAGAAAGGGAGTGGTGTGAGATACAGGAGAGTTCCCTGGAAAATGGGACAGCATGGAACAAATGGGGAGGGACGTGATGGCAGGAAAGGCACCTCTTCCTCCACAAGCAAGAAGCAAGAACAGGTCCTGCTGCAAACTGGAGGAGGAATGGCTGCCTGCTCTCACCATGGGGACTACAGAAAATGAGAGACACGGGCACTAATGTTTCAATCAATCAATAATGATAATAATAAAAGAAATGGCAATAATTCAAGACAATGTATAATCCAATACAAATAAAAATATATAAAACCAAATATTACTCAGCCATAAAAAAAGAATGAAATAATGCCATTTGCAGCAACATGGATAGACCTAGAGATTGTCATACTGAGTGAAGTAAGTCAGAGACAGAGAAAGACAAATATCATATGATATCGCTTATATGCAGAATCTAAAGAAATGGTACAAATGAACCTATTTACAAAACAGAAGTTGAGTCACAGATGTAGGAAACAAACTTATGGTTACCAAGGGGGGAGGGGGAGGGATAAATTGGGAGATTGGGATTGATATTGACATATATACACTATTATATATAGAATAGATGACTAATTAGAACCTACTGAATAGCACAAGGAACTTTACTCAATACTCTGTAATGACCTGTATGAGAATAGAATCTAAAAAAGAAAAAGAGTGGATACATATGTACGTATAACTGATTCACTTTGCTGTAAACTAACACAACATTGTAAATCAACTATACTCCAATAAAAAAATTTTTAAATATATAAAACATAATAAGAGGGAAAACTGCAAGGATAGATATAGAGATAGATTCACATACTATAAGGATACAAGTGTGAAATATAGTAAAATAACACATAGATACCGGCAATACATTTGCTAGTTATTTTGCAAATATTCTGAGTTAAGTGAAGAAGAAGAAAACTAATTATTATCAAGGGAAACTATGCACCAGGCAGTGAGCTAGTTTTACAAATATTTTCTCATGTATTCTGTATCACAATTGCATGAAGTATCATTTCCATTTTTTTTAACTTGAATAAACTGACATATGATTCAGAGTTATTAAGCAAGAGAGCTAGGGTTCAAACTCATGCCTGTGACTTAAAACTCATGTTCTCATTATACTCAAAACTGCTATTGCTTTAGCAATGAAAGAGCATTGCTTTTGGAGACAAATAAACCAGAACTGATCTATTATTTCCACATCTTACTTCCTACATTGTCAGTTTCTGAGAACACGGTCTGTGTTTTCTTCCCCTTTGTACCACTTAAAGCGTAGCACAGTGGTTAAGTATATGGAAGGGATCCAGTGAGTGAGCATAGTATTAAGTTTAATTTCCTTATGTCTATTTTAATATTACCAGCAGGATTAAATAGAATTATTACACAAAAGACAAGTGAAAGAGCGAAAACAATTTTAAATAAAAATGTGTAATGAGACAATCAAGAAAGAATGAAGATGGAAAAGCAATAGAGGGTGTAGATCACACAGAACAGTAGACATAATCGCCAAGGGCTGTTTGAGTGATCTGCGTTGATAACGGTGGAAGTTCTACCGCTGTCAGTGGGTAAGGACACATTCCTGCTCTCCGCCAGACCCTAGTATTTTTAAGTAGGTGCCCTCAAAAAGTCTAAACAGCATATTACTGTCAATTAATCACTATCAAATATTCCAAAAATGCTTTGTTTTTCCCAAAACATAGATTGAATTTCAAAATTACATTTCCATGTTCACACTGCAAATAATGATTTTTGCTGAGGATGAGAGTTTAACCCTTTTTAAGACTCCATGTGAGAAGCCCAAAAGCCCTCCTTTTAAGGACCAGACTTTACTATATACAATTTTAAGAACATGGAGTTAAGAGTTTGGAAGCAACATAATGGATATTTTAACAAAAGTTCACAGTTTTAGGTAGCAAAGGAAATCATAATATGCATAATACACAATAAGCAACATTTGCAAACTACATGTATGGAGCAAGGATACACCCGGTAGAATATTTAATTTGAATACTATCTTTGTGTTATGCACTCAGCATGTCAAATAGTACCAGTTATTTTAGTCACCCAAATTAACAAAATATTTAAATGCTTCACTCCAAGTCTATAATCAACAAAGTCCCAAACCAAAATCCATAGGAAAAGGGGATGGTATGAGCTAAAGCTAAAACACCAGATTTTATTCTTTTATTTTAAATTACTTTTATAAATGATAATGGCTTTTTTATGACATTCCAGCCAAAAAAAAAAAAATACCAAAAAACCAAAGAAATAATGACTTCAAATCGAACTAGCTAGAAGTTATTCTTATGAAACATAAGTGATCATCAGCCTAGACATCCTCATAGGGATAAATACAGATAAAGACAGAGACATAAATGACTATAAAATAGGGATCGTTCTATGCACGTTTTAAAATTATTTAATTTTTGCACTTAACAGCAAAACAGAATTGAAGCATAAAACATTCTAATTATAGATAAAGTCTTCCCACTAAAATTAATAAAAATCACAATGAAAAAGATTGAGGGGTTGGAATTAATTATGGCTACTTTTTAAACTGCAGTTCACTTTTATTTATTTATTTATTTACAATTCAGCAGTGATTTTATTCATGGCCCTTAAACAGCACCGTCAAAAGACTGAGATACAGAATGATTTTAAGATCAACACAGCTCCTCCCTTAAAAGAAACTAAACCAAAACAAATCAAATCCTCCCAACCCACCAACTCTACTTACTAAAAAATTAAGCAAAATGTTCCATTTCCTAAATTAGAGGTAAAGAGCCCAACTGTGGTTCACCTTTGTCCTCCCAACCTTTTAATATTCAGTTCAGTTTAACTTCCTTCAGCCAGCATTCACTTGTGTCATGCCCAGCAGTTAATCCACTAAATCAGTTTCTTCCTCTATCTCCATAAATGTGACTTTAGGTCCCAGGACTTAACCAACTCAAAAAGTAGGATGCTGGTGTAGTGGACCAACATCATTCAGACCATAACAATTTATTTCAATCGTTTATCAAGCAGTTAAAGTCCTTTTTTATCTATAATTTAATTCTAACAACTCCACCACGTATTATACCCATTATTTGGAGAGAAGTGGGGCACAAAGGGGAAGTAAACCGTCCAAGTTCACATAGCAACAAATTGCTGATGAAGGACTTGAATCAGGGCTTAGCCTTAACAGCTACACCAAATCTGCCTCAACAGTAATTCCAACGTGATCATAAAATTAATCGCATGACCTTGAGCCAATCATTCAGAGCTCTGGGCCTCAGTTTCCTCCACTATAAAACAACCTGCCCACAGAGAGCTTTTGGGAGCTTTCCTGCTTTAAAAATCCTGTGAATTTACTAGTTTACTTACTCCGCATCCCCAAATAGATGTAAATGTTAGGACTGAAATTTTTCAACCACTGCGTGTTCTACCACATTCTCCATACTCGTCAGGCTACCAGAGTCCAGTCTTGGACTTTGTGGTTTTAATTTTCAAATACTGAACCTGTAATGCTAATCCTAAACATTCTCTCTCGGCCCACTATCACCCTTCCCCACTACTAGGGATACCGACTAGGCCCGGTCCTATTCCAGACCTTTACCCGGTTACACCAGAACACCTCGCAGCTTCACAAGCAGCCAACAACAGGCTTAAGAAAGCCCTAGAAGCAAAGCCAGAAGGAGAAGTTAGCTTTCCCAGAGGTCAAGAGAGGCTCTAGGTCACCTGCCACGCCTCTCGACCCCGCCGGCGCGGCTTGGGCCTGGCTACCCAACTCAGGCGGCCCGGGTTCGGGCCTCGCCCTTCACGGCCCGAGCGTCCGCCTGGGCCTGAGCTCTCGAAACCCAGCCGGACCCCTGGGCCCCAGCCACGACCGGCTCCTCAGGCCCTCGGCCGCGGCGCCGCGTACCCAGGCCCCCAGGGGTCCTCACAGGCCCGAGAACACGAGCAGGCCTCCCGTCTCACCTCGAGCCTCAGGGGGACCGCCGGCGGCGCCGCGTCTCCTCCCGCCCGCACACCCGGCCCCGCGCTGCAGTAAAGACAGCGGCTGAGGCAGCACAACCGTCACGTGCTACTGAACCCAGAGGCCCTGACTACCGCGACCGCCGCGCGAGCGAGCCCCACTGACGAAGCCTGCAGTTCACTTTTAAGTACTACCGATCGATCATATAGTAAACCGAGGAGATCCTCACACGAACACTTTCTCCTGTCTTTCATTTCGTGTTTTTTTTATCTTTGGCCTGTCAAGGTTTACATTCTGTCCCAACTCTAATAATCCCC
Source organism: Phocoena phocoena (assembly GCF_963924675.1). Lineage (NCBI taxonomy): Eukaryota > Metazoa > Chordata > Mammalia > Artiodactyla > Phocoenidae > Phocoena > Phocoena phocoena. The sequence goes on from NC_089235.1 coordinate 10,888,083, forward strand.
ATAGATGTTTTGTCTTAGTTTTATACTGAAATGAAATGCTCATCTCCATTCCTTTCATCAAGTTGTCTTCATTCCTGAGTTCTTTATTTTAGTTAATTGCCTAGCTGGCTAAATTTCAACATCAAGTTGTCTTTCTAGGAAGGACTCGACAATGCTGAATAGTTTTGGAATAGCTGCCTCTTGCCTTCAGACTTAATGGACAGCTTGGATGGGTGTAACATTCTTGGGTCACACTTGGCCTCAGAATCAGGTTTCTTTTACTGCCTTGCCTTTGGGCATTGGATGTTGCTATGACGAAATCAGGAGCCAGCCAGTCTTTCCCCTGATAGGTGCCAGATAGGAAAACACTACTACATAGACTCATTTTATAGATTAAGAAACTGAGGATCAGAGAGGTTAAGGGTCATACAATTTAATTAACCAGACAACTGGAACCAGACTCCAGGTCCCTTGACTCCTTGAAGTTCATAATAGAAGGTCAAGAAAACGCTAAGCGTAGCCAGCTATGGACGCTATTGCCCCCATGAACATCATGCTTGAATGTGTCTCAGAAGATGGTCATTCCTCACTTATTTCACCTGCTGCGCTGGAGTTCACACTCCAAGTAATGGAGCAACCTGCCTTCCTGTACATGATTCATAGAATAACGTGGCAAGTATTTTTTTTCCCTTTAAGACATAAGATAAAGTGTGTAACTATTCACAGTCACAAATTAAACTGAAAGCACAATGAAAAGAAGATGAAACCTGAATACGATGAATATGAAATATCAAATATGTGTTTACAGATGTGTTAGAAACAAACGAAGATGAGAATCAGTGAAAGAGAGAAAGCTAAGATGTATGAAAGCATTCACCAGCTACCCTTAAAAATCTTAAGTAATTATAAGCATGTGAAGTGTTAAAATTATGTTATGCATTTGAGCAAATGGAAAATCCATAAAATCCATTTTTATATTATAAAATGAGATTTCAGGAAGTATCTGTTTGCCTATCTAATGGCCTATTTTGCAATAAGTGCCTCGGTAACCGCCAAATAAATTTACAAGCCTAGCATGCTGTGATTATTTTCTATCACTTTTCTAAAGTAAACTATGTATATGCAATTATAAGGGCCGTGGAGTGTATATAGAGCTAAGAAGAAGAGATTGTGCTAAAAGGGGTGTCTTTCCTCGAAGAGAAAAGTAAATTTTGATATTTTCAATCACAAGTAGAAAATTTATTTTTAGGATATCTAGTATAACGGTTGCCGCTACTGAAATTACATTGAATTAACTAGATACTCCACGTACATGTACCGTGTCCACAAACTCATGCCACTAGGTGGCAGTGGCGCCATCTAGGCCACTAGGCCATAGGTGGCATTGACCTCATACAACAGCTTCATCCTGATTAATGCACACCTTCTCTCCCCTACAGCATCTAGAGCCTGCCAACAATTAACACGTGTCTCCTTCAGAATTCTTTTGCTGTTGTTAAAATAGAATTTAATTAACAGAAAATTAATTAGATATCTGTTTCCAAAAGCAATCTTCTTAGAAACAAGATTTAAAGAAAGCCCTGTACATGACCACAGAATATTTGCTGTGTTGCTCTGGGTCCATTTGAGTTGAATTGCACTGCGTGAATTGAATCCAGTTTGTACAGATAGAGGCATCGCTGGGATGTTTAAATAGGTTTTGTCACCACTTACCTTAATTTAGGTTACAAAATTACTCTGACATGCTTCACAGAGGCAGGGGCTTTCTTGATTCTGCACCTTCAGGTGAGTTTTAAACTCACTGCTTACTCTTATCAAGATGAAGATCACATCCTGCTAATGAGCTTTGAAGCATAGTTTCTCCTTGCAGGACGGTTACTCTTCAAAAATAGGCTGAAGAAATTCCTGCTGGAGCCCTCTGCTCTTTCTTTTACCTCTCAAACCTACCCGTGGTTCAAAACTGTCACCTCTGTTATAAGTCGCACTCACTGAGAATCAGTGCTTCTTAGAAACACTGTCATCTGTCAACCTCTCTAATATACTTCCTCTTCTGACACTTCATTTAATAGTGGAGATTCTTTTTTTTTCCATGCATTCATTTAAGAGATCCTATTAAGTAACTTAGCACTATTCAAATCGTCCCTCCTTAAAAAAGTTTTGCTCTCTTATCTTTCATTATCCATCAGTATATTTTGATGTAGATGGAAGAGATTGATTTTAAAGCTTCTATAGATAACTATCATGTCTTCATACTTTAACATCAAGTTCCACAAAAAGTGTCTGTATTCATTAAACAAGGAACAAAAGCTTTCCTCATAACTGTAGTCTGAGATTGTATTCAACATGTCTATTTCTGTATCATAGCATATTTTTAAAATGAAAAGAAAGTCCCATGCATTTAAAAAGAAAAATAAAAGCTATAACAGCATCAGCAACTAGAAAATATAAGGGGGGTTGATAGTAACGAAAAAACAGTGAAGAGCTGCCCTGACTTTAAGTCCTATGCAAACTGCTTTCTTTGAAATGGTAGCATGATGAACACAAATGATATTTTTGGGTCTTGGCACATCAAACTACCCACAGATGAAAGATGACTTAATTGCTTTGACCACAGTCCGAGTCAGAAGAGCTCAGTTGGCAAATATAAAAATAGCTTGGTGCTATTTGCATTTGCATTTGAGTAAGGAGTGATTTCATTTCAATGCCAAAAGTCTAAGTAACAAAGCAGCCCACAGGTAGTGAAACACTCCTTGCAAGTAACAGCTACAATCCCTGACCAGACTGTCTAAGGCTGCAGAGGACACCTTGATCTTGTCGGCTCCCTCCGTGTGCATAGGAAATACCGCTGTCAGCACAGCGCCTCCAAATTCAGATCACAATATACTGAGAGTTTATGTCTTCAGAGGTTAAGCACTGAAGCATTCACAGAGATTTGTTGCCTGTACCATCACCTTTACATAACCTCCTAAAAGCCTTTTAATAATTATTATTCTAAATATTTGCGGTTACTGTTAATAGCTTAAGTTGCTTCTCATAATTTCACCTAACAAGGTTTTTCCAATCAATAGTCATAGCAGACTGAAGCTTGCTATATTTTAGACTTTACTACACAGAAGCCCCCCAAAAGTAAAAATATATAGAAGAGGAAAAATACTACACAAAGAATAGGAAATATCTCTAGGCCTTGTATTAAATGTGATTCCAAAGCAAGTAATGGTAAAATGGACACTATGGACTTTCCATTTCTTCTAACCAGTTATCTCTGAGATGATGTTACTTTCATGTTTTCTAAACTTTGTAATATAAACAGCAAACTTAATTCAGAAAAAAAAAAAAAGAAACCTGCCATCACTGAATACCACAGCCAGGATCACAGACATTTAAATCAAAAGTCACCTGAGTTGGAAAAGGTTTAAGTTTTTTCAATAAATTATTTTTTATCATGACTATAAAAGTTATATAGTACACAGAGGCTAGCTGGAGATACATACTTTAGTGTACCTGAATTGCGAGGAATTCTTTCCAAGACATAAAGCTGACAATCAGACATCTGAGTATGACTGGAAAATAGCAGTCCCTGAAAGATTAAAGTGTGAATTTTAGTAACCTCGAAGGCAAAAACCATCGTTCTTCCACTTTTGAACCAGGAAATAGAATGGGCCAATGATGGTACAAACACATGTAAGGAGATCAAAGGGTGAAGTCATACCCCAAAATCACTTTGTCAAAGCTGAAAGTGAGAATTCTTGCTACACAAAAATCTATATTTGTTCTGCTCCTTAAAAAACAGTTTTGTGATCAAGCTAAGATAGAAGTTATAAAATGGCTCAATTTACAAAGCAAAACTGAATTATTCCTATTGAAATTCAATAAAGTCACTAATGTTGCAATATAATCATATATAATATATGATAATACATACTATATAGCATATTATATATAATATATTTTATTATCATAAATTTTCTTCAAAACTTTAATTACTAGTAATAAAGGGCAGGTATCTGTGGTTAAGCAATGATATATCATTATATCCTACATATCATTATTATTTTTAAATGCATTCTTGATCCAAACAACATGAAAGAAAATGGTTTTAGGTAATAAAATGTGAGAAGCAAAATTACGGAAAGCAAGTGTTTAAAATTAGGAAAATTACTCTTAATATTTTTAAAAAGAGAAGAGAATGAATAATCATGCAAAGAACCTACAGGAAATATTAACACTTTCATTTATTTAATCATTTATTCTTAAGTTTTTTTAATTGTAAAAAAAAAAATCTACACGCGTAACAGACAGTAAATATCTGTCTGTCACCCATAATCTTTATCAAACTATTTAAAATAACTCTTGAAAAACCCTACCATTCACCCTTAAACCTCAGTTCCCAGAGAGAAACAGGTGTAACTGTTCTGTAAACTTCTTTCAAATTTTTTCCTGAATGTGTCCACCCACATACCTTTTTTTTAGTAACAAAAATGACCTTGTTAGATTCTACATCTTGCTTTTTCAACTTAATCATGTGTCAGAAGTCTTTCCAGGTCAGTGTATATAGATAGATTGACTTCATTTACTTTTTATAACATACTGTTTTATAGAATGGAGACACCGTCATTTATTTAATAATTTGATTACTAAAGAACACTGTTTCATATTTTTTGCCTTTTCGGAAAACACTTATACCTGTATCTATAGGACTCTTGCCATTATTTCTATAGGATAGAGTCTTAGGTGTTAGACCCAAAATCCCCTTCGCAAAAAGATTGTACTGATTTTCACTACAACCGTTTTCCTCACAACTCTCTATATTATTATTTTTTTTAATTTTGCCTATTTTAAAATGTTTTAATTTATATTTTCTTTTGACTAAGGATTCTGAACATCTTTTAATATCTTTTTTGGACATTTATATTTTTTCTACTTGTTGCCAGATTAAATTATTTTCTTATTTTTCTATTAGATAGCTTCTTGTTTGTAGAAGCTCTTTGTATATTTAATGTATTTATTTTCTCCTTCTAGTCTGCTATTTGTCTTTTAACTTTGTTTATGGTGAAATTCTTTGCAGAACAGGAAGTCTAATTTTTAAATGTGTAGTTAAATGGGTCAACCTTTTTCTGTGTGAGTCTCTGGATTTTTGCCTTGTTTAGGACAGCCTTTCCACCCTTAATCTATAAAATGCATCTCTATAAATAATGTTACCATCACATTACCTTAAATGCATTTCTCAATCCACAAAGAATTGATTTAACTCTGATTCTAGTAAAATAATAAAACAAAATTTAAGTAGAAATTATCTTCAAACGTTACAGAATAATGAATATTGCCTAGGAGGCAATAAACAGCTGAGGAATAAAAAGAAAAATAATTCGGACAAACCTGATTTCCTTTCTTGAGAAAAATAACTAAATTAGTGGGTAAGGGAAAGCAAGGTGTGTAATAAATTTAGACCTTTGATATACATTGTCTCCATAAATCTTTCATAAAAAATTAATTCAAATTGGCTTTGAAGTGAGCACCCTCAACTGAATTGAAAACTGCCTGATGGACCATAAACAACAGAGATAATAATAGCATTGATGTATCCAGCGGTGGGAAGGAAGAAACAAGTACCATACTAAGACCAGTGATAGATCTGGGTTCACAAAGCTTTATATTAATGAACTAGACGGAAGAAAGAAAAATGATGCAATCATTAATTTAACAAATGTCACTAAGTTGAAAAGCGTGGTCCACACATTTGGAAGCGTTATAATAGAAGCTTGTGGTAGAGGATAGAAGCACAGGGGGATGTCCGAGTCAGAATTGACTTTGCACCAAATCCACGGCCCTTTCTCCATCCATACACCAGTTAGTTCAGTCAAATCACACTATGGTGACCACTTTGTAACTGGCTAGAGGCAAATTCATTCATCCAAGACCGCAGAAAGAGAGCAAGTGCTCCCCAAGCAGGGCGTAGGGATATTCAGGAGAGGGGAGAGCAGTGGGGGAGATGGGCTCTGATGGTGGGAACATAAAAGGTCCAGTACCTATCGCTCTTACTCCCAGGACCCTCCAACATGGCCCCAGCAGTGAAAGATGCTCTAAAATCTGCCAGCACCTGAGAGCTGTGATTTTTTTTTAAGTAAATAAAATACAAACCAATAATGATAATTAATGGTGATGGAACTGGATTAGATGAAACAGTCAAAGAAGCATAATAAAGTGCTAACATTCAATTCACGTAACATTTTAGTGATTACAAAATGCTTCCACAAGGTCTCCTTGGAGTAACACCCAGGGGTGGTCAGGAAAGGCAGATGAATGGATCCATTTTCCTCTGGAAGCTAAGTAGGATCAAGGAAACTGCCAAAAATTACATAGTTACATTGCCCGGGATCTGCTATTTCTACTACACCTACTCATGTCTTTTAAAGTAATCACAGACAAGTGCAATCAGGTTTGGACATGTGTAGAAATCATAATTCAAAAACTTCTTTTTATTTTTATTTATTTATTTATGGCCATGCCACGTGGCTTGCAGGATCTTAGTTCCCCGACCAGGGATTGAAAAACTTCCTTTTAAAAGAAAAGCAGGGCTTCCCTAGTGGCGCAGTGGTTGAGAGTCTGCCTGCCGATGCAGGGGACGCGGGTTCGTGCCCCAGTCCGGGAGGATCCCACATGCCGCGGAGCGGCTGGGCCCGTGAGCCGTGGACGCTGAGCCTGCGCGTCCGGAGCCTGTGCTCCGCAACGGGAGAGGCCGCAGCAGCGAGAGGCCTGCGTACCGCAAGAAAAAAAAAAAAAAAGAAAAAAAGAGAAAAGAAAAGAAAAGCAGACTTCATCTTCATGAGACAAGCACTTTCCACATACACCAAACACCCTAACTGCATCCTTTGTCCTCTACTCTGCATACCTACTTTTCCTCAGCCTTCCTTCTTCCTATCCTTCCTTCCTTTTTCTTCCTTTCTGTCCCCATGACCCTTGTTCTCAAAAACAATGGGAATATGGGAGGTAACTCAGGGGAGTAAGGATATTTAAGTATGTACACGTATCACAAAACAACCTTCCTAGGAAAACCTCAACTTCTTATCTGGGAAGGCGATGGCAGATTTTTTTTTTTTTTTCATAAGTACCTAAGGCCTAGGAGACTCTTAAGTCACTTTGAGGATTACCTTTCATCTCTCTCTGCCACACGGTAACATCATCCATTCTCCACACAGGCACTGCAGGACAACAGACAGATATCCTGGTTTGCCTGCCAACGTCACCGTAAGCAAACGATGGCCCCCTTCAGGTAGTTTCAGTGAAACATTTCATCAGAGGAATGTTATTTTTATGTTGAGGCACTCTTATGATGCCTTGCTGCTATTGATTTCCTTTTTTAACATTTGCTTACCACTGTGAAAATATAGCACAAATGTGTGTGTATGTATTTCCAAGTGGCCAACTCAAAACAGTACAGCTTTAATCCAAATACATTAATAGGAAAACCAAGTCAAATGTTTCTTAAACATAAGTTAAAATGATTATGTGCAGCAATACTGCATTGCTAGAATAGATCAAATGACCTCATCGAAGATGTTTGAGAAGGTGTCAAACTTATCCATGTTAAGTTTAAAAATTTCAACTGTGAAAAGCTCTCTAGCTAACCATCTGTTTATCTAGTTCCTCCTATATATAATCAAATTTCTTTCAAACAGAAAGGCTTACATTGACAGAGTAAATGAGTCCAAATATTTGGCTTCACTTTAATTAATCAAATAAAATTAATCTTTCAACCAAAGTGAAGTTTACATTTGTCTGTTTGATCTACAATATTTTTGAAGGATATTCATAATATTTTGTACACTACAAAAAGCATATCTACTTTTATTTGTATTTCAAGCAGCTGGCCTGGGCATATCATCATAGATGAGAAATGTTCTTAATTGGGGTATCATCTCTATGCTGGATTTCAATCTTACAAAAGGGAGCAAAGCTTGCAAAAATACTCATACTTTAGAAATATTTTAATTCACGAAAGTGTTAGGTATCCATGGTTCTATTACGTGCATTAAATTTTTGGAAAAAAATTTAGCTTCAGATGAAATTTCAGGCTCAGAAAGCCTAAATTAGACATTCTGAAAGATTGTGAGATGATAAGACTGTTAAAGAAAGTGAAGGGCTATTGAGAAAAATGGGGCAGATTCTTTACTAATGTTGAATAGCAAAATTCAGTGAGGAGCTAGGAGGAAAATTTATGTCTCAACACACCATCAGTTCACAGTAATCTCCTTTCTATCATATATGGTAAGCATAAGCATCGTCCACAAAAAGTGAACCAAGAGAACTTCTTTTACTGAATAAACACATACTTGAACGAGAAATGTTTTGGTGATTAAAGTATCCGAATAGTAATTCAGCAATTGCTTTTCACTAGTCAATTAATGCCCGAGAGCACTGAGTTATTTATAAAGTTACAGTATTTTTTGCGTAAAATAACTAGTTCAGATCCTGATTTAGAAATTAATCTGAGACTTAATTTCTTCCATCAAATTATGTATTTATGATAAGTTAAAGAGTCATATTTTATCACAAGTCCCTAGAATAATAACTATATCCCAATCTATAAAAACAATGTGTGTGTAAATGTAACACACAAACTTCTACTCACAAATAATTAGCTTCCAGGATTGTGTCTGACAACCTTTAATGATCATAAATTTCCAGCTCATCTTTTGTCATCGCAATCACTTTATCACTAAAATAATTTTTGAGGCGTGAAATAAAGTGTGTCTCCCATATTTGAATATTTCATATTCAGCATTTAAGTATGCTGTTGTCATCCACCACTACATTCTCCTCATTGCCAGGAGATGGCGCTATGGGTTTTAAATCTCAGAGCTAAAATCCCAAAGCAGAACTGAGCCCTTTTTAGTTTGTTTCTTCCTTAATTCGTGGACAGCAGACAAGCCCTAAACGTGTTCACTTTTTTATCCCAACAATTTTTCTTTCTCCAAAAAAAAAAAAAAAAAAAAATCGAATGTTTTTCAAGATTCGATAAAGATAAGCTTCGAAAGGAGAAACACGTGTAACACAAGTATTATCAGTCCCTAGGGAGTGCCACTGAACGCAGGAGTATGTCCAGGTACGAAGGAGGGAGTGAATTCTTCAGAAACTCTTTTCACGTTTTCCTCTATCCGTGCATACTACCCGATCGCTGGGGTCCCAGCAGTGGTAGACGGGCGCCAAATTCTTCTCTCGCTATACCGTGCCCCTCCCCTTAAAAGTCGCGGCAATGGGAAGATCCCTCGGGAGCCAGGTGAGCCCTTCGCCGCGAGCCCGGGGACCCGCCTGCGCGCTCGCGTGGGGCGCGCCGTCTCGCCGAAAAAGCTGCTTGTCTGGGGACTGAGCGTTTCCCTTCAACGTTTGTTCAAACTTAAACCAACTTGCCGCCAAACAGTCTCGAGGATCAACCTCTTTCCTTTAAAATACACAAAGGGAAAATCTTCCCGAAATAACTTTATATCAACAGGTTCCTGCTTTTCCAAGGTCGAAGTACTTGGAATTGCCAAGAACTTCAGATCAATCGTAAGGCTGGGGCCCCTGGCGCACTGCCAGTGATGGTCCAGCTCCCAGGGCCCCGGCACCCTCGCTGCCCTCCTCATTAGGCCCGCCAATCCCCAACACACACGTGGACCCATAGCATCTCTCTGCAGTGAGCTTTGTGGGACCTAGCCAAGAGGGTAAGAAAATATTGATGACTAAACGAGGCCGAAAGGCTTGACTTCACCTTGATGGGCTTGAAGCTCTCCGCCACCAAGTAGATCCTGCGTTCACAAACCCGGCGGGGGCGCAGGATGATGAACCTCAGCTGTGCGGGCTTCAAGCTGACCCAAGAGCCACCAGACGGCGTGGGGCGGGCGAGGGGCGGGGGGTAGGCAAATGCAACTTCAAGGTCAACGTGCCTCTGACTGGGGCTGGAGAGCAGCCAAGGGTGCTCCGGCCTGGAGCGCTGGGGGCGCGCCCTGCTTGCTCCCGCTGGACGCGGCGGAGGAGGGCTCGGAGCCAGTACTCCTCCGCGGTTTTGCGACAGAAAGTCCCTCTGGGTCGCCGCAGTCCCTGCCTGACGCGACCTCCCAGGCTGGACCCCGCCGCCGCAGGGTATGCGCAGCCCCCAGAGGGTTTCCGTCACTCTCAGGGAATGTGCTTTTCCTGAGCAGCTCCCAAGCGAAAGTTCATGTCATTTTTACCAAACTTTGCTTTTTACTTTTTAGAATGTTCTCAGATAGATAAATTGAAATGCAGACACACAAGGAAAATTCTCCCTTTCAGAAAACACAGATACTCAAATCCCAGTCTTTTGGGGTTCTCCTGACTTTTAAATCTAGATAAGTAATAAGCTGTTTATCAGGGCTATAAAAATAACAAAGAGGAACTCCGGGCTTTACTCTTTAATGACGGATTAGATCGTGTTCCGTTCTGATTTTACGTGGGTTCCTATTTCAAATTTCAAGCAAATATTAAGGAAGACGATCACTAAGAAATGTAAGTGACCTAAAAAATTAGTTTGGTCTAAAACTCAGTAGCTCTGTAATTTCAATGCGGTGCGGCTTGCTGAGTATTTAAGAATCCTTTCAAAGCCGTAGGTGTGTTCCTTCCTGCTGTAACAAAACTGTATTCATCTTTGCACAACATGCGCTGGCGTCTGTAAGTTTGGTACTCAACACTCGGCCAAGAATGCTCCCTATCCTGATATGTGTCTACCAACCAGCCTCAATGCGCCAACCAGCCCAGCACCAAGAGCGCCCTGCTGGGTGTCCCTCGATGGCGCCCACCCCACCGTCTGGACCACGGAGTGGCCTGAGCTGCCCCACCATGACTGGGCAGAGGAAACAGTCCCCTGCGTTTCCTGTCCCCCAATCGCTTCGGTGACTCACCCTGACCTTCTCTGAAACTGCACAGACTCAGAGGATTTCGCTTCCAATGTTTCATTTCCAGGGGTCATCTGTGGGTCAGAAGTTTTGGCCGCGGGCTAATTTCCCGCCCTTTCTTCCCAGGCAACCAGAAATTTTTTATTTTGGCTTTTCCTCTGCTCTCCTTACAACTTGCTAGTTACAGCAGGAACCCAGGCCCTTTCCCCTCTTCTTGGCAGAGCAAAGTTCAAGCGCAGAGCTTTCTGGAGCTCTCAAGGCCAGAGGGTGCTAAGTGAGCAGGTGACGTCAGCCCTTCACTGGCCCGAAACCAGGCGGCGGGATCCCACTCAAGTGAGGAGAAAGAGCCTAGGCCGTGACTTAGGGCTGGCGACGATTAAACCAGGTAACGAGACACCGGGCAGATGTGTTTTCATTGCTCTGTGAGATAAATGCAGCGTTAAGTGCCTGACAACTTCCCAGAAGCAATCAGCAAAAGTTTACGAGTGCATAAACCTCAAAGACCATTCCCCGACGGTTGTTATAAGGCCCACATTTAAAGCTCTTATAAATTCTTCGGCACTTTCCAAAATCTAAGTTTCCAGGGACTATTAAGCAGTCACCTCCTCCGAGGAGACCAGGGGGATTTTCTTGAACCGCCAAGGAAAGAGGTTTGGGGCTCCTACTGAGTGAAATAAAGCTGCGCAAAAGTTTGTTCCGGAAGTTTCGATGGCGGAAGCGGGAGCGGGGGAAGAGGAAGGAGGGCGTGGAAGTGGGGTCCGGGAAGGGCCAGGAGGTGCTCTTCGGCGCTGAGTTATCTGACAGCGGCGTAGGACCGGAGTCTGTCGGGGGTCGCGGATCTAGCGGCACCTTGGCCGCTTTTGGCGGTGGCCCCAGCTTGGCCAGTCCGGTCCCGCAGGGCATAGCCCCATGTGGCGCTCGTAGCTAAACCCTATAGCTCCCACCCGGCCCGGACATGGTAGCTCCTTCACCCTTCTAGTGCCCACTGAGTGGCCGGCAGGAATACAGGCGTCCTGCGGAAAGTACCAGCGCTCTAGAAAGGGGAGCCGGAGGGAGAATCGAGTCAGACACTGGAAACGTGTCTCCACTCCGCCCAGAGCCACGACGGTGCCAGCCTCGGTCCTCCCCTAAGTGGCCAGAGTTCTTTGGTCAGTTAGTATCCGGCACACACGACTCACCTATGTTTATAGAGAACCTTTGTTTATGATCCCGGTGACAACAAAGCTGCTAATTGAAAAACGGTAACAGGAGCATGTCGTTGGCTTCCTAAAGCTGGAGGTTAATAGCTGCGCGCGCCGGGGGACGGAGGCGGGAGGGAAGCGGTGAGCGAAGGGCCGCCCCGCACGTCTACGTGCTTTGGGGACCCCAGGCGAGACACGTGGGCCGGCTCGAGCCTTCCAGAGCCGCCGGCCCGGGTCCCAGGCTGGAAAGCGTCCCGCAGCTCGTCTGCTCTTTCTCAATCTTTGGGATCCAGTCAATCCCAAGGCACGAAGGTAACTGATGACTGCGTAGCATTTCTGTCCCGGTGAGATTGAATCTCAGGCAATTATTTTGAAAAGATACCGCTGGGCCCGTTTTCCTCAGGTGAAAATGCAGACGTTTCTATGCTGTCCTCACCCCTCCTTTATGAAATAAGGCGCCCAACTGTTCCGATATTACCATTCAAAAACAGGTTCTGTGGCGAACCTCATTTGTGAATCTATTACAGAGATTAATAGATTATTTCTCCTTTTTCAACTAATTCTCAGTGGGGAAATTTAACCATATGGTAAGGAGAGAATTAGAATTTCATCACATTAGAGCAAAATGTAATGAAAAGAGTCCAACACCTGGGGCCAACTCTGAAAGCCACAATTAAAAGGTTTTTAATGAAACCAGAGAAACCAAAAATTTCATAAGCTTCAGTAATTCTGCCACATAAGAGAGATTTACTGGAGGGTGTTGGGTAATATTGTTTTTACTTATGTCATAAGGATGAAAACCAGCTGCTAAATACCATGTGCTCCCAGACACGGGACACAGGAGCTGGAAGACCGCGTGTACCACTTCCCATCCGAAGAGGAGCACTTATTTTCACACTTCGCCTTCCTCTCCCTCTAAGAACAACCGAGGCAGACCCAGATGTCCCTGAATGGCTTCCTAGCTATGGCGGCTACGTTTCTGGGTAAATAAATATGCACAAATGTCCTCCTTGGTGTGTGAGAAGATCTGACTACCGGTGAAGTTGACTCTTCCGAAACAGCTGGATTTTCATCTTGAGGAAAGTTTGAGCAATCAGTTTCTTCCTGTTTAGGAAATCCTGTGCTTCATTAATCACCATCACTGTAGCCGTTCTTTGGAGACGGCTGCAAAAGCACCCCCTCCCTTTAAAAAAATCTAATGGGCTGCATACGCAACTCGATCTTCATTTTCTTTCTCTCCTCCTCCACCCCTCCTCTCCCCTCTCCCCCCGCACCGCCTCAGTCCGGGTAGGAAATGGGCAGGGAGTGGGTGAGCGGGGGCGGAATAAGGCAGTGTGTTCGGGGGGGGGGGCGGGGGGGGCGATTGCTTTGCTGTCTTACTAGCTAAGAATCTTGGGTGAATTTGGGGCAAGCCAGCGGAGACACCACTTCCCCCCGAAAATCCCATCTCCACATCCAGACCAGAGTCATCCTAGGAACAGGGGTGGAGTATCAGCCTCCCCCGGAAAGGGTCATGTAGCACGGGATGAGACAGTAGTGGCGAGGGAAGGGGAGTGGGGAGGGGGGGTGCAGTGGGGGGAGGCGTCTGCTTTCCACGGGACTCCCAGGCTTCGCCGCCGATCTACAATTTGCTGAAGGAGCAAAGAACATCCTCGGCTCTAAGTAGGGCTTTTAGTGTGCTCATTGATGAGTGAAAGTCGCCACACATGTCAAGCTAAAGGCAGTTGTTGGGTTACTAACAGGACCCAGCGCCTTGCAAACATATGCGCTAAGCTGTGTATACAGATGGCAGGCAGAATAATGGAGCAGGCGCCTTTTATAAAGCTCTAGCTGCTGCCTGTCTTCAGACCTGGGAAATGAAACTATTCAGACTCGCGGCCAGATAGCGCCTGCGATTGTTTGTTACCGTTTTAATCCTATTAATTAAAACGTTAACCTGATTGGGTAGAAAGCTCTGTCCCAACAGGCGACTCTTCTTCATAATAACCTACTCAGAGATAATGATGTAAAAGACTCCCCCGTCTGTGGCGGCGGCTGGTTGATGGGTCCGGAAATCTCTTGAAGGTGAATCCAAGCAAGATAAACGGTGCGGAGAGAAGGCGCGGGGCTGGGCTCAGAGCGGCGGCGGCGGCGGCTCCACTCCCTCCGCACCCACCCTCCCACCATGCGGGGCCGCGGCCCATGGTGAGCCCCAGCAGGCAGCACCATCGGCTGGAGACGAAGAAGAAGAAGAAGAGGAGGCGGCGAGCGCGGGGGAAGGCGAAAAAGAAAAAGAAGGGGAGAGGGCTGCCAGCAGCACCGGGACCGACGCGCGCACCAGCCCCAGAGCCCGGCTCGGGCGCGGCTGCGGCGCCGCCCGACTCCCGAGCCCAGGCGGCGGCGGCCGGCGCTGGACCATGGAGCGCGGGCTGCACCTCGGCGCGGCCGCCGCGGGCGAAGACGACCTCTTCCTGCACAAGAGCCTGAGCGCCTCCGCCGCCAAGCGCTTGGAGGCGGCTTTCCGCTCCCCGCCCCCGAGCATGGACCTGTCCCTGGCGCCGCCGCCTCGGGAGCGCCCGGCGTCCTCCTCCTCGTCGCCTCTGGGCTGCTTCGAGCCGGCTGACCCCGAGGGGGCAGGGCTGCTGTTGCCGCCGCCCGGGGGAGGCGGCGGCGGCGGCGGTGGCGGCGGGGTGGGCGTCCCCGGGCTGCTCGTAGGCACCGCCGGCGTTGGGGGCGAACCTAGCCTGAGCAGCCTGCCGGCTGGGGCCGCTCTGTGCCTCAAATACGGCGAGAGCGCCAGCCGGGGCTCGGTGGCCGAGAGCAGCGGCGGCGAGCAGAGCCCCGACGACGACAGCGACGGCCGCTGCGAGCTGGTTCTGCGGGCCGGCGGCGCCGACCCGCGGGCCTCCCCGGGCGCGGGAGGCGGCGGCGTCAAGGCGGCCGAAGGCTGCTCCAACGCCCACCTCCACGGCGGCGCCAGCGCCCCCCCGGGGGGCCCGGCCGGCAGCGGCGGCGGGGGCAGCAGCGGCGGGGGAAGCGGCGGCGGCGGCGGCAGCGGCGGCGGCAGCAGCAGCAGCAGCAGCAGCAGCAGCAAGAAATCCAAAGAGCAAAAGGCGCTGCGGCTCAACATCAACGCCCGGGAGCGCCGGCGGATGCACGACCTGAACGACGCGCTGGACGAGCTGCGCGCGGTGATCCCCTACGCGCACAGCCCCTCGGTGCGGAAGCTCTCCAAGATCGCTACGCTGCTGCTCGCCAAGAACTACATCCTCATGCAGGCGCAGGCCCTGGAGGAGATGCGGCGCCTCGTCGCCTACCTCAACCAGGGCCAGGCCATCTCGGCCGCCTCCCTGCCCAGCTCCGCGGCGGCGGCGGCGGCGGCCGCTGCCCTGCACCCGGCGCTTGGCGCCTACGAGCAGGCTGCCGGCTACCCGTTCAGCGCCGGGCTGCCCCCGGCCGCCTCCTGCCCGGAGAAGTGCGCCCTGTTCAATAGCGTCTCCTCCAGCCTCTGCAAACAGTGCACGGAGAAGCCTTAAACACCCCCCACCCCCGAAAAACATAAGACCGACCCCAAAGCTAGAGGAGAGTGAAAAGCTGCTCCCCACCCCCCTTTATTTGGTCCTCTCGTAGTCGTGAAACACTTGCAGAGAAAACAAAGCAGAGGCGAGAACTGCGGAGAACTATCAGAGACAAACGGGACTTCTGGCCTCGACATCCCCAGAATCTCGGTCTTCGGGGTGGGGAGGGAGGGAGGAGGGAGGTGGAGTTGGGATAGAGTATGGATGTCTTTTTTTCTCGGAAAAGTGGCAACTTTGGTGGCAGCCTAGACCGCGAGGAAGCAGAGTTTTCCTTTAAGGGTAAAAAATAAGTTGAGAAGTAGGTGTTATTAAGCGTGGAGAGTATTACGTGGCAAAATAGTTATCCTACTAATAATTGTGAATTTGGCCAGTGCTGAGGGGGAGAGGAGTCGTCCGGGGTTGGGTGGCTTGTGGCACGGAATATTCATTCAGACAAATCAGAAAGGGCACTTGAAAATAAATTTTGATTCTGAGCCAGGAGAAAAACTTGAAATGTAGATTTATTTAAATGAAGAAAAGAAAAACAAAAACAGGAAGAGACACGTTGCTATGAAAGACTTGTATTTTTTATTGTCTCTGAACTTTAATCCTGTGAAAATGCTCAAAAGTTTTGGCAAGAGTGATATTAAAAAAAAAACTGACTGTGGCTGAAAGAATTGCATTTAAAAATATTTATGTGCACCTTGTTACTTTCCACTCTGCAATGATGTATTAACGATTCATGGTATTTATTTGTTATTCTTCAATGACCCTTCCACATCAACAGTATTTATCCTGTGTTAAGGTCATGGGGTCTTATGTGCAGATTTTTTTTTAATGCCTCTAAAATTCTGTTTTATAGATTAACTTATATTGTGTGCCAAGTGTTTAAAAGGGTTTATTTGCCAACAAGTATGAAGAGACATATTGATGTATCTGAGCTGCTTAGGTTTATCAAAGGTCACCTGGATATCTTCAGCTGCATCATCCCTGTATTTAAATTGAGCTTTAATAAATTGCTTCAGTCCAAAAATTACAGGAAAGGTGTATTCTTAATCGATGAATGAATTGATCTCTTTTTTTGAAAGGGGACTCCTTTGCATTCTAAAAAGGAAAGACATCACAGCAATAGATCCTATAAGTAAGAACATGCTAAGCAAATATTTTTCCAGGCTGTGCTGTGCATTTTTAAAAGGTCTAATTTAATTGCTTTTAATATATGTATACATATATAAGTTATTTTAACTGTGGAGAATTATTTAAGTTGAAAGACTGGTTTGATTTGCCTATGGTGTGAAATCCTTTGTTATTTTTCTAAAAAAATTTTTAAAAGAAATAAAATAAAACTAAGGAAGAGCAAGAAGCTATTTACCCAAAGCGAGCTTTCAGTTTTAGTTTGCATGGCTGTTTGCCTGCCTTTCTATCCTACGAAAATCAAGAAAACCTTTTTTAAAAATGGAGTCCTGCTATTTTCCACTCCTTGCAGATAATACTAATTCAGTTTGTCAGGTTGGATGGTGAGTGGGGAGCTATGATGGATCTATTGGCGGGTTTTGGATGTGTAAAGAATGATATATATATTAAATAGGTCAATCAGACTATGACAGCTATGTACAACCATTTGTATGTGTATCTATGTCAGAGAGAATCTTTATTAAAATATTTTGATCAAACATTTCATTATGCTGTGCTTTGTGGAGGGAGCAATCACCTCTCTTCTGTGTTACTCTTTGCTTGAAAGGTAACAAAAAAGAAAGGAGTTTCAGAGAAGGTGGAACTAAAGTTTTGTCAGGGATACACAATTAGGAGCAGCCCTAGTTCACTTGTTTACTTGTTAAAGGACGATGGCTGGGCCTGGTCATTGGAGGATTGATAAATGGGGTCAGTGGTGAGACCCAGAGGAGGTCCAGAGCTCCTGTTTGCTGGCACGAACTTTGAAGGCCCTGCCCTCCCTGGAATTCTTCTCCCACTCTGTATGGCATTGTTAACTACCATGACCGGGCCCATCAGAGAGGGTAAAGTTTCTTAAAGAGTTTTTATCAAAATTTCCATCTCCAACTTCCTAAAAGCCAAGGAAAAGCAATGGATCTGGATTCTCTGAGGATGGATTGTATTGTGGCTTCTTCCCCTGCTTTTTTTTTTTTTTGTGACAGAAGAATCAACCAGGTTGAATTACATGCGTAAACAATGCCCATAGAGATTTTTTAAATGTTCTAGTGTTGCTAGTTAATGAGATTTGTAAGGGAGTATGTTTGGATTGGGTTGGGCGTTGATTCTATTAAAGAATGTCTGTATAGGCTTGTATTTGGACTTTAATAATGCCCTCAAATTTAGAAGGTTTGATTTTTATTGTGGTGGAGGTTAAAGAGACGGTGATGGTGAAGTTATAGTGTTTCCTCTGTAGGCAGTTTGCTAAATGCGTTTTGGTCTGTGTAGCCTCAGCCCATAATGATATCCCTAAATGCCATCAAACTTAGTGGGGGGTGAGGGAGGGTATTTTCTGCTCCACTTGCCATCAAAAAAGATTAATCAGAACCTGTAACTTTTCAGAAAATGTAACAGCAAAGGGCCTTGAAGCTGAAGCCCTCCCAGTCTGGGAGTGGGAGTAGAGGGAGGGAAGAGACCAGGGCAGCCCCCAGGCAGGAGGAGACCCGTCTCTCAGCATTTACCAGACAAAGCCTGGGTGCGTCTAATTATGATTATTAAAACAATTTCCATGACGATGTCTAATATTATGTTAATTTGAAAACAACTGTGTATGAAAACTGTCTACTATAATACCTAAATTCATTTAATGAAACACATCGTTAAGGCAATTAAACCTCCTGGATGTGATTAAGAAACATAATTATGACACTGTTCTGCGCCATAATTGGGTGCCTTTAATCAAGGGGTAAAGTGATCAGCAACACAGCCATTAGTTTGTATTGTTCTGGCCCTGCTGTCCACCATTCTGATTAGGAATTAACCACAGCCGCCATCAGTCGAATTGTTTTTTTCTTCTTTTTGCATGTTAACATCGTAGGGGACACATTCGCTGCAAGATTCGACTGCTTAATATTTCTCATTATTAAGAAGGCCTCCTTGATGTATTCCCTCTGTAACCTCTGTGCTGTTCAACTAGTATTAGAAATAGTACAAATAACAAATCTTGAACTTCAGGAGAAAAAGGAAAGCTCACCCTCCTTTCACCCTTTAATTACTCAGTCTCCAGCCCTTAGTCCTGAAGGAGACTGGAAATGATTGGGGGTCGGGGAAAGGAGAGGATGTTGAGAATAAATCGGAATGTCAGACAAATATGTATAATTGTTCAAAGTAGCAGGGTTAATACCATTTATTTTCATTTTGATAATTTCAGACAAATTAATTCTCTTTCCAAATCCAGGAGCTGACCAGCGTTGGGTTCTAGGAATAAATGTGGGACATCTAAAAGGGGCAGGGGAGGACTTTTCGGTGGTTTACTTAGGCGGCTTTCCCTGCGCTAACCCCAATGTTTCCAAACTTTCATTAGCAGCAGATTTTAGGGAAGGAAACCCATGATTGAAGAGAAAATTCTTCCCACACCCGGCAAAACCCCCGGCCGCTTTCCGGGGCCCCTGGACTCCTGGATTTCAGCCCAGTATGGAAAGTTGGCCCACACACTTGTGGGCCCCAGTATGTCCTTCCAGTGTGCATCATCTACTTCGGGACTGGGTGACTGAATACCAGGGAATCAGTGTGGTCTTGCTGAAGTGCCCTTGGGCCAAAACAGAAATTCTGGCCCCTAAAACTGCGGCGTCTGCCAGAGAACCTCGGTCAGCCCCAGAGCCTTCGTCCACCGCGCTTTGGGGCGTTTCTCCTGGGAGCAGGGGACGATCCCCGCTGCTCAGGTTTCTTAGGAAACTGACACTGGGCAGAGGAGGCCGAGCGAGGAGCCAGAGTCCCACCTGGGCTTTTATTCCACCGGTTTCCTTCTCTAACTTCTGTCTAATTTCAATTTCCTTCTCTAATTTCGAATTCCCATTTAGGTCTCATCTCCAGCTTGACATGGGGTACCTACAGGAATGAAGCGCGTTGAGGCTTTTCGTGGACTCCTACAGGACCAGCAAATGATCACCTTCGAAGAGCTCACTAGTTACCCCTCCTCCCTCCCCGTGGTGCCTGTGTGTGTGTGTGTGTGTGTGTGTGTGTGTGCGCGCGTGTGCGTGAGCGCGCGCTCAGCAATGCGCTCTCCACTCTCAGTAGCTGGGCATCCCCTCCAAGACCCTGTGTTGAGCTTAAATTCCGCTCCCTCCTATGGCACCCGGCACCCATCCTTCCTGCCAACAGCTCTCTAGGGAGGGCCAAGGCTCCACAGGGTTCCCGTCTCCGCGCTCACGGCCCGGATGCCGAAACCCAACCTTCTACGCGCCCGGGACCCTGAGATTGCTCCAGCAAGAGTGGCATTGACTTTTCCAATGTAATGACTTATGAAAGATATAATCATGTGTTAAATTGAATCCTCCGTTTAACTGTTAATGGTGTGCTCTGGGCACATTTACGTATTAGATGCTATGGTAACTAATTACCACTAGGAAAAAGGATAATACACTTCCCAGACTTTGAAAAATAATGATGAGAGTTCACTTCCCGGCTCGCAGCACACAGTGGCGGCTCTGCCGGGCGGAGCGGCAGAGCGGAGACCCGAACGTGTGCCGGTGGAAGGAGGGAGGTGATGAATCCTGGTCGGGAGAGGCTCCTTGGTAAAAGCTTTCATGAAAATGCGATTCAATGGGGAAGTGAGGGATGGGGAGGGCCCACTATACGGTGCTGCCTCTAAACAGAATTAAATTGCAAAACAAACGTCAGAAAGAGAAGTATTCTTTTAATTAAAATGCAGGTCAGGCTGAATTAATCACATGCCAAGCAACTTTACATCAATTAACATTTTTTGTTGTGTGGGCAAAATACATGAGCCCGTCTCCTTCAAGGTCTGCGTTGGCGCTTATAACTTGGATGCCCCTGGATCCGCCAAGCCAATGAGCTGCGGGTTGATTTAAAGCTGGCCTTTTACATCAGGCATTGGGCACAGTCGAAGGAAACGGGAGGGAAAACTAGGAGACAGCAACTTAAGGGTAAAAACAATTCTCAGGGTAAGAGTCTTTTCCTCTCCCCGCCGGATCTCTCTGACTCTTCGAATCGGTTGATGAATGTTTACAAGAACCAGGGTTCTGTAGACTGTGCAAAATAGCCAGGTGTCTGTTTCGCCCCAGGGCCAGGGCCAGTGTTTGTGCTGGGACCCGGGAGGGCAGGAGGAAGGAGGGGGCGGCTTTTCCCACAGGCCAGCCTGCCAGCCCAGGGTTGCAGACAGAACGACGTCCACAACACGAGTGCCCACCGCGCTACTTTGCTCAGGCTGCGCCCCGGGAGGGACTCGGGATCCGCAGCCGCAGAGCACCCCTTCTCCTGGTCCGTCCCCTGCACTGACGTCCTGGGCCCCTTCTGCAGGGCGCAAGGCCCCTGAACCTCTAAGTGCCTAGGGACAGAACGCGAACTTCGGGGGCTCTGCCTCAAACTGTCTTTCGAGGGGAGGCACTAGGATGGGGTTGTCCCCTGACCCCCGTGGCCTGGAGAGTTCACCTGCAGGTGACAGGCTTGTAAGAAGCACCCCGCAGCCGAGCCAATCCCGGGAATTCTGTGAAGGCGTCCCAATTTTAAGCCCCAAAGAGCTCATCGCTTCCTAGCAAGGCAAAGAAAGTGTGCTCGCTTTCCTTGAGGCTCGATTTTGGTTAAATTCTATCACTTTTTCTAAATGACTCGTCTTAACATAATCCAGGAGACTGTGGACTATTGCAGAACTATCAGGTCCCCCTGAGTGCGTGTGCATGTGCCTGTGGGACTGTTCTTTCTTTCCTCTCCCTTGTGTTCCCGAATTCCGACGATATAGAAATACAGATTAGAGAGCTCTGGAAGAGAAATTACTGGGCTGGGAAGGTTAGACTGCAAAGGGAAAGAGGGTTTTGCGGTTACCAGCCCTCCAGCCCCCAATATATCATGGACAAGCCTATCTTAGAAGTCACCAGGATGCTCAGATGGGGAGTTGGCTTTTATTAGTCACAAGGTGATATCGTTTTCCTTCCCAGCTTGGGAAAGAGTTAATTCTTTCCCAAAGACCATAGTTGCCCTTGTCTTCTCAACCTGATTCAGAGATGCAATAAAAGATGAAGCAAATTTATGATCTGTTTCAAGCACTTTATTGCTGTATTTTTAAATTCATATATGCACATAGAAGAACTACGATCTGTGAATAATTTGAAATGTGATACTAGAATGATACATTCTAGATAAAACATAACCATATCTTTATATAATTGTCTCAGATTAAAAGAAAAAAGAAAAATAGATTTCTAATGTGGCCCAAACTGAAAAACTAATGACAACCATAAACTGCTAACTAACCATAAATGAACATCTTCATCAAATGCTAAAATGGTGTCAGTGGTTATATAAAGCAATTATTATTTCTCTTTACAAGTTTTAGAATAAAGTTCGGGGCTATTTAAAGGACCCATTATTTACCAATGCTTCCCAATCTTAAAGATTTCATATCACTCAAATCTGCTATGTTAATAGGGATGTTTAGAGATGAGAATTTAGTTTTAAACATAAAAATGCTTCATGGCCTAACCTCATTTTATGCATTTACTCTGCTCTGGTAATTACTGAAGAACTTGGTGTAAGGATTTGTGTCAAATATCCTTATCTCCTCTCTGAAAATGGAAGACAAATAATTTCTTATTATGTGAGAGGGTCAGATTATGTACCCAACTGGTTAAAACATTAAATCATGCACTGTCTGTTGAAGCAAGTGCAGCAACATTTGCCATGCACAGTCTCTTTCTGCAGAGCTGTGGTCAAAATTCAGATGCTAAGCTGAGCCTGTCCCCTCCATTTGAGACTTCCATGAAAAAAAAAAAACAGAAAAAGATTTTCTTAACCAGGCCTCCACAGAAACATGAAAAGCCATGAAAGAGGAAAGGAAATCTATCTATTAAATCTATGAATGTATCGGGGCGCAGGGGCAGGGAATAACTTAATTTTCTTTTACAGAAGCATCAGGCATATATATCTTTAAAGTGTAGATTTCTCAAAAGAGTGTAATTAAGTAAAATCTGGAATTATTCAACAAAGTAAGCTCTTTTTAAAACTTAGAAAATTGTGTTTTTATGAAAACAAAATACTGATTTGGACTATGGAGGATCTGGGTGGAACACACGCAAATTATCTCTGCCACTCAGGTGTTACTTCCTGTGTGTTGCCCTATTGGGTAGTTATTGTGGATAAACATCTCCAAAGGTCAAGGATTAACTAAGATCTGCAACAGGCTAAGTCCTATGATCACTGTTTAGTTTAACTTTTGACAAGCATTGTTTAGTCTGAGGACTTTCTTCTTTAAAAATGAATACCATTTTTATAGCTTTTCTTGTAAGTCTAAAATTAGTTTAAAATAAAGTTAAAAAAATACTGAACTTTAAAACATGGAGAAAGTACTACTTCCTGTATGCTTCTAGATTAAAAAACTTCAAAAGTGATTTCAAATACTTTAAAAACTATTCCATTTAAAGTATAAAACAAAGGCATTTATAAAATTTTAAATATACTGGCCAGTTCTTAGAAGTTATAGAATGAAAGTATACTTCATTTAAACAGTAATTTGAACATGAAAGACAAAATCACTTACTTGAAAATGTGGGTTGTCAGGTAATAATGACATATATGTTAACTTTAACGGTTAGTTCTTAGAAATAAAAGTTACATGAAATAAATGTTCTCTGGCAAACAGATAAGAATCTCCAGCTAATATGTGCTTTATAAGTGTGTTAATTTGACTCAACGATAAATCATTAGGTATTACTACGTTTACCTGTTACTTCTACTGCCCTAGTTTCTCCTATAAGCACAAAACTTGTAAGTTGTAAGGGAAGTGAAATACCTCATGAGTCTATCTCTAAATTTACTTTCTAGGTAGTCTTCAGTATATCATGTCTCTCCTTATAAAAATGAATACATTTAGGAATTAAGAACATAAACTATACCTCAAAAAATTAACAAAAATGATATCAAACACACTTACAATTACCAGCATAGCCACTATTTTTTTTCTATTCAACTATATCCTCAATAGAAAATGCACATTACTACTCACATGACCATGGATAATGCCAGACAGTTCTGCAAAATTATTGTTTACTCAGTAAGTGTTTTTTAGAGTAAAATTGAATGCAAAGGTAATTATTTCATAGATTGTCCATTTAATGACATAATTTACACTAAGTGTTCAGCAATACTGAACTGCCTAGTTCAAATGAACAGGAACACTTTGAGTCTAGCGCGATCTTTAAAACATTAATGGAGTGTTTCTTAGAAAAGCTAAGTGTCCCAGTAAAATGCTGTATGTACAGTTACTGAAGAAGCCACACTTCACCAACAGCATGTTCTGTGTTATGTTTTATTTACAGCTTGCATTTCAGCTCTATGAATACAAAGAATAGTGTCCAAATATTACTCAGCCTCATTCATTATCTGTGGTAAAGTGATCTGCAGAAGACGAAGACCACATCTCTCTTATGTGGAAAGAAATGGAATCTCTCTCCCATTCTTGTTGTTCTTATACATCTCTCCACAGAATAATAGCTATTATTAAGAACTACAGCCTAAGAAGGTCAGCCTGGTTAAAATAAACTTGTTTCAAAACTTATTAGTCACTGATATTACTTGGATCTGTTTTTATTTCCCACATAAATAACTAAGTGAAAATACATTGAAACATATTCTGAATATAACAATTAATGTACTTTTATTGAAAGTATGAGAAAATAAAAATATATGTATATGTATGTGTCAGTGGGAGATGGGGATTTGGGGATCTTCAGACAGCAAAATTATTTCCCAAATAATTTACTATTTGTAATCAAATCTTCTGTCACCCAACATGCTCCTAGTATGGAAATAAGGGGACACAGTCATTCACTTGTGCTTTAAAAGTTAATTTATTGGCTTGTTGTAAATTTAAAAAGCAACATTAATTGAGTTACAAAGCACTTGCATTTCTTACCTAAGGACTTTTCAAGATAATCTGCTTCCTCATAAATCCACCTATATACCATTTTAAAATCAAAAGAGTATTAAACAAACATTCAGGACAATTTTTTTTTAATATACAGCACTCCTCTGCTTAAAAAATATTTTAAAATGTAAGTATTGCCAAATTACCTCCTTTAAAAAATTGTTCAGGAGAGATTTTCACGAATTAAATTTATCTTACTCAAGATATTATAAACAAAGTAAACATTTAAGCAAAAAAGTTCCATCGTCAATGATCACTGATTTAGATGAACAATGTGAATTAGACTAAGTAATAATTGCTTTAGAGAAACATTAGAGAGCTTTATGTGATCATCCACTGTAATTTAAAATAATGCTACAGGGAACTAAATCTTGGCTTGCTAACTTTTTCCTAATCGAGTATGTGAATATGAATACCTAATAATGCAGTTCAAGTACATAATGGTTTGCAATATTGGCAAGTTTAATAGATTAAAGCAGTGTACATTCTCAGGGCCTATAATTCTTGTTTTATAATTATTGACATTGTTTTATACGAAGATCAAAGTCTAGATAGTTTTTGTGCTTTGACCTTTGAAATTGTTTTTAAGATTCCATAGTTAAATTTGAAGAAGTAGCTTACAGGAAATGCTACCCAAATTATTTTTCATGAGAAAATAAACAGAATCATGCAAATTTTGAGTATAGAAGCTCCTCTGCCTCACACTTGTGACCCAAAAGTTAATGAGAAAATGGAGAAAATATAATGAAGTACGCCACGAAAGCCAAACGAGGCAGATAAAAGTCCCCGAATAGGTGGCTTATCAGCATTCCTTACTCAGTGATAAATAGCTTTTCCCTGAATATCTTCAGAGCATTTAGCGTTTGCTAACTGAATGCTTCATTACTGTTGGTCATTGATATAAAATAATATTTTTAGTTATTCATTTTCTTTCATTTGAAATTTAGAAGAGGCTTAAAAATGAAAAGATGAGTTTTCACTATATGTAAAATACAGCTTTTAAAAAATTCTGAAGCCTCAATGATTGTATTTGGTTTTCGTTATTTTTAACATATAATCACAATACTTGATATATATGTTTTATTGTATGTAATTAGGCTCACAGTAATTTCTCATTACAGAACATTAATTTGGAATGAGTGATGGAAGTTTCGTTAGAACTGGTGATGAATCAGAATTTTAAAATAGTTTTAAGGAGATGATTTATTACAACTACATTTATAATAAATTAGTTGGGTATGTAGTGTGTTCTCTAATAAATTATGTGTTCTTGAAGAAGGGTAATCCAGTGCATAGCACCACATCTCGGATAGAGGAAATGCTCAATAAGTGTTTGACTGAATAAATGAATAATGAATTAACTAATGACAAAAAATGGTTCCCTTTAACAAATACAAAAGAACAGTTTTTAAAAGGCACAACACTGTCAAAGTATCACTTCTACAACTTTAAGTTTGTATATTGCATTACACTTTTCAAAGTAAGTTTGCACATCTTACTGTGTTCAGTCCTCATAATGAACCCTGGTGTCAAAAGGCCTTAATATTTTTATTTTGCAAATATGGAAACTGAAGCACTGAGAGGCAAAGTGACTTGTTGATGAAAACAAACCAGTTATGTCATAGCTAGAATCCATGTCTTTTAACTTATTTCTCCATGACATTTATTCTATTTATAAACAATCTTTAATTACCAGATTTAAGCCTGTCACAAGACTCTCTTGTTTTGGTTCTACCACCCATTGCTTTTATGTAATATTTTACATAATACTTCTACTCTAAATTCCTTTCGCTATAAATTAAGCAGAAATTAGAATGGAATACTTTTCTGTGCTCCCTCTGCTGTAGCAGCACAAAAGTGTACTACTAAGATGAATTTAAGAATCTGGAAGCTTCCACTTCAGGCAACATGGTGGAATAGATGTCCTAGTACAAAACGAATGGGCTATACTTTGTGGCAGGCAGAAGATAAAGCTTGGGGCCCAAGCGGGGCATGTGTGTGTGTATGTGTGTGTGTGTGTGTGTGCGCGCATGTAATCCAAGACCTGTACACAAAGCCAAGAATTTGCAGACACAGCACCTTCAGTAAGTGACTTAGAAAGAAACCTTGCTCCACAGAGAAGGACTGTGGGTATACTTGCCTGTCTCAGCCTTGACTTTGGGTAAAGGGGAAAAAAACCCCAGAAAGTCTCTCCTGTCTATTCCTACTCATAGGGTTGCAGTCTGGCTGATTTAGGGCTAGAACCCACACTATCTATGTTGTTCCCAATCCCCTTTCAAAATACTCAAGTTGAAAATGTAAAGTGATCTGAAGTTGATAGTAACACCAGCAGTCAGACAAAAGCAAACACAAATTCTCTCTGGAGGTGTGAACTTTAAACTCAGGTCTTAAAAAAATGTCCAGAGATAAAATTCCAAGGAACATGGGCCCAGTAAACAAGCCATCCTGAGGCAGAGTTAAAAGAAAAGCAAACTACAGAATCAGACCCACAAAACACTGATGATGTGGAAATACCAGGTACAGAATGGAACACAAGTCTGGAACATCTCAGAGAATGAAGGCTGACACGGCCTGTGTGTGTGTGGGCACGCGTGTGTGCGTGCCTGTATGTGCGCGTGTGCATGTGGGCGTGTGCACGCGTCAGTGTGTGTGCGCGTGCATGTGGGCGTGCGCACACGTCCATGTGCGCGCGCGCGTCTGTGCACGCGTGTGCGTGCGTGTATGTGCGCGTGTGCACGCGTCAGTGTGTGTGCGCGTGCATGTGGGCGTGCGCACACGTCCATGTGTGCGCGCGCGTCTGTGCACGCGTGTGTGCGTGCATGTGTATGTGTGCGCGTGTCTGCACGCGCGTGTGCACGCATCCGCGCACGCGTGTGTGAGTGCGTGCGCGTGCGTGTGTGCGAGCGCGTGTGTGTATGTGCGCGTGTAGTGAGGCTGCTGATGACAGGGTTTGCAGCTCAGGCTGGAGGGTGGAGCACACAGTAGTGGGAGGACGTCTAGGTTCTCCTTTGGCCTCTCCCCCCAAATTAACGTCCCACCAACACAGTTTCCAACACTGGGTAAATAGAGCATTAAAACATGGTGGGTGCACATAATGGGTTACTATACAGCAGTTAGAAGCAACAGATTAAATATACATAAAGTAATACGGATATATCTTTAAAAATATAGAGTGTAGTTAAACATTAAGAAGAATAATGATTTATATAATATACATTTATGAAAGTTAAACACATATGCACCCAAGATAATAACATATGTTTTATAAAACACATACAAATAAAAAGATACACACCAAACACAGACTTTTTGCCTCTGATGGGGAGGGGTATAATGGTGGCCATTAGCGATAAAATAGAATGAGTAAATAAAGCCAGAGGGCCTTGTTTGGGCCAATTATAATTGTGTACCATGAACTAAGGGGCATAAGGCATGTGATCACTCAGTCCTATGAACTTGAGGTTAAAATAAAAAGAAGGAAGAAACAAACTCGATGGATGGGTTAAAGAGGAGAATAAACTGGCAGAGAAATCTAAAGATCCAAAGAAATTACCGAGAATGTAAATAATACCAGGCAAAAAAGTCAAACAACATGGAGTACAGAGAGAGATACAGAGCCTGAGGGAGGAAATACTCAAAGAGATAATGACTGTGAACATTCTACACTTCATGAAAGACACCATGACATGCAAGCATGATAAACAGAAACTAAGAACATCAAAGACAAGGAGAGCACGTTAAAGCTGTCCGAGAGGCAGACTACCTACTGAATAATTAAACCGAATAAAGGCTAACCTCTTCAGAACATGAGATATCCTCAAAGCCCTGTGAGGAAATCACTGTCAATCTAGACTTGTGCATCTAGCGAAATCACCTTTCAGGAATGAGGGCAAAAAGGAAAACATCTTCAATCCGGCAAAAACAAAGTTTAGACCGGTAGACCTTCACTAAGGTGCACTTAGAGTATGGACTTCAGGAAGGAGAAAATAGATGCTAGAAAATCTATTTAGTTACTAAGTATGGTTAAGTATTTTATACTGTTATTTTTAAAATCAATTTCCTTTTCAAAAACAATAGCACATTTCCAAAATATCAGAAGTTCCAAAGAATGCAGCATGAATTAACTGGGTTTAATTACCTGCTTTGCCTGTTTATATACGGCCTCAGCAGTTAGGTAGGATGCCAGACGATCACGTGGCAATCTGATGCCAGCAATCTTTGAATCCTCCATACTATGCTGCATTGTGGCATATGGAATTATACTGTATTACATAATGCTGTAATTCAAATAATACAAATAAACTCCAAGTCCAAGAGGTGAGGCGTCAAGAACAAATACTGCTATCTAATTTCTCAGTTGGTGTAAATGGAAACATTTAGGAAAGTTAATTCCAATACTGGCATAACCCTTATAGTTTACACTGGAGTCAAATGCTACAATCA
The DNA here is from genome assembly GCF_963924675.1 of Phocoena phocoena. Classification (NCBI taxonomy): domain Eukaryota; kingdom Metazoa; phylum Chordata; class Mammalia; order Artiodactyla; family Phocoenidae; genus Phocoena; species Phocoena phocoena. Next base: position 10,917,196 of record NC_089235.1, read on the forward strand.
GCCCTGTACTGAGCTCAATATTTACTCCTACAATAAACCTAATACTAATGTCTAGGGCAACTGCTGAATATATAATAGGTTTTTGTGTGTTCTTACACTGATAAATCTTATCAGTGTCTCACTTGAACATGAGTGGCCTTATATAACAAGAAATTTTGTTCTATGGAGCCACAGTATACAAAGTAATAAAGAACATTTATGGATGATTAAATATTGAAGTGAAGTTGAAGCATTTAATCTACTGCAAAACTCATTTAATGCAAACGTACCCTGGCAATATAGATATTATTGATATTATACTTGAAGGGAACATTTTCATCCAGTGTATCTCATGGAAATTTAATTTCCTTCTTCTCTGAGAACTTGGAATTTGTTAGACTGTGTCCATTTCTAGCACAAATTTCCATTAGTACATAAAGTGTATTCTTACATATTAGAGAAGAATTTGTGACTTTAAAAAAATCCCACAGTGTCAAATCTATTGCTGCGAAGGCACATTTACTACGACACTTGCAAATCACAATATGTATGAAGAAACTTAAAAAAAGCTACTTTAAGTTAATCATTATGTTGATTTTGATGTCAATTTCATGCCACCATGCAGTTTCTTTCTTTTTTTTGATGGGTTTTGTGACAAAGTACAGACTGGACTGATCTCAGATCAAACAGAAATTGGCACTTTTAAAACAAACAAAGCAATTACATTTGAAGAAATTAAAAACAAATAGATGAGCTAAGGACATTTAGGTTAGCTTTGAAAGATTTCTTTTCTTTCCTTTTAGCTTCTTTAAGATTTTACTTTGTACCTAAATAAAACATCAGAGTCTGGATACTGAATACCAAACAAAAAGCGGTTGTAGTTTAGTTCTAAGGGCTTATCATCAATTATTTCTGAATCAAAATAAGTTAAAAATACAACCAACAATTGCTTTATCTCAACTATTGCCAAAAATCGGCCTGGACATTTGCTGACTCCAAATCCAAATGGCATGTGGTAATACTTCAACTTTTTCCCTCTTTTAAAAAAGGTGGTTTTCTTCTTACCACTTTCTGTAAAACGATCAAATCTAAACTCCTGTAAAGAAGAAAACAGAGTGTTAAAATCAAAAATTTCCATGAAATAGTTTGAGTTCAGGTTCACACAGTTGCCAGCTCTCCCTGCCCATCTTTTTTTTTTTTTTTTTTTTTTTTTTGAGTTACACGGGCCTCTCACTGTTGTGGCCTCTTCCGTTGAGGAGCACAGGCTCCGGACGTGCAGGCTCAGTGGCCATGGCTCACGGGCCCAGCCGCTCCGCGGCATGTGGGATCTTCCCGGACCGGGGCACGAACCCGTGTCCCCTGCATCGCCAGGTGGACCCTCAACCACTGCGCCACCAGGGAAGCCCCTCCCTGCCCATCTTAAAAGGCTTCTTTTAACCCAGCAAACACCAGGAAGTAAAACTTAACTAAGTGCAAATCATGTATGAACTTTCAAAAAACCCCAGTGTTATTAGAAAATTACTTCTCCCATATCAAACAAGTACAAACTTTTCTATATGACTTTTCTTCACATTTCTCTCCTATACTGAGTTTCCTAAGTATAGAGGCAGTATTTCTGTTTTTGTTCTCTAAGGTGGGTCTCCACATACGGGCACTTGAAATACCAATGTTGGGTAGAGGGAAGGGCTCCTGCAGAGCTACCATGGTTAGCGGACAGTGAATCCTACTGGCCCCAGAGGCTGCCTACCTAAGGATCACTCGTGTGCCCTTCTCTATCCCTTCCCATCAGCTACTGATGGATGAGAAGGATGAGTTTGGGATTTAGTGTTGGGATGAAATAGATATTAAATAATAAGATTCACATTAGGCACTAGAGAAGAACTAAGCCACAAAATCGGTCTGGCTTGTGTTTTGATGTTGTATCGACTTTCTCCTATGACAGCTCTATTTAGAATGAGTGTTCTTTGGGTTAACTCTCTTGGTTTCTGAGATGTTTTCACAAGTAAGTTATAGTACTTGTTCCAGAAAATTACGGGACTGGTTTATGGAGGGTGTTGGGTCCTCCATCTTAATATACTCTCGTGTGAGTCTCTGAGAGGACACTGAAGGACCTTATCTTAGCCCATGGTGAATTAAACCATTGATTACATTAACGCACATGGCACGCATGACAATGACCAAGTCTTTCCCGTACGCGGTGCTCATTAGCATTAGACCTGCTCAGCTCACAGCTTTGCTATGAGCTATGAAGCCAAAGGCAAAGAAGCAGGTCAGACTGAAAGCATTTAGTTTATAGCGAAAACCCTACAGTTCACGTATAGATACTGAATCCGTCACAGATGATCTGATTTTCTCACTCAATGCCAGTATTCATGTCAGCAAAATCATTTCCTTTAAAAGTATTGGTTTTATCCCCACTTACCTAGGATACTGATGTTGATAAATATTCAAGCTTAGAGAACACATTTTGTGTGGTTTCTATTCCACCCCCTAAACTTGCAAGTTGATGAAATCATAATGGCAAAATTAATCTGCAACAGAGTGCAAATATATTTTCCCACAGATGGTTCTGGGATGTATCTGGATAGGATCTAACCAGTGCTAACCTAAAAGTATCTGTCCATCCTTGTAGTAAGGATAAGGACATTCTCTGTGGACATCCACTTTGTTACTGGAGATAGGATGGCTATACGGTACTCTCTCCCAGTAAATCTTTTTCCATTCCTGGGGCCCAAGCCTGCTTGCCTGGGTTCAGTACAGGTGCTTCCTCCTTCTTACTGACCCATCTGAGGAGACCAGCGCTCTTCCCAAGAGCTCCTTCCCTAGGCCAAACCAGTCGATGTCAATTGTGCCACGAAATGGTTTTCTATTCTGAAACGCTCTCCCTGTGGTCAGTCCTATGGTTTAAGCCAGAACATGCAAAAGGAAAACTTGGCTTGTATGACTTCATAGTGTTCTGATATCATAAATAAACCAGAGACTGTCATGGCTTTTCTGTACTTCCTCGTGCACGTGAATAGGCAGCTGAGAAGTCACACTGACCAGCAAAGAATGCCGAAGTGCTCTCCCAGCCCTGCCATGTTCAGTGAGCGTACGTTCAATTCCCCCAAACATCTAGTCAACCAGTAAGGTCACTCCTCTAGCTTTCCATCACCTTCCATTCGATTTCCGCACAATAAATATCATAGAAATTCCTATTTAGTTGTTTATATTATGAAACAAGAAGGGAAAAGGCCAACTTCTTTTGCTCTGTGGCTACCATTAAGCTCAAAGGGCATATGGGCATAAATAGCTTTTTGAGTCAAAATTTCTGCTCAGTTTGTTTTCCGTTGCCAGGACATGGAGAACCCAAGCAGGAGCCAATTTTAGGAAGGGCTTGTGGCAGCTGCTAAGAATATAGTCTGGTTTTAGAAAAAAAGAAGGGGTGTAATAGTCTCACCCCAGAAATTCTGGGGCCACAGTGACATAGAACAAAAAGTTAGAAGGCTCAAGATGCTTTGATTTTTGATCTGGAACAACTTGAATACAGGATTTGTCATGTTGCAGTGACCATAATAGCTGGGTGCTTCACGATTAAAAAGGGTCAATTAAATGCAATATTATTCAATGGATAAGAATAGAGGAATCATAAGAGAAAAGCATGAGACACTGAAATTCCCCATCACTCCTCTACTGACTGTTGTGGTTGTTCCTCAACATCTTCCTTCTGCATGAGATCTCTCGAGGCACCAATTGTGGTAATCACATTGCTCTGGCCTCTCACTGATTTAGGAGAGGGTGTATGAACCCGTCTCTCGGTGCTACAGGGGAGGAGTGTATGGGGCCATCTGGGAGAAGTTCCCTTCTTGTGAAGAAAGAAAAACACGACAAAATGGTCCATCACTCTTCCTCCTCTAGACCTGGTTATATGTGAATATGATGCCTGCAAGGCTGCAGCTATGCTGTCACCAGGCTGAAGCTAGCCCTCAGGAGATGGCAAGCCAAGAAATCCCAGGAGATGGGAGGTGTCACACTGCCTTATTTATCTCCATATTTTCAAATCCCCACCAGAGTGCTGTGCACAGTGAGTTTCCATATATGTCTGTTGAATTAGTGAATAAATACATGACAATATATTTTAAAAGCAATCTTCAAACTTTTGAAGAAAACAGAGATATTGAATGAATAAATAAAGATGGAGAGAATGAAGAGTAGATGAATATTCAAAAAGAAAATATTTACAAATAGAAAATGGTATAATATTTAGCACTAGAAATAAAGATTGGGTAGATGATACAATTTCCTGGATAGAGAAGAATTTTGGGTATAAGTGACTGAGGAACACTGCGTACCACCCTAATCTGTGTCCTCCAAATTTTATGTTTAGTTCAGTTCAACAGCTTGTTTTTAGCACTTCCTGTATGTGTAGCATTGAAGTTCAGTGGTTGCTCAGTTTATGTTTGTATCCTTGAAATGTACTAAATGGCACAATCTCTATTCCAGTTTGAGAGACAGACGAAAAATTATTGAGAGTATTTCCACATTTGTCATGACTAGTATATTCTAATAATAGTGGAAATAATCAAAAGAATGTTGATACAACAATTTTTATAGTGATCTAGAATTTTTTCAAGGGCTTTCAAATTTATCACTTTATAATCCTTACACCTCCGAGAAGTAGGCTGGGCAGACTTGCATGAGGTGAAATAAGGTTTTTCATCTTCAGAGCCTTGGCGGGGGGTTGGGGGTACGTCAAAGGCTTTGTAATTACTTTGTTGTTTCCCTGTGTCCTTACTTTAGGAGGCTATGTGGTTAAGGTAATGCGTTACCATCTTAAATGTTGGCTGTTTCTTCCCTATGGCCCAGCCCTTTATACCTCAGCACCTCCATAGAAAAATCAACCAATAGATCTGGTCTTCTCCATAGCTCTATTTTTGGATGCTGCATTTTGGCAGAAAAGTAATCATCACCATTTACTGATTACTTGAGAGCCAGTGGCTAGAATTCTGGCTGACAACTGACAAATTTGAAGAAGCCTTCATAAAATTTTTTAAAAGTATCCATTCCTAGTTAATTAAGAGATCATCTAGATTTTCTTGGGTAGCATTTAGACCGATACAGAAAGAAGAAAAGAGAATTGGGAACACGTGTTTCCTTTTGCTCTCTCTCATTGTTTTAATTTCACGTGCCAATTTTCTTTTCCACATCAGCACGTGCCACCTGACTGGCTAACATTACAATAAGCTAAGGAACCCATATTCAGGAAAAGAATAATTCTTAACACAGCTTACGTGTTGGTAGCTTATAGGCCCAATTAGGTTCCCGAACATTTTTTGTTTAGCCTACATTGTGTTTTAAACTTAATTTCTCCAAACATTTAAAAATTCTAAGCTTCACTCAGAAATCTGAAGTTTAAAAAAAATAATAAAAATGACTTGGTCACATCAGGTCTACATGCTTGTTAAGGACTGAGGGTTGGTTCCAAAGCAGTCACATGGTCTCCCTTAGATGCCTCCTGGGCTGTCCTTTCACCAGAGTTCTTACCACTCCTGATAGTATTGCTATATTTACACACAAGCCACCTCATCTACTGGGTCTAATTAGGCCCAGTACACATTTGAATGTGCGATATCTGTAGTGATTTAACATTTCAACTGAAGTATATTTTCACTTTCAGAACCTTCATCCATCTCAGCACCTCCTATTTATTTCCTTCTATGGGTACTCTCCTGCATGCCAGGCACTGAGAATTCAGAGAAGGTAAGGACAAGGTCTCTCCCCTCCTGGAACTTACAGTATATGGACGCACAGGCAAACAAGTAATTGCAAAATACCGTGGGGTGTGCCCCATAACAAAGGTACACCCAGGCCACGGAGTGAGCAGTGGCAGATTCTCTGAGGAATGAGGTGGGAATCAGGGACAAAGAAGAGGTGATTAAAGGGGATTATTGTGGAGTCACCTGGAGTCTCTCGGTGGACAAGAGAGGCATTCAACAATAGAGAGATGGGTGAAGGAAGATATAACCTGTTTCTAGAATGAAATATTCTAGGGTCTCTTGGGCTTGAACATCCTGAAACCATGCCTCATTGGGTTGGGGGGAACCAATGTTCCACTAAGGCACCTCAGGTTCCATGTCCTCTGAGACTAACTATACTTATATCTGGAGCTGGTCTTCCTCATGATTTTAGCCTAAGAGCTATTGGCTACTTTCTATATCTAAGGGCTGGTCTTCTCATTCAAGATCTGGAGGGTACAAAAGTCAGGCAGTGGAGAGTATGAACTTCGGATGAGCTCCTGGGATAGTGCTGTACGTGACAAAGGCCAAGGATGGAATTTTCCAGAACTTTCTTCTCTTTTCTTACTGTGAGTGCATGATTGTTTTGGGATGGGCATCCTTTACACGAGCATCTATAGCATCTACTTATTGCCATCCTAAGTTATTAAGAACAAAAGGAATCAATCCATAAGCCTGAGAGTGGTAAGTGCTCAGTAAATGTTTATAGAATGAATGATTACATAAGGCCTTGCCAAATCATATAAAATTGGTTCTGAACTATACCATTTTTTTTCTGTGCCGATAACTATCAGCATTCCGCAACTAATTTCAAGGAAACAATACCACAGCAAAAATTAGCTAGTTGATTTGAACATTAGTCAGGCATAGTTGGCTAATGTTAAGTCTAGTAGATAATAGAGAATGCTCTTCAACTCAAGCTAGAGCTGCCCTAATGATGCTAAGTCAGAGTTCACAATACTGCAATTTTGTTCTTCCCACGGATTCAGTATGAGGCAAACCCGTCTGACTACTATTTATTATGTAAAGTTTGGGCATTGATATTTAGCATGCCACAGGAAAAGTATAAATCGACACACTTACAAACGTTTAGCTTTGATATTTAAATTCCTAAAAGTCTAACTCATTGTCTTTTCCATCACGGCGGCAGGGTTGGGGATAGAGAACAGGAGGATCCCTAAGACCTTAACAACAGTGGTGATTTGGTAAACATTTATTATTTTTTGAGAACTTTAATGTTGATTTTACTATTGTGACATGAATAATAAACTTGATGACTAGCAGGATAATCACATAATAAAAATACTAAGCAGAAATTAAATTGAAAATTGTAGATAGAAATGAAATTTTTTAAATTTTAAAATATTTTTCAAATATTAGCTATTTACTTGCTTTACTTATTGACCACCTAGTTCCGTGTGGAATTTCTTTTTTTTTTTTTGATATTTACAAACATGGAGATGAAGCCTGTTGTCTGCAAAAATGTTCATTCACTCACCAATACCCTACTTCTGATCTGCTATCATTATTCACATAACACCTCTTCTGAAATACACAGAAACCATATGTACATTCTCCCCTCACTTAAACAATTTTGCCTTTGCTGATGAAATAAATGCTAATTATCTCATTGTATTTGAAGTCTGTCCTTTTCTTATTCATTTCCAAAATTCAACAAGATTTTAATCCAGCCTGGCTGAAAAACATCTTAGAAACGGGGTTTAAAAGTGGTTCAGCTCTAAACTGCTCAAAAAGAGCACAGAAGTTTCCCTTTGAAAAATGGCATTTTATATACAAAAACCACTGCAGCAACAACGTGACTTCCTGAGAAGCACAGAAGATGATTCTGCTCGATTTGCATGGAGGTGGTGAACCTCTGAAGTGGTATTAAGGGATGAGCCAAGGTGGATTAATTTCCAGTCTTTGATATTCATTAACTCCAGCTTCAGGAAAAAATACAAGGAGATGACACAATTACCCTCAGAGCTTTACCTGTGAGCAGCAGCTTTACAATCTCAAGTTCATAATGCCATCCTAATCGATCAAGAAGGGGCACATACCTTTAGTAAGAGGTGAAAAAGTAGATGAGCTTAACTCTGGCAAGGACGGTATCTGACTCTGGGACAGTCAACCCCACTCTGGAAACACTTAGCAGAAGAGTCATTATTTATTCTCTAAGCCACCTGTCAATAGCTAGCCCTCCATGGGTTTTAATAATTCTCTGGCAAGCAAAACTTAATTTAGGCCTAAAGTGAATAGTGTCCATCAAGGTATCAACGTTCATTTCATTTGAGGGAACTGGAGTTTAGTCTCATCACTGTATTTCTCTTTATAGATCGTGAAACCTTTGAAAGAGAGATCCTTAAGGAAACCTTTCAGTAAACAGGAAAATGTTCCCATTGGAAGGAAAAACAGGAGTCATTAAGCTCTCTCAAATTCTTTCTGGAACAAGATAGTAAGAGAAAGAGAGATCACGAGGGAGAGGAATGTGCGTGCAGTATCTAAGAGGGAGCAATACCGGCTTGATGTTTATTTACCTCTGGAGCTTCAAAGATTTCAGGGTCATAATGTAAGACGGGAGGAAAGATGCCTACAAAGTCTCCCTTTCGCAGACAGCAGTCCTGGCTCTCTAAGCGTAGTGTCAAGTCCTCTTGAACGACACGAAAGATGCCAGAAAAGGAGCATAGTCGCAAGACCTCAAGAATGGTGCTTTCTGAAAGAAACAAGCAAGCAACGTTTTATTAAAATGTGACTGCTCCTGAAAAGTGCTCTCAATTTGCCATTAAAGTGCATAAACAATAGCTGTGATTGACAGGGAAATCCTTTCCCAATCAGATCCATTGAGCACCAGGAAGGAGCCAATGGGGGCTCTGAATGGGAGTGAGGAGGGGAGGGATGAGACAGCTGTAGCCCAGCCCCCAAAGCTCGGGGCATTTCACAGGCAGGAGACAACAGCGCTGTACTGGGGCAGAAAGTCATTAATCAGGAACTTTGTAGGCAGGAATGATCTGTAAGAGAGGAAGTCTGTGTTGGGGCATACACACTGGAAATTAAAACCGTATCCCAGTTAAAGTACACCACTGGTGGGTTATTTCACCAACCTTCGGAACAGTGATGCCTTCAAAGCCAGGCTTAGGCGTTTACTAACCACTTAGGCAGTTAATAGTAAAGTCATTGTAGTAGTGCTTTCTGAGATAGCTTAACACTTAATTTCTTTTATGCTGGCTGTAAATAAAATGTGAGTCAGCATTTGCTGGAAAAATTTCAAAGGGAAAATACTTTAATAGGAATCCGAAGAAAACCATATTTCCCCCAGCATCCAGGGAAAATAACAGCCACCATCATAACCTGGAAGATTCCAGAAGCTGAACGTCCTTGCTTTCCCAGTGGCCTTCACCTTTTGCTCCTAGCACGACAGATTTTATGGCTAATTTCCGGCAATTTATCCTGGCAGTTTGAGGAGGAATTCCTTTGGGAATAATATGCATAATTTGCATAAATCATTCTGATAGCATGCATATCAGCATGTAGCTCCTGTCTAGGTCTGCATCTTTGCCTTCATAATCAAAACTGACTATGTTTTCACCAGCGTGAATGGGTCTTAGAATAAAAAGCTTGATTCTCTCTAATCAGCAATGCGAAAAAAGAGCTCCAAATTGAGCGTTCTTTCCCCCTTCACATGGTAACAAATGGTTGTATTTATGGCTTGCAATTTAGAATCTCTCTCTCTCTCTCTCTCTCTCACACACACACACACACACACACACACACACAGAGGCCAGTTTCTTAGTGTTCAGTAAAGGTCTGAAATGTAGAATAACCAATTATTAGATTATAGAGGCGGGCAGGTCAGTGAGGGCTTGCGTCAGGCAAAAAATAAAAATAAATGCTATTTCCCCCAAATTGAAATCTATGCACAGCTTGCACAGGGCTATCAAGTAGCTTTGGGGACCTTCTCCCAGGAGGTTTCTCCCTAAGCATTCATTTGTCTAAAGAAATGAGGCTGCGGTCAGCTCTGTGTGGCCAGTGTGGTGATTCGATATGACGTACAGTGAGGCTGTGCATATTCTTTTGGACTGCCTTCGTTATTATAATCAGGCAGTCAAATCGGTTTGTTGGTGACAGGGCCAGAAAAGAACTTTGGTTTTGGAACATGGACTCCACTGCAGATAGCCACAAGGCACCTGACACGACGGATTTCAGCTGGCAGGACACCAGCGACCAACATTTCTATGGTGAAAAGCAAGGGTCAGCTTCCCACGTACTGCTGCTGGCTCATGTTGAATCAACAGCAGCATAACATCATTTTAGCTTGTGGTGTGAAATGCTAGCTGACATATGCAGCAGTGCTGCGCACCCACCAGGTCCAGGAGGGGTGTGGGAAGAAGAAATACAAAAGCAAAATAATTGTGGGGTGGCCACTGTGACAGGGCAGGCATCCGAATAACACGGTCACATCCCATTGGCTGACGTGCTCGCGGGAAGGGTGGCAGCTTGCGCCCACTGCGGTATCACAAATGACAATTGGGCAAGCGTATCTTATGCAGAAGCTAATCACAATAATGGAGCACAAAGTGTGGCTTAGCGGTCAGGTCATAAATGACAAATCTGTTTTACCTTCCAGTACCGGTTATGTGCGCGAGACGAGGTTGGCTCTGGATCGCAGCGATCACGCTGAGAATCATCGGAGGACAAAAGTAATGAGTGGCATTATTATCCACAAAGGAGAGGGGAGCTTCCGTGGCTCTGCGTTACAACGTACAGACACAAAAGCCACAGCCTTGCCGCCAGCTCCAGGAAGAATGCAGGCAGGGCTATATATACGTTGAGAAGAATGACAACTGCACAATAAAAAAAAAATTGCAGCCTCTACTTGTAGTTGTCATAGTTGAGCAGACACCAGCCAGTGCCACTGACAGACCAGCTGGGCCCTGGGAGGCCTTCCATGCTGCACAGTAAATTACCCTGCATGGCGGAGCAACATCTGTTTCTGTGCTAGTGCCGAACAAACAAGGCAATTGAAAACATACCAAGGGATAACCAAGCAACAGATGAACATGACCCGCATTTTTTCCCCCCTTCTCACACTCGAGGTGCTAAACTTCATTGTGCAAGCACTCCACGAAAGAGAGGCCAGGTTGGTTTGATAAGGTGTTGTCAGAGAGATTTTACATATTTCCAAAACGGAAAGAAAAACCTGATAGTATTGTTATTCTTAGAATCTTCTTTCCCCCTTCTATCTTCATTTCTTTTATACCGAAGCTAGCACTCAGTTCTCAATTCGCTCTAGAATTAAAAAAAAAAAAAAAAAAAACTTTCCATACACTTATAAATATTCAGTCTTTAAACCTAATTTGCTATACTTAGTTCACATGCCTTCAAGCATTTGTCTTCCAATTTCCACTGAATAAATGCGTACTAATGAGAACTAGAGCAAGCTGCTGAGGCAAAGCTGGGTGACTTGGGTCTGGCCTGCCACCAGCTTGTGATAGGCGGGCAAATTGAGTTAAAATGAAAAGTCTTGTCAGCTGAAATTCAACATGGTAGCCAAACAGCAAGCTGTCAATCATTCCAGCCAAAACAAGGGACTGCAGGTAATAAAAGGTCATTGTGATCATTAGTGCACTTGGCTTTCATATGCAAGTTAATTTTAATTAAACATGATCTCTATCTGTAAATGTTTTATAAAACTTGGGCATAATGGGTTGTTAATTTATACTTACATTTAGCAGGTAATAGGACCCTCTACTTACTGAACGCATTGTAGAAAAATGGCTATCAAGAATGCAAATATTTGGGGGGTAATTTACACCAGGCACTGCAAGGTGCCAACAATTGCAATTGTGATTAAGATAAGGCTGCCTGTGTTTTATTAAGAAGTGAACTTTACTGACTAGTATCACCAGGGAACTGGATTACAGAATTCCCACAGTGAACTTACAATTCAAAGCCTGCCCGGTCTTCTTCACTTGGCTAGGGAGATTTGTCTCTCTTTGCAGGATATAAAAATATTCTGATTAAGTATCCCTTCTAAGCAAAAAGCTGCGGAGTGTGTTGAGGTAAGATGCTTTATAATGTGACGGGGAAGGAATATGGCGAAGGAGAGGAAATGCTGGTAGAAAAAGTAATATATACGCTTTCTCTTCTGCCCTCATAGCTCAATGCTGGCTGTACTAATTGACAGATGACTCTCATTTGCAGATTTAAAGAGCTGAAGCCGTTCACGACAATCAATAATGCATGTTACAACGCAACCACAAATAAGCACATCCAAATTTCTGCCTCACACTTAGGCCATGTCTGGATATGTGGAATGAATGTACTGTGACATGGCCAGACTGTTAATTTGGGTCATCTTAATGACTGGTGCAGACCGTCACACCATCTGATTAGCCACGGTGATCAGTGGATAGCGGCAGTGGCTGCAGTGAAATGAGCAGGCAGACCCTGCTGCGGTCGACCGGGGCCGAACACGCCGATGGTCTGAAAAAGGAAGGCGGACAGGAAAGGGAAAGGGGGCTCTGGAGGTAGTGTGCGCTCGAAGGGTGAGGGTGAGGAAACAGAGTGAGCCTCCAGATGTGTAGGCGAGTTTTTACAAAACCACTTTCGAGACAGGTGAGAAGGTAAATAAGGCACTGTTGTCATCAGACAATTTGAAGCCAAATAACTACTTTTTGGCTCAACAATTGTGTATTTTAAGTAAAGTTAAAAACAAATCTGAATTGGTACGAATGCCTACTTTCCCTCTGCACTGCGGGCACGGCTTCTGGTTTACTGCGAAAATACGCAAATGTAAGTTCAACGCGCACAGCGTCAATAAATGTACTATTAAGGAATTTCTCTGCTCAGGGCACTGGGCCACTGCTGTCGGTGGAGAAAGAGAACAGAGAATCTGGATTTGGCCTTCACACACGCTACAATCTAGGTGTTAAGTCGGAAGGTACATATACACAGGAATGCTCTCCAGGATCCCAGTGAAGATACTGTTCAATGTTTGATTGGATAACTCCAATGATGGCATTCAGAAAGTCCATTTTAGTAGCAAGTTATTTTTCGTACTGAGCTGAATTTTCCTCCCTTCAATTTCCACCCTTCAGAAGACACAAAGGCTAAAAAATTGAATCTCTCTTCCACATAACAGCCCTTTAAAAATATTTAAAGACAACTATCAGGTCACTTTTTAATTGTCCATCAGAGATGATATGGCCTTTAGTCTTCAATTCAATCAGTCAATATGCCTCTTAAAATGTGGCAGAGCTGGGTGTGCTATTTCAGTTGGAAAAGGAGAGAGGAACTACTTTCTCTGCCCTAGATACCACACTTCTATTAATATTTTGTTGGAAGCAGACGAGCAACAGATTTTTGAAGTAATATCTCTCCGTGGACTTGCGTTAAGCTTTCTGATATCCTACAGGTGATCAGCTCTGACGGCTCATTGCAATCACCGAGGTGGTTTAAAGAAAATAAATGTTCCAGAACCGGCCAATAGCATCAGAACCACTGCATGCATTAACTAAAACCTTTAAATTAGTGGTTTTGGACCTTGGTTGCACATCAGAGTCGCCTTGGAAGCTTCTAACGCCATCAGCCTGCACCCCAGACCAATGAAATCAGAACCTCTGGGGGTGGGACAAGGTTTGAGTACTTTTTAAAGCTCCTGAGATGATTCCAATGAGCAACGGAGGTTGAGAACCACCCTCTTCTGCTGGGCCACACATTTCCTCATTCTATTCTTACGCAGTTGATTTTTAGACCTAAGTACAATAATTTGAGTTCTTATTAAATTTCCCTTTCAATCCTTTCAACTCCTGTTGCTGCCGTTCATTACATTATCTAGCCCTCTTTGTTCTGTGCTGAGCTGAAAATCTGACAAACATCCAAATTAGTATTTTTCACTTTTTAACCAATGTCTCCTTACGTTACATATAAAAATCTCACTACCTGGTTTCTGGTGTACGCTTTGGGGGAGATACCTCTCTCTCCTCCTCCAGTTAGAAATTTCTAACATGAAGTAGAATTTTTACCTCCTGTATATCCCCACTGGAAGAGAGGATTTTGTTAAACTTTACTACTGCTGTCTAAATTAGAGACACTTTTAATTTTTCAAATACACAATTATTTTATAATATTGAATGAGCTTTTTCAAAATAACACCCACAGTTATGACAAATACATCACACTAAGACGTTAATAGTAAGGCAAACTGTGTGTGTGTGTGTGTGTGAGGGGGGATACACTGGAACTCTCTTTGTAACTTTTCTGTAAAACTATTCTAAATAAAAAGTTTATTTAAAAAAACCCTCAAAATTCTGATGTGAACCTCTAGCCCCAACCTCACCCTCAAACCCAACTGCATTTGAGAATTCGTGATATATATCCTTGTAAAATATAATGGGCAAGGTCTCTGGTACATTTCTAGGGCATTTTCCCCTGAGTTGACAACAGTTATACGTTAGCGCTGAAGTTAGGTAGAGCCAGCATCAATTTCCGGCTCTGCCACTATCTAGTTGTATGATTTGGGTTGGTTAACTAATCTTTCTGCACCTTGTTACCCAACAATTAAATGAAGATAATAATACTTGAGGATTAGATAAGCTATATTTGTACTTACATATATATATATATATATATATATATATATATATATATATATAAGCTGTACTTGATCATTAAATAAGCTAATAAAAGCCTGATACATAGTAAAATAATAATTATGAATATTAGCATAATGTCTCATCCTGAAATTAAGAATACAGTTAACACTATACCATCTAGCCCACATTTTCTGATCTCATCATGTGCATATCACAGCTGGCGTTGATGAATCAAGATACAAAGAACTCCTCTCCCCTCTCTGTTTGGACAATGAAAAAAGACTCCAAAAATTCTGGTATCAGATAGGTTTGAGGGGAAAAGCGTGAGTGTGGCCAGAAAACCCAAGTTAAAATCCTGCTGCTCTCTTTTACCTCCATGACCTTATTAGCCAAGTTATTTAGCACCCTGAGAATTTTCTCATCTGTAAAAATAATGACAAAATAAGAGTTCCCCCAGTCCCCCAGTATCTTAAAGAAGATCATATGAAACAATAGAAGTCCATAAAATTGCTGTGAAATATTGAAGTCATGAATATATTTAACATGAACTATGTCTAATGATAATACCAGCTTGGTTCGTAAATAATTGAAAATAAAGAAAACAACATAAACGTCATAGGGATGCCACTGAGGTTAAACATCATCTTGGTGATAACAATAGACAACATTTACTGAACCCATACTTTTTAAGTTATTTAAATACATTTTTCAGGTAAATCTTGAAGTAAGAAGTAGTACTCAATGAGATTATTTGCTATCCATTTATCAAAACTTCAATTTTGAGAACTTTCTCTTCTCACATTATCTTTTTCTCTTATATTCTCTCTGAATCAACTTCTCTACTTTTCTTTTTCCTGTATTGGAAACCTGTAGTTCTAAGTCCTACCTCTACCCCAGGTTCTTCTTTCCGGGAAAACACTCTTACTTTTCTTTTAGAGTTTCTCAAACTTTCATTCTATCAGCAACTTTTCCTATGGAAATTTAGGCCCCAAGTAACAGTTATCTGAACCCCACTATATATACTATCTTATTCTAAATTTATATTTAATTGTAGAGACCTCTACTAAACACTGATATTCAATTTTAGTGAGGACCTGGTAAGCAAAATCTTTATAACAAGTTCCATATCTAAAACAATATAGTTGTGTTTTTCTTTATCTAAAAGAAAGGGGTATAATGGTTGTAAAGAAAGATGCTCAGGAGCACTGGAAAAAAGCATAAATCCATCACAGCCTCTTGCAACGGATGATTGCTTTGAATTGCGTTAACAGGCTAGATATTTAAAAGCCCACTTGATGCTACACGTTTTAAGTTTTGCTGATGTTGTGTGTATACTGATGTCAGAGTAAATCTGACACACGTGAGGCCTATAGGATTGGGCCACGAATGTCAATAATATGTGCACGGTGATCACATCACGATAAGCCTATGCCCCCTCGAGCTCTGTCTTCAAGGATCACTCTAAAAAAGAGAAATCATTTTTGTTTAGGAATAACATACTGGTTTCTACAGCATTCTAACTTTCCTTTCCAACTTCGCTTTATTGTCGATGTGCGATGACATGCAAAATCTCTGTAAAAAAAACTCCTTTCCCTTTGTTTGCTCTACCAATATCAAAATTCTCCTTCCTGGTTTAAAAAAAAATGCAGCATTCCTTTCATCCTTGTGAACTTTTTTCTTATAATAATAAAAATTCAAGATATCTTTCTTTAAAGAAATTGTACTTAGAATACATAGAACTCTTTCTTTAAGGAGATGAGATGCACATACACTCATCCCATGCAGTGCATTGCACACATTTAATTCTGTAAATCTTGCCTTTCCTCATATAGTTCATACCCTTTTGATAGAGAAATACTCACGATAGAGCTATGACTAGATGCAGAGGTTATCTGTTGTCTGATTCGTATAAAAATTTGCTTCAATCTGCATTGAAGATGCAATCTGATAGACACTGCTTCGAACTGTCTATCTGGAGAAAGAAAAAAAGTGGACCCTATTATCTAGAAGATTCAATTCTCGTAATGAACAACACTGGCCTCTGCTGGTACCCGAGGTTGTGATGAACGGGGTCTACCTTCTAGACTGCTGAAGGTGCTTCCTGTACTCAGGTGGATCTCCAGGCACTTGGGATTGGTAATGGTTATTTGTTGATGATAAGTGAGCTGTAAATGTCTGAGGGCTCCTGGATGAAAATCTCTATTCTAGTGATGGACTTAAATGGACCCGGATTATGGCTCTGGAACCTGCCATTTCTTCAGCTTGAATAAATTTAAACTTGTCTGCTTTAATACCACAATTTTAAAATGGTCTTTTCTTTCAATAGTGAGAAGAGTAAAAAGAAAGTTAATGAATTTCAACTAAATTTTAAGAGTTTATAACTGTTCTGAATACAAACACATACTCCTTAAAGTTTATTTGCTTTACGTCCCTGTATACATTATCTGACTCATAAAATGCAATTGAAATTACTTGAATAAATGGGCAATGAAACCTTGATATTCATAGGAACCATAAATCTTCTACTCAGAAAATACTGTGTGTCTACGTGAAAACAACTACCCAGAACTTTATGCAAAGTTTGTGCATTTGGTCCCCAGTCATTCTGAAAAGAAAAATAAAATAATATTTGTATTTTAATAATGCTGGGATTATTTTCCTTCTCCAAGCAAATATAAAATTACTTTGATAATGCACTTTGTTCTACAGCGGAAACTAACACAACACTGTAAAGCAATTATACTCCAATAAAAAAAGTAAATAAAATTACTTTGATAATGTATGCTAAAAACGGCATGACTGAATAAGCTAGCCAACTGTCACTACAAGGCAAGCTTCCTGCTACTGCCTTTGATGGGTCTTATCCTAACCAGTGGAAACAATCTCCGGAACACTTGGGGCCATTCTTCTTAATGTCAGCTGGTGGTCAACACTGATCAAGACCTGTAGGGCCTTTGCTCCCAGAAGTTCCCATCACAGAACCTGGAACATATTTAAAAGGGAAAAAATTGAGGCCAACATGGGCTAAGATACTTGCCTACATTGTCAAACGAGGGGAGCAACAGAGATATATAAAGACTTGCTCCTACATTTGTCCAAAGGGCCCTGGAATAGTGTATAGTAAAAGAAACCACAGGATGAAACGTCAATACAGACAAAGCAGAGAATAACTCGTTGGATGGGAATTTAACTTTGGGAATTAAAATTCATTCTCATAATGAGAGTGGTCTTATCAAAACTGGAAAAGGCGAATCCACTGTTATCAAAAGCTCACTGTTACAGGCACACAGGCCTACATAGAAAAAGAAAAGTAACTTAGTCACTTCTGACCTCAAACGTATTTGAAATAGTGACCATGCATATCTCATGAACCAGTGACTCTTTTATAAAATATTGACATTTCACATGAAGTAATTTGTAGCTGTGGCTTTTCCTTTTCCCTCCCTCACTCCCTCCCTTTCTTCCCTTTTTTTTTTTTCTTCCCCAAGTGTGTTTAAATCATGAACTTCCAGTGGAAATCACTCTTACTACATTTTTGCGAATCATACACTGCAAACTGTATAATACATCTTAATCTCTGCCTGAAAATATAGACACCATTTGAGGGAAGAATAAGTGTGTTTTGCACACGAGTTGTCTGTCTGAAATACTTTCTTTTTTCATCCCGAATACCTTTCTTGTTAAGATAGCCCAGCATCCTTTGGAAAGCATTAACACACCAACAGATGCTCAGAGTCTAGTGACTTAATACGCATAAACCTTTTTTTTTTCCAAATAATTGCAAAGCTTTGGTTTAGCCTTTTGCATACCTTACATAGTTAATTACCTAGGCCTTAATGTTTACATGCAATGAGAGTATCTACAGCTATAAACTACATAATTTATAATTGATGTAAATGGGTGTTATTATGTCAATTAGGCAGCTGTGTCCTCCACCTCTTGGTAAACAGCTTTGAGTGATAAACTGACTTTGCAGAGAGGTACCTTCTTTTCTTCATAACAGATAAAAATAAATTACCAAGGTAGACCAGGCTGTCCAATTGTTCTCTGGTGAGGTGGATGGAAAATCCAGGCCCTTTCTTTTGACCTGTTGACTGCAGCAAATGGTCAATTTCGTCACGCAGCACTGCCATAGCTTCTGGGTGCCGTAGAAGGTAATACATCGTCCAGAACATAGTTGGAACAGTGTTTGACACAGAGGCCCAGAGCAAGCCTAAATGATGTGCTGGGAGAAAATAAGTGAAAAGGAAGATTAATAGCGTTTATTACACTGATTAGATTTGCAGTGTGCTAATTAAAAGATGTTAGGACACAGACCCAGCCAAGGATCAGTGCATGCTAATGAGGACCAATAGGCTTCTGAAGTCTAATTTTCTGCTTAATGAGAATAGTTTAAAATGTAATGTGTGTGTGGTGGGGGAGGGGAGGGGGGATGAGATAAGAGGAGTAAACGCAGCTTAGTTATACTCTTTCTCATTATCCCCGTTAAGTATCTTGCATTACCATCTCAGCAAAAAAAAAAAAAAAAAAAAAAAATCAATTATCACAAAGGGTTGTTTCAGAGTAAAACATTTTATCATTAGCCAATTAGAAAGAGCATAAAAATTCTCAAGGTCACCATTTTGTCTTTTTATTTCAAAGGTCTACTGTAAATTATTTTATTTTAGACAAGTCATCATTCAGAAGTTTCTTACCTCCTATTTCAGTGTCCTTGGGCGTATAGTATTTCTCCAGGATATCTTGCCTCATTTGAACAACTTCTGACCATCCTTGTAACTTGGCTAAGTTTTCTGTTGTCAATTGTTTTATAAGTTTCGTTCGAATAGACTTGATGTTTCCGAGAAGCTCAATGGGTATGCCTGATGCTAAATGTGTGAATTTGCCATCAAATTTAAAAAAATCATCTCTTAACTCGGTCATAAATGTTTTCTTATCGCCAGCGAGAACATTTCCATGTATGGCTGTAAATGTCACCTCAAATATTACTGAGCTGCAGAATGTCAACAAATATTCCGTGTCCCAACTTGTGGTTTTTAAGAGTTGTGGTTCAAACACTTGTTTTAGAGTCTGCATTGTGTTTTCCATCAGTGTGTCCAAATGCTTCCCTCGTAAAAGTTGATAGCTAGTATGAATCTTGTCGTTCAGGTCATGATATGTCATCATCTTTTTGACAGAAAATACTCTCATTAAGAATTTACTAGTAAACATTTGAAAGCTTAATTTTTGATTTTTTACCACTGACTGGTACTGGAAAGGGTCCAGGATAAACGTTATGTAATTTCCTAAAAGAAATAAATGAGAATATGAATTCATGTGGTAGTAAAACAAAACAAGATATCTGAAATTTGAGAATATCTTAATCAAAATTAGAAAGACCTTAATAACTCACATCTCAAAAGATGCAAAGTACAATAAAAATCTATTTGATTCAAAATTCCACTACATATTTCCTTTTAAAATGGAAGATGGTGGGAAAACGCTAGAAGCTTGAAGCTAAATGTTCTGAAATTCTTAATGACTTTCAAAAAGATAGTTTATTCTTCAAATTTCTATTTTAATAAACTACCAAGATATTTAAATTATCTTTTAAATAGTCTCAAAATTCATTACTTAAACACTTCTTATATTTTTCCCCAATAATACAATCAGAAAACAAACAAGCAACTCAAATTGGTAAGATGCTACTCCTTTACTGATCACTTACACTGCATAAAGAGCTTTTTCATACTTGGTGTTATCTTAGCTTTGATCGGATACAATAATTTTAACTCAAATAAATGAAGATGTGGTACGAAGCAGGTACTCACAAGTGAACATCTAATTAACACTAACAACAAATCACAAATACCAAGGTTTTCATTTTATCGATGAGAAAATAGTAGCTCAGGGAGATTTAGTAACACGTCCAAACTCTCATATTGATTTGTGACCGAAAGAGGATTTCAAAACTAGAACCCATCCAATCACGCTTTCATCCACTCATTCATCATGCATTCAACATTTATTGACATCCAGATACTTGGCTGGATCTCTTTCCTTTTGAGATAAAGATGTAAAGGGACCATTGTACTGTGATGGACAGTAATAGAGCAGAGGTGGGAACACGACGTAAGGGCAAAAGGAAGTGAAATAGGCTTCGGTCTGCCTGGAGTTATCAACAAGGGTTCTTTGAGGAGGTGACATTTGGCATCTTCATATATCAGTCCAGACTTAGGGTACTGGTTAAAAATACAGATTCCTTCCTGATTCTGATTCAGAAGGATTGAAGGTGGGACCTACAAGTCCCTCAAATGATTTTATAAGAAGGCACATTGAGGAACAGAGTCATACTGTGGTCTATCTCTCCAAACTGGCATGGATCTTGGAGATTCCTAGTTGCAGCCTCTCCAGCATTTATCAGCTAAAGAAAGTCAGGAGAAGTTAAGAGCCAAGATCATGCCGCCATTTTTAGTGGCGGAGCCTAGACAAGAAGACAGTCCCCACGCACTCTTCTTTTCCTTACACGGTGCTGACTCCTTCTCACTGGAGGGCTGCTTTAAGACTCCTGCTAATTAGAGGTAATATGTAGGCAGTATTCAATGCTAGCATTAATAAGTCTTCCCTTTCCAAGAACACACATGAAATTTCGATGCTCCTACAACTTTAACACTTATTTGTCTTCTAGAAAACAGTAAATAATTAGACATGAAAGTTTGTCGAATCATCTATACTTAGCTCTTCACCTCATCATTCCTGTGTGTGTGTGTGTGTGTGCGTGCATGAAGCTTTCTTAGATGAACAACTTCTCGCTTGTTATTTATGGTAACTAAAACAGCATCACAGAAATTAAATTCCATTCGGTACCAGATTTAGGATAAAGTTTTGAATAATTTTCAACCTAATCCTAGAAACAGGATAAATGTTTTTTTGTTTTACAATTTTAAAACAGAGTTTAAGTTTTTAGTGTACATGAATAGATGTGCTATAATTCTTTCTCTAAAAATAAATCGTATGACTTGAATTGTATCCATTCTATTTCCCCTTAATTTATTTAATAAGGTGGGCCAATCTAGGAGTGAGGGTAAAGCTAGAAGAGACTACTTATTCTGGTCAGACCCTAAAGCTGTTATCTACAAAGTAAACTGGATTTTCTTCCCCCCCCCACCCCCCCCCGGAGAAGAAAGAAAAAGGAATCAATTGGATATGGGCATATTTTATGACACCTGCTTTACCATGGCAGCTTAATTAAATAAAAGTGCCAGCATCTGCCTGACAAATAATTGAAAAAAGAGTGAATTCTCTTACTTTGCAAAAGATATAATTTTAGGCAAGGCTGTGCATTTTCACAGGTGGTGATTCATACTTTTCTCCTTTCACTAAACAAAAGGATTTTGCTTATAAATGTCTTTACAGAGTTATTTTAAATTAGTCAGTAAAATTCAGAGAATGTATAAAAGGCTCAGTCTGTAAAACATAATTTCTCTAGAAATTATGTCTAGAGACGATTTTGAATTATTTTCTTACCAATTTTCTATATTCATCAAAATCTAAGTGGAAAGTCAAAACCGTATTCAGCCATGGCAGCAGAAGCCCCTGGCTACTGGCCTACTGAAGGAGAGGCTTCATGTACTTTACAGTTTTGATCTAGAAGTCATCAAAACTACACATATATTCCCTCTCTCTCTCTTTCTCTATCTCACCTTGGGGGTAAGGATATGGGAAGAAACTATGAGGTTAATTTCAAATAAAAACAGTAAAAGCTAAATGGAGAAAACTGTGTCTGGGTAGCAACCAATTGTAATATTTTTTTTAATAAACAGTTTGTTGCATACAGGTTCTCTTAAAAAATCATTAGTGATGAGTTTAAAGCAATTTGTAGATAAAATTCTCACTCTTTTCAAGACTCTTTACACTCCGGGATCTGTATTTTCTTTTTCTCATTCTTATTTTGATGTTCTTCAACATCAAGGCATTATGCTTTACCGACTCTCTTATCTGAATAAGATGTGGATTGCTGAGTAAGACCTTTTGATTTTCTGGATTTTACTTTTTGAGTGGGTTTGGAAGTACTAATAACACTGGAGATGCTAGCTGGCTTTCCAACTTTTAATCTTCAGTATAAACAATTTAAGCTAAGTTTTCCAAAATTAATATTAATTTAAACCATCTGTCCACCATCTGCTAACGTGAGATGCAAAACCAGAGTTTCTTTGTAATCTTTAATAAGACAGTTAGGAAAACACATATACATTCATAAAATGAATTTGAATTTCTTAACAAAGGAAATTTGAGAAGTTATTCTAAAGGCCATGGATTCTTGAGCAAAAATAACTTTTGTTCCAGTGTGGTTTTATGTAAATGAATGCCACGTGTCAACAGGCAAGTTGCCTAGTTCACAAAGATCACAAGATAGAAACAATATTCTTGGCTGTGTTTTCAGAAGGGAGAAGAAAGCTATCAGCAGCTGATGTGATACATTGATTTAAAGAATTTCAGAGTTTGCATTCGTCTAAAATATAAATGTCAAAACGAGGCTCACTTTTGCAAAAAAGTATACGTGTATATAAAACCATCCTTTTGAGCAGTAAATTTGAAATGGGGTCAAAATTTTTAATGTATTCTTTACCAATAATTTCATTGTCTTCCTTTTGTAGGAGCTGGCTGGGCCTTAAGATATTAATCCCAGCATTCCTGAATAACCAGCATACGATCGTTTACTAACTCAACAGCCTTTTCACTTCCTTCAAAATTACTTCTTTTAGGAAGGTGAAGCTACGTGATGCCAAGTATGTCACTAAATGTTAAAAAAAAAACACATCATTCACTTTGATGTCTTATACACAAGAAGTTTGACATCTGGGTCATTATAACCTGAATTTTGATGCTTTCATTTCAGATATTTGGTGCAGAAACACATCCAAGAGAATTCAGAACAACTATTTGACTATTTGAAATAGAACTGCCCAGTCAAGAAATATGAGATACATTGGAATTTTAAAGAAATTTTCCATAACTATAACCTTTTGATCTCCATGTTTAGCTGGCTCTTCAATAGACATTTTTTAAGTGTCAAGCTGAAAATATTCATTGGAAGAGTGGACTGTGAACCAACTTTTTATTTTATGAGGATGACCACGTTATCCTCCCCCTCTTATCAGCGAGATTTCGCTAGCTGTTGACAGTGATGTACAGTGGTGCTTTGCTGGGGTGACATCTAGGGAAAACGATTCCACTGCACCACCACACAAAACCAATTAGAGAACTATTTTCTGCGACAGGTCACGAATTTACGTGGTTTCTCATGAAAAGATGTACCTTTTAATTTCTTTATTAAGATGACATCCATGTCCCTTGAGACTTTTGGGGATGACAATCATTTGCTCATCACGCAAGAAACATACACGCACGGAACTCACATCATGGGACAACGGTGGGAGACGCTTGTCTCCAAATGAGCTATTTTGCAAACTGATCATTAGAACCACATACATAATAAGGATTTTTGACAGGAATTTATTCAAACTCTAGGAAGAAGCTAAAGGGAAGTAGCAGCTCGTATTCAACTATGGCTGTCTACTGTTGAGTTTAAAAAGATAGCCGTGGCCAAATTAATTAGACGTGAGAAATTCAGCAAGCTTCTCAGCATCTAAGATGAAGATAACAAGTGAAACTGGTTTTCTGTTTGTTTTCTTTTTTCTTCTTTAACATCTTTATTGGAGTATAATTGCTTTACAGTTGTGTGTTAGTTTCTGCTTTATAACAAAGTGAATCAGCTATACATATACATATATCCCCATATCTCCTCCCTCTTGCGTCTCCCTCCCACCCTCCTTATCCCACCCCTCTAGGTGGTCACAAAGCACCGAGCTGATCTCCCTGTGCTATGAGGCTGCTTCCCACTAGCTATCTAGTTTACATTTGGTAGTGTATATATGTCCATGCCACTCTCTCACTTCGTCCCAGCTTACCCTTCCTGCTCCCCGTGTCCTCAAGTCCATTCTCTATGTCTGTGTCTTTACTCCTGTCCTGCCCCTAGGTTTATCAGAACCTTTTTTTTTTTTTTTAAGATTCCATACATGTGTTAGCATACAGTATTTGTTTTTCTCTTTCTGACTTACTTCACTCTGTATGACAGACTCTAGATCCATCCACTTTACTACAAATAACTCAATTTCGTTTCTTTTTATGGCTGAGTAATATTCCATTGTATATATGGGCCACATCTTCTTTATCCATTCATCTGTCGATGGACACTTAGGCTGCTTCCATGTCCTGGCTATTGTAAATAGAGCTGCAATGAACATTGTGGTACATGTCTCTTTTTGAATTATGGTTTTCTCAGGGTATATGCCCAGTAGTGGGATTGCTGGGTCATCCCATTCTTCTTTAGATTCTTTTCCCACATAGGTTATTACAGAATAATTAGTAGAGTTCCCTGTACTATACAGTAGGTCCTTGTTGATTATCTATTTTATATATAGTAGTGTATATATATTAATCCCGAACTCCTAATTTATTTCCCCCCAAGAGTGACTTTTTTAAGTGAAGAATACAATTTTGTATTATGAAGCCAAAAGCTCACTTAGAATAGAAGCCCCAGCTATGGCCTTTATTTTTATTATAGTAAGTATTTCATCAGCTCTAAGGTACTGGGAATTTCCTTATCAAATATTTATTGTGAATCAATCAGTGCTGAGCTCTGAACTAAATGTTGGCAGTAAAGAAGTTAGAAAATAATGAAGTGAAGTAGACAAGTGAATTAGCAATACACTCACAATTTATTAAATTCCATGACACAAGTTACACCAGGAGTAACTGGAGCCTGGAGAAGAGGCAACAAACATTCCATGGGGAGGGAAATGGTCAGTGAAGGATTTTAGGAGGAAGTGACGATGGCCTCAAAAGATGCATCCATGTCAGTCATCTTTCAAGGATGACTGAGAAATAGAAGAACAGCATTCTGGCAGAAAGAACCACAACAGAAAAAAGAAGCACAAAAAGGACATGGTATATGAGGAGGAAATTCCAACAATTTGGTGTGTTAATGGTGCATTATAGTAGCAAGAGACGGGCTGGAGAGGTAGGTGGAGCCTAGACCCTGGAGAGCCTCATGAGGGTCACCATATACACTACAATGTCTCTGTTTCTAAGACGCATGGGGAGAGGTTTGTTAGGTGGCCAGAGATGGCTGCTACAGCTGGAGAGCATGGGCCTTCAAGGAGGACGAGCTGAGCACATTCCAGCTTCTCAGTGCCCAGTGATGTTGGGTTACATAGTGATCCTGCTGCGTGCTTTTTCCTTGTTTTGTAAACATTTTATTGAAGTTAGAACCATAACAGATATATTTGTTTTCACCAGCAGGATTATTACTTTATTTACATCTGTGCTAACGAAAGCTGTGGAACATTCCTAGACCCACACTGCTCTCTGTGCACTGAACCATAACAAATACTTTTAAATTAAAAATATATTCTAGATCCATGGCTGTTAGGGGCTCAGGGGGAGGGGAAGAGGAATGAATATGTGGAACACAGGGGATTTTTTAGACCAGTGAAACTATTTTGTGTGATACTGTAATGGAAGATACCTGACATGTTGCATTGGTTAAAACCTAAGGAACTGGACAACGCAAAGAGTGGGCTCTAGTGTAAACCACAGACTTTTTAAAAAAATAAATTTATTTATTTATTTTTGGCTGTGTTGGGTCTTTGTTGCTGCGAGTGGGCTTTCTCTAGTTGCGGCGAGCGGGGGCTGCTCTGCTGCGGTGCACGGACTTCTCACTGCAGTGGCTTCTCTTGTTGCAGAGCATGGGCTCTAGGCGCGCGGGCTTCAGTAGTTGTGGCATGTGGGCTCAGTAGTTGTGTCTCTTGGGCTCTAGAGCGCAGGCTCAGTAGTTGTGGCGCACGGGCTTAGTTGCTCTGCGGCATGTGGGATCTTCCCGGACCAGGGCTCGAACCCGTGTCCCCTGCATTGGCAGGAGGATTCTTAACCACTGCCCCACCAGGGAAGCCCCTAAACCACAGATTTTTTTTTTTTTTTTTTTTTTTTTTGCGGTACGTGGGCCTCTCACTGTTGTGGCCTCTCCTGTTGCGGAGCACAGGCTCTGGACGCGCAGGCTCAGCGGCCATGGCTCACGGGCCCAGCCGCTCCGCGGCATGTGGGGTCTTCCCAGACTGGGGCACAAACCCCCGTCCCCTGCATCGGCAGGCAGACTCTCAACCACTGTGCCACCAGGGAAGCCAAAACCACAGACTTTTAATGTTGTGTCCATACTGGCTCATCAGTTGCAACAAATGTGCCACACTAATACAAGATGTTCATAACAGGGGGAATTATGATCAGGGAAAGAGGAGATATATGGGAACTGTCTGTACTGTCTCATCAGTTTTCTGTAAACCTAAAACTGCTCTACAAAATCAAGTCCATTAACGTATTCTAGCTTTTCAAGAAACAATTCGTAAAGGTAAGCTAAACCAAACCAAACGACAGGTGATACCAGGAGAGTGGGGTTCCCTAGGAACCCTCAAGAGAATTCTATAATTTGTTTTTTAATGTGAGGATTACTGTACTCAAAAACATAGTTTTCTTTTGTAGTAGCCTACAAATAAAACAATAATGTACAAATATTTCATATTTTGCCCAGAGAAAAATATAACAACATTAAAGAACAAGTGAGAAATTATGATACAAGTAAGGAACTTATTGAAGTGCCACTTACCCCCAAGGAAAAGAGTGAAAACATCACCATACTGCTTTTGAAGAGTAGTCATGAAACCTAGGGGATCTTTTTGTAATTTCAGGGCTTCTCCAAAGTAAGGAAGCCAGCCTTTTATCAATGGAGGTTCACCAGGTCTCCTATAGAAAAAAAAAAAAAAGAGAGAGAGAAATTAAATCATTCTTATTTTAATACCTATGGGTCATTAATCCAGTCTAGACTGGATGAATTGTACAGTTTTTTTTCAGTTATTTTATTCAATGATTCGTATATAATCATAGACACGTATTTATTGAGCCCCTCCAGTGTGTGTGTGGCTCTGGGGCAGACAGTTCAGTTTACAATTTCTGGTGAGCAACTTTTGTGAGAAATTGTGTCTTGTGAGGCCCAAATGGTTGGCTGAAATGACAGACACATTCAGTAAACATTTTGTGTTTGAGCACTCTTGCTGTGCTCTGGGGGTTAGATGTCAGGTAGTTTAGTTGCCACAGTAAAGCTCTTTGCTGTCAGATTTCAACTAGACTGGAATTACATAATTAGAAGAGAGGAGATTAATAATCTTGAAAAATCTTTTATGCTGTTGAGAACAATAAGAACTTCAACATTATTTCCATGAAGGGTGTTTTGTTATATTCTTTTATGATGATTTTTATTCAAACTACAAATAAATAGGAATATTTGTTAAATTTTACAAGATAACTCTTTTTAACATATGAAGCGTGTTCAGTGAAACACTGAAATACTGTGAATTAAAAACCAAGTTTCTTCTTTTTTGACCTATAATCCTAGCAAAACTGGACTGCAAAATTTCTTCCTTGGGACTTCCCCGGTGGCGCAGTGGTTACAAATCCGCCTTCCAATGTAGGGGACATGGGTTCGAGCCCCGGTCTGGGAAGATCCCACATGCCGCAGAGCAGCTAAGCCTGTGCGCCACAACTGAGCCTGCACTCTAGAGCCCACGAGCCACAACTACTGAAGCCCGCGTGCCTAGAGCCCGTGCTCCGCAACAAAAGAAGCCACCGCAATGAGAAGCCCGTGCACCGCAACCAAGAGTAGCCCCCGCTCGCCACAGCTAGAAAAAGCCTGAGTGCAGCAACGAAGACCCAACGCAGCCAAAAAATAAAATAAAATATTTCTTCCTAGTCATTTATTTGGTGAACTCAATCTGATTTAAAGTTTAAAAAAAGATCCAAAGCCATTTTATCCTAGAAGGGATTAAAACAAATATTCAAGAGAACTCTGATGATTCTCTATCCCATCTGTGAAGATGACTTATACTACACAAAGTACAACCCATTTTGATTAATCACAAGATATTCCAAGCTCAGATCTAATCAAAGGTCAAGATTATGTTCATACTCAGCATGGAATTCTATGTAGCTAGATTAACCCTATCAGAAGCTTCTATTTTCCCACAACCTAACATGGTAGAATTAAAGTTAAAAGAAAAAAAAAAAAAGAAATATCAGATTTTTCAGGGGAAAAATAAACTGAAACAAAATAAATCCAAGGTGTGATAGAAATAAAGGAAATCAGTATCAAAACTTTGCTTTCTGTTTTTAGAGGACAGTTTATCTTTATACTAATTTACAAAATATATGCTGTTGTTTAAGTACATATACTTAGAATAGGAAGACAGGAAACATTGCATAGAAACGTGCATCCTATTCTTCACCCCACTCCCCACGATTTTCTTGAATGTAACTTGAGCAACGAAGACTTGCTTTTTTGAGAAGTATAAAAGTGTACCAAGAAAACACTGTAACAGTTAACTTTAGGTCCAAAGATTGATAAATGAGAAAACACTGCACATATGACTGGAGAGTAGATCCCCAGCCATAGCATGTAGGCTCTTCACCAATGACTCTTCCAAAATCTGCAAGTGATCTAGTTCACAAAATTTCCTTTCAAGATATGAACTCTCTTCCGTGGCCTACTTTTACTCTGTTTTGTTTAATGTTACTTGAATGTTGCATTGTGACAGAGATTTTGAAAGGCTTTTTGTCATATCATTATTTAATGCACCTCATTTCATCCTCTGTGCTCTGTCATGCGGTCCAAAGTTGTACTCTTCACGGGGTTTCTGAGGGGGTAAAAGATGGAGCTCAGAAATCCAGGGGAATATGAACTTAACATTCAAAGTGAGGGAAACACATTAGGAAACCATTTTATTGTTACCAAGATGAAAGGGTCATCATTCCTTTCAGCTGTGCTCATTCTGGCAGAAATAAGCCTCAAACTATTAAACACCATGTCACAACTGTGCATATTTTCAGGAAAAAATATAGTACTAGTTCAACTTACGACCCATCGAAGACAAATAACAGAAATCTGTCTTCATCAGTGTATTTGTAAAAATTATTTAGGGAGGAAAGACATCACCGTAATGAACCAGAAAGGCCTGCTGACACCTGGCACAGCACAAATACTGTTATTTGTCTCTCTCATGCTCTGTGACTTTGAAAATGAAATACCGACTGCTCACTGCTGAGTGAAGGGACAGGATGCTTACTTAACACTTATTGGTGGTGCTCCAGTTCCAAAGCTTAAGAGGAGCAGGTCATGAAACAATGGAGGGTAACTAAAAAACTCCCCCCACATCAATGGTCCATATCCCTCTTTTTCCCACTCAAACAATAAACACTTCCTCAAATATCCTCTTTACTATTTAACAGACCACAAGGACATATTCTGTAAATTATACAAATTAAAGCTTACAAAGGTTCTCAATGAGTAAACCCATGTTCTATGCATAGAGCACTGCATCACTGCTCGCAAGGTCTTCCTTACAAGTTGTAGGACACATCTTAAAGTTTATGCAACGTGTCAAGTACGGTCCAAACTTGTCTGGAAGCAAAAAGTGGAGAAGAATCTAAATACGTAAGATAGTTATAAAATATAAAAGACATTTTAGACATCTTCCTTTGGTTCAAAAGAAGCACATAAAATTTAAGAGTGGATCAACACAGAATACTTGGTTTCTAATGACATATGAAGTTCGTCTTTCGGCTACACCTTTCGTTAAATAAACAGGTAGAAGATCTGACCTGTCACACATTGTTCCTCTAGACATTTAAAGGCCAACACTTTCCAAAACAATCTATACTTGTCAAAGTAATTTCTTTTCCATTTTTCCCATGATCATTCTAGGCTAGGAATCCCAGTTATTGAAATAACCTCCTAAGCAAGTAGGGAGCAACCTTGATACATGCACAGCAATCCAGGAAAAATAAAATTACGTGTTGATTAAAAATTGATAAAGACTTAATATATTCGTATCAGGTCACCTAATATCTGCGATGTTACCTTAATAATTTTTTTATTTTTCCTAATTAATAAAGATTTTCTTTGTGTGGGTGGTTAAAATTTCAGAAACTACACAACTGAAGGGCGTTGCAGTAACCGAAGATAACACTGACCTTTGGAACAAACTTTGCTGTTGAGCGAGAGGCACTTTGGAAGCTGCTCTGTTTTATGCCTCCTTGACTTACTCTGGAAGCTACTTGACTGGAAATGTCATTCGCCTTACAGTGTCTCTTAGAACTGTATTCTTGAAACATCCTCTATTCCTCCACTATGTTTTGGCTCCAGTTGGGGCACCGGGATGCCTAGAAATGTTCCCACAACTCTGGAGAGTTAAGAATCAACATGTTCTTCAGGATACTGGTGAGAGGGAGCCTCACTGCAGGGCTGTGGATGGAAGGTCCCTAAGGAGGAGTGTATGAAAGACGTGTCTGAGCCTTGGCGTCCTAGCAGCCTCAGCAAGCGCCCAGGTGCAGCCAAGGAAGCGTAGACACACATGCTTTGCTCTCTCTGGAAACCAGGTGAGTGACAGCCAACGGGAGCACTTCAGTAAGGGATACAAAGGGGGAGGACCACTCCCCAAACCCTAGCCAGGAGGCACCCCCAGGAAGCAAAGATGAACAGCATGAACATCTGTACAACAGGACTCACCAGATCAACAGAAAGGAAGGGGAAGAGAGAACCCCAAATCTCATTTAATCTTTGTATAAGAGAGACCAAGTTTTAAACAGGAGGTGACCGAGCAACTTCTCACTGCAAATATTCAGTGCTTTTTGCCATCAGCAGAAATAGGGGCTTGGAAATTTGAGTTCAGTTATAAAGAATTAAAGTTACATTTCTGCACATCTGACCTGTCCTGGGAAATTTTAAATCCCAATGCTAGCTATGTGTAGACAGATGCTCAGTTTCTTCCCCTGAATGAGAATAATAATATTCAATTTAGAGATTTACCAATCAGGCTGAGGCAGAGTATTTGATAGTAGCTGGTACACAGAGCCGGGTTAGTTTTCTTGTTGTTTGTATATTGCAAGCAGTGCCTGGAAGTGGTTTCGCTCAGCCTGGACTCTTTGGTTTGTCAACCCTCCCTGCTTATCTATACCTTTCATGGAGCTGCTCAGGGTTGAAGCATGGACTTCCCTATCCTTCCAATCACTGGCTAAATGAAGTTGTTAAATGCCCAGATATACAAAGACTCGGTAACTTCAGGTGAACAGGCCCGAAGTCTCTGCAAAGAGCTGACTGTCTCAAGGCAAGAATGATCATTATTCCGAACAGCTTCACCAGGTGTGTGTCTGCTTATGATGAGGTTCTCTGGACATGACCTGGTCCAAGAGTTAATGAAATATCTCTGCATAAGATGCAAACAGGAATTTGGAGGGTGGGCATTAAGGAGAAAGAGAAAGAAAGGAAGTGGAAGGACAGGGAAAAACTAGTCAGGCCACATCATGCTAAGCTGGGACTCTGGGAAGGACCATGGCAGGATGCACGGCATGGCAGGGTAGGCTGCTTCCAGGAACAGGTGTGACCAATCTTCAACTCTAAGAAGCTGTTTGCTGGCCTGGGAGCCACATGGCCTTTTTCATCTGCAAACATTCATTATGAGTCTGTTGGACACACCACATAAACTTGTGTCAATGGCAGCTGAAAAAATTGAGGAGTTAGGGCAGCGCTGGGCTGAGGGACTCTACTGGGTGGGGGGAAAGGGTCAAGTGCATGTACAGGAGGCAAACACAGTGGGAAGATTGTGAGCCAGAGAGCACCAGCTCCTCCTCCCGCTTTGCAAAGAACCCTTTGGGTATTAAAAGGAGAATGAAAACCCAAGCTGCAGGCTGGAAGAACAATCTTTGCAAAACACACTTCTAATAAAGGACCAGTATCCCACATGTACAAAGAACCCTGAAAACTCAACAATAAGAAAAAAAGTTTAAAATGGGCAAAAGGTTTGAACAGACATCTTATCAAGGAAGATATGCAGATGGAAAATAAGCATATGAAATGCTCCACATTGTATGATATCAGGGAACTGCAAATTAAAACAACAATGAGATGGCTAAACTCAAAACATGGACAGGCCCAAATCCTGACAAGGATGTGGGGCCACAGGAACTCTCGTTGGCGGGAATGTAAAATGGTACAGCCACTCGGGAAGACAGTTGACTGTTTCTTGTAAAACTAAACATAATACCATACAACCCGGCAATTATGATACTTGGTATTTACCCAAGTGAGTTGAAATTTTGTGTCTACACAAAAAACCTGCATGCAAATGTTTTCAGCAAATTTTTCATAACTGCCAAAACTTGAGAGCAATAAAGATGTCCTTTTTTTTTAATAATCCAATTTTTAAAACTTTATTTATTTATTTATGGCTGTGCTGGGTCTTCATTGCTGCACACGGGCTTTCTCTTGTTCTGGCGAGCGGGGGCTACTCTTCGCCGTGGTGCATGGGCTTCTCATTGCAGTGGCTTCTCTTGCTGCGGAGCATGGGCTCTAGGTGCCTTGCTTCAGTAGTTGCAGCATGTGGGCTCGGTGGTTGTGGTGTACGGGCTTAGTTACTCCTTGGCATGTGGAATCTTCCTGGACCAGGGATCGAACTGGAGTCCCCTGCAGTGGCAGGTGGATTCTTAACCACTGTGCCACCAGGGAAGTCCCAAGATGTCTTTAAACTGGTGAATGAATAGGCAAACTTCTATATAAGTCCACGTAGTGGAATATTATTTAGCTATAAAATGAAATAGCTATCATGTCCTAACAAGACTTGGAGGAACCTTAACTACATATTGCTAAGTGAAAGGAGCCAATCTGAAAAGGTTACATACATTATGATTACAATCATATGAACTGGAAACAGTAAAACTATGGAGATTGTTAAAAGATCAGTAGTTGCAAGTTGTTAGGGGAGAAGGAAAGCAGAATGGACAGGTTGAACACAGGATCTTCAGGGCAGTAAAACTATTCTATATGTCACTGTAATGGTGGATACATGTCATGATACATTTGTCAAAACCCACATAATGTACAACACAAAAAGTGAACCCCAATGTAAACTTTACGACTCTAGTTAATAGTAAGGAATTAATGTTGAGTCAATTGTAACAAATGTACATACTGATGCAAGATGTTTATAAGATGGAAAACTATGTCGTTGGGAGGGTCAGGAGGAGGTTTGGGGAACTCTGCAATTTCCTCTCATTTTATTGGTAAACCTTAAACTGCTGTAAAAAAGAAAGCATATATATAATGAATTTTAAGCAGGAAACATATATCAGTTTCCATTTTTTAAAAAAAGTTAAAGAGATTTTTACAAAAGACAGGCAATTCTAGATTTTAGGATTGGTCAGTATGTAAATTGGTACAATCTGCAACTTTTTCTTTTTTTTTTTTTAAGAGTGAAGAGTTCTAGACACCAAAAAGTGAGAATATCTGCTGTGGATGATCCTCAACCATGTTAGGTCCATTTCTCGCTATGACCTCATAAGGAGCCATTGTAATGGAATTCCAAGCACTTATTTAAGACCCTGCCTGGACTAAGTTCTTTTGTATCTTTTAGCTCAGGAAGCTGGTTTTCAGTGACCTGAGGGACTTTGACCAAAGTTAGTTTCTTCCTTGGCATTGCAGGGTTTTTGACTATTTTGTTTGCTATTATTTTTTTTTCACTTTTCCTTTACTCTTTTTGATTTTTCTCATTTTTTAATTTCTTTTTCTCATTTGTCTTTTTTCTTTATACTGTTTTTCCCATTTTTTTCTTTATTAATTTTTCTCACTCCAAAAAGTCTGTTTGTTAATATTTGTTGTTTGTTTATCTTCATTTTTGTCTGGCCCTGTGCTTTGGTTCTATTATAAAGATCAGTTTTTCAGGTGGGCTTTGGAAGTGATTTTCTTTTGAAGTGATTTTGATCAAGTTTTTCACCAGCTTTTCTCAGTTTTAAGCTGACCTCCGGGTACTTTGTCTATGCAGTAAAAGGCAATCCGCTGCAAGGCCTCTTGCCTCCATGTCTGCCAAGGAGAAGGATGAGACCCATGTGGGCAATGACCACCGACAAGGATACCTTCACCAAGGTGAGGTGGCCCCGGCACATCCTGACTGGGAAAGAGGTGGCCGTGAAGGTCATTAACAAGAGCCAGCAGAACTCCTCGGGGCTCCAGAGACAATCACACAAAGTCAAGATAATGAAGGCCTTGGGTCACCCCAACACGACGAAATTATATGAAGTGACGGAGACGGAGGAAACGCTCTACCTTGTCGTGGAGTATGCTGGTGAAGGTGAGATGTTCCATTACCTGGTGGATCATGGCAGCATGAAAGAGAAAGAGGCCCCAGGCAAATTCGGGCAAAGAAGGTCCACGGTACAGTATTGCAGCCAGAAAATCCACCCCGGGTGCTGACTTGAAAGTCAAGGTTGCAGACCTTGGCTTCAGCCACGATTTCACCTTTGGCAGTAAGTGGGATACCCTGTGTGCCAGCCCCCCACCCCCTTGTGCCGTCAAGGCCAGAAGTAAGATGCCCTCACAGTGGATGTGGGGAGCCTGAGTCATCCTACAAATACACTGGTCACTGATCCCTGCCTTTTGATGGACAGAACTTAAAGGAACAGGAGGAACAGGTACTGAGTGGAATCCACCATATTTCCTTCTACTTGTCCACTGAATGTGAAAACCTGCTCAAGAAATTTCTCACCCTCAATTCCAGCAAGG
This sequence comes from Phocoena phocoena, assembly GCF_963924675.1. NCBI lineage: Eukaryota > Metazoa > Chordata > Mammalia > Artiodactyla > Phocoenidae > Phocoena > Phocoena phocoena. The sequence continues at coordinate 10,952,235 of NC_089235.1, forward strand.
GAGGCACTTTTTAGAGCAAATCACGGAAGTTCCCTGGATGCCTGCAGCTCAAGAAGGGGAAGAGCTAAATTGTATGGAGAGACTCCCTGACGGTGGGCTGAGCTGGTGGTGTCCACGGCTCCACCGTGTGAAGAAGGGTGAGTGGCAATGACACGATGTGAAGGTCTCCGCCCTGAGTCCTTATCCACAGACAGAGACACTCACCTCAGAGTCCACCAATACTTATTTCTCAGAGAAACTGGTTCACAGGACACCTTTAAGTGAATAAAGCAGTTAAGTAACCACAGGCACAACAGAATAATATTATTTTCCTTAAAGAAAATATGGGAATAGAAATGCAAAGACTCTAGTATGCTTTAAGATGTTAATGGTCACTATTTTGGGGTGGCGAAATTATAGAGGTTTGGCCCTCTGGTCACCTGACCTGCATGACAAAAACATACTGCTTTTGAAGATTATTTGTCATTGATTTTGTAGGATGTCTCTCAACCTGGGTTGTCTGATGTTTTTGCATGATTAGACTGAGGTTGTTAACATTTTTGGAAAGAATCTCACCGAAGTGTGCCCTTCTCAGTGTATTGTGTGGAAATTTAAAGAAGATGCTATTTTAGTGTGAACACGAAAGGCAGGTACAGTCTTCTAAAAAGCAGTCGATGGCAAAAGCTCTACAAATCAATCAAACGCTGATTCTAAAACTGAGCGCAACGTTTCCGAGGTTGGGGAGTGGGGCAGCAGCCTGAGGTCCGCCCTGAGGATGCACGCACCCCCTGCCACAAACAAACGCACCCCAAAAAGGAAGAGCAGACCCTGGGGGTCAGACTCTGTAACTGTACAAAGCATGGACACACTGTGCCACCCGGATCCCCCATTACTTCTTCCAGGGTCCAGGCAACCTGCCAATGGGGCAGGCACAGTTGGTTTCTGTGACAGCCGCGGGAGGGCGGGGTGCTCGTCACAACTGGGGTTGCAGCTGCTGGGTTGTGACAACCTGATAGACCCTTCAAGGCTTTGAAGGAAGAAGCCTTGCGGCACAGAGGACACTGTCTCTCCCCCCCTCACGAGACTCCAGTGCATCTCATGTGCACAGTTAGGGAACAGGTTGTTTCCCCTTGTAAATGATAAATCATACATGCTTTAGGACTCTTGATTCATATGCTGTACATGTATGATCTGCTTAATATTTGTTTACTGCAAGAATCAGACCTCCTGTAATCTCTTTTCAGGATGAACATTAATCCAACTCTGTCTAGAGAAATTATACAATTCATTACCATAAATAATCTCCATTGTACCCTGTGCTTAATCTTCATTTTTTCCCCAGTCCTATATAATCTTGCAAATCCACTGGTGCTGTGTGATTGGCACCTGGTGTTCACACAACCTCTGCCTCACAAAAAAATACACAAAAAATTCCTGGATAAAAATACCACTTTTCAGTCTATCGATGATTCTGTTCTCTGCTCTTTGGTTAACCTCTGTACCACTCTACGAAGATCTGTTAACTTCGGCAGAAACAAGACCTTTACTCTTGAAATGTTTTGGCTCTATCAGGATGGCAACTGACTTAAAACTTGACTTAATTTCCCAGTAGCAAAGATATTCACCATTCAAGCACTTTTGATCAAAGCATTAAATGTAATGGCAATGTAAAAGCAAGCAATGCTTAATGGTTACAAATTTCTCCATTGTTGGCATGGAGTCAGAGCAAAACTAATACGAACGTAACTAAATGTATCTTTACACCCTAGAGCATAACTCTTCAAGCCATATTCCAGTTGAATCTTTAACTGTCAGTTCATCTATGCAATTGTGTGATCTGAACAAAGCTTTGTCTGTATAATGTGCCTTCTAAACTCGATTCCATTAGCAGATTTATACTAATGCCTTGATCAAGTGAGTGATTTGTAGCTGCTTCTTTGGCTAAGAAGCCAAACCACATCCGTGTAGGATTTTACTCTGAGAGGTCTATGATTGAGGGTTTTTTTGTTTGTTTGCTGTGAGGAATGCCCAGGTTGGCACCATGGAATAATAATGTCAAGGCATATTTTATAAAACTATAATTTAAAACTTAATTGAGTCTCAAGCAGGCTTCATAATGACCACAATACTGGAATATCATTTCTTTATAAACTTGACCTTGGGCTAAGTAGGGCATAGGTCCAGCCCTCATCTGTTCTTTTTTTTTTTTTTTTTTTTTTTGCGGTACGCAGGCCTCTCAGTGTTGTGGCCTCTCCCGTTGCAGAGCACAGGCTCCGGACGCGCAGGCTCAGCGGCCATGGCTCACGGGCCCAGCCGCTCCGCGGCATGTGGGATCTTCCCGGACCGGGGCACGAACCTGTGTCCCCTGCATCGGCAGGTGGACTCTCAACCACTGCGCCACCAGGGAAGCCCCCTCATCTGTTCTTGTGTTCGCTGCTACACAATAACTCCTGATTAATCTTGCTACACTGTGTGGCTCAGATCTGGGTCTCTGCAAACTACCACCAATTTGGTGACTTTAGCCAATTTACTTAACTTATCTGTGCCTCAGGTTCCTCATCTGTAAAATGGACATTCTACCACTGTACTTTCCTCATATGAGAATTAAGTAAGTTAGTGCATGTAAAGAACTGAAGACAATGCCTTCAAATAGTAAACACTAAGTGTTAGCTGCTATCACCATCTTCACATTACTACTGGGGATTATCTAAAATATAAATATAATCACGGGTCTCTCCTTATTTCTCTTTCCTAAAAGTTTTCAATAGAGTACCAGTTTTTAAGACATTTTTTCATCTGCTAGCATACTTCCTTTATTTGCCTGATTTGGATTTTAGTTTAGGGCTGCCATATATGATTTGGTGGTAAGGAAATGGGGTGCCAGAATCACCTTCCTACATTTTTCCGGGCTTTATATTCTCTGAATGAACACACTCAGAAGAACAAAAGTGGCTCAGAAGAGCCCTGAATCTTAGGAGGAAGCTGGTCAAGAATGTTTAAATGGCCTAGACAATTCTAAAAGAGGGAAATCGATTCATAATGGAAAGTTATTTCAAGTCCTTAATTAAAATAGAAAACCATGCAACTGAATTTGTAATTTCTGAGATGATCAGTTGCTAATTTATTTTACAGACAGGATTTGATTGGACTCCATGGAGGAGATATCAATTCCATTAACTCATCATTTCTTACATTTGATTAAATCATTTGATTTTGAAACATTTAATAAAAAATCAGAACCCACAGTTTTGTGGAAACTAAATTATAACAGAGGACTAGCCCAGAGAGCCTTGGGAATGACAATATAGAGATCAATGCCAACCATATAGAAATGCATAGTCAAGTTATCAAATGAAATTTCATCAATACAAGCCTATGAAGAAACCAAGTTCCAAATTCTGAAGGCCAACACTAAAATAATCAAGCCCGGCATGTCAGAACCATAGGAAAGGTAATTCAAGGGTATTCTGGTTTGCTGAGGTGGGAAGCTAATGAAAAGCCTGAGGACCATATGCTACATAATGCAATAATTCAGAACCATATTTGAATATTGGGTAAAACATTAACATAGCAAAAGCTAATAGTATCTCTACATTTGTAATACAGCACACAGCACTGAGAAAGGCAACATTTTGCTCTTGTCATGAATTAGAGGGCTTTTAGAAAGGGAAAATACCATTCTTTTCCAAATACTGGTTCCTGACTTTGGCTGGTGATTTTAAGTCACTGCAGAAAAGGAATGTATGACTATTCCAGGAACTCCATCATCACTAATGTTAGAACATGGGACACAGAAGGCATCTACAGATCATTTAAATACAGACAATTCTAAAGTTGTCTTGAAAAGTCTAAATTTCTATTAAAGATAACCTTCTATATATATATATTTTTTGCAGTACGCGGGCCTCTCACCGTCGTGGCCTCTCCCGTTGCGGAGCACCGGCTCCGGACGCGCAGGCTCAGCGGCCATGGCTCACGGGCCCAGCCGCTCTGCGGCATGTGGGATCCTCCCGGACCGGGACACAAACCCGTGTCCCCTGCATCGGCAGGCGTACTCTCAACCACTGCGCCACCAGGGAAGCCCTCTTCTACATATTTTAAACATAATTATTGCAGTGTCCTTTGCTCACTTTTCTCCCTTTTATGTGCACCCTCCCACTTGTTTTCTGAAATCAATTTTCAGTGTTTTTACCATGATCATTACTTAGGTAGTGTTCAATTGCTTTGTTTCTGTGTTTGCCTTGTTTTCTGTGTACCCATCACTAATTCTTATCAATCTCTTTCAGTCCTCTCTAAAACCGCTCACAATATGGTTAGACATATGGTCCTGTAATTTTCATATAGCTCCTCTCTTATTTTCCATCAATTTTTATTTTGCTCCACTCAACAAGAGCCTTTCTTGACTTTTTCCCTTCCAGAGATTATTTTATTTCTACCTTAGATTTCTAATTTCCAAGAGGTCTCTTGTGCTCTCTGCTTCTACCTTATACAAATTACATTCCATTCTTGTTTTATAAATGCAATTTCTTCTGTTTCTAAGATTAAACATAGTTTTTTGAGGATTTTTTTCTGTCCTCGAATTGTCTGTTTCCTTGCTTTTCTTTCTGTTTCTTTGCCATAGTTTCTCTCTTTCATGATAGAAGCTTTCTTCAATGTCTCATGATCTTAGCTTTCTCTCACATTTGAACACAAGGCTGTGTGCGTGTTGGTGAGGCTGGTGGACTTCACCATATCATGACTGGAAAGGGGCCTCATCATTTTAATGAGCTACCTCTCTCTACCAGTTACATGGATGAGGCTGTATCTTTTAAGAATTCTAATTTTGCTTTAGGGACTTTGGAAATAGGACATAGTGTACAAATATATGCAAATACATTTCCTATAAATAGTTAACATTAACCAATTTTGAATTTGTCTTAATTCTAATTTTTTTGGAGATTATTGCCGAAGTCATTTGGAGTAATGTTTGCAGATAAAAAATCTTAGAGTTCATTTCTATTTATGGAGGTGAGAATAAATAGACAATATTATCAAAAAGTCAGAGAAGAGGAAAAGATGATGGGGTGTAGAGTTATGCAAGTTTTCAGTTGAAATTTCAGGGTGAAATAAGCGATTTTATTAGTTCACTGTACTGCTCCCCAAATTACTCTAACACTCCCGTAAGTTAGTTATATTATCTTATTTCCGGGGCTGCGAGGATTAGGGAGAATTGGCAGGGAGAACTGAGGTACAGATAGACTCTTCTTTTTCATTTGAGGAAGTGTGTGTGTGTGTGTGTGCGCATGTGTGTGTGTATGTAGGTGTGCACGCACACATGTAACTGTATTTGAACTAGGACCTGACCAAAGTGATGCCAATGTCAGTAATACATTAATCCTTTCCACAGACCACCCATCAGAAGGCAAATGTGTTAACTCTCAGTAGAATAAAAAGCATTAAAAAAAAGCAAAGACTCCAATCTCTCTCTTCTAGTTCCTCAGATACTTCCTTATCCCTCTTCAGAAAGAACTGGATTTTGGATTTTGACAGAACACTCATGCATCTATAGAAGATGTTTTTTTTTCTCCTCTATAAACAGGGAACAAACTGAAAAAACAGAAGCCACTATTAGATTTGTAATGACCACTCTACTGCTTTGAGAGCTTACAGGTAACTCCTCAAAACACTAATTTAATGATTGTTAATGACCGTTTAAAATTCATTCTGCTTCTTTCCAAGAATTAAAAATTCTACCCCATTATTTTCAAAGGATTTTATTTCAAAGTATGAATATGAAAGAAACAAGCAGTTTATGTGTGTGTGTGTGTATATATATATATACGTACATATGTACATGCTTGTGGCATGAAAAGTCCCTTGAAAATTTGGAACAAATATATTAAGAAATCCTATAACTCTGTAGTAAGAAGACAATCCAATAAAAAATGGGCAAAAGATGTGAATAGACATTTCACCAAAAAAAATACAAATGTCCCATAAACACATGAAAAAATGCTCAACATCACTAATCTTTAGGGAAATGCAAATTAAAAACTAAAATGAGATACTACTACTCACTCACTAGAATGGCTAAAATCAAGAAGAATGACTGTAGCAAGCGTTGGCAAGAATGAGGAAGAACTGGAATGCTCATACACTGCTGGTGGGAATATAAAATACTATAATCACTTTGGAAAAGCGCTGAGCAGTTTCTTATAATGTTAGATACACATTAACAATACGATTCGGCAATTCTACTCCTAGGTATCTCTCTCTACCTAAGAGAAATGAAAATATGTGTCCACACAAAGACTTGTATGTGAATGTCCGTAGGCACATTCATCATAATTGCCCCAAATTAAGAACAATTCAAATGTCAGTCAACTAGTGAGTGGATAAGCAAAAGGTAGTATATCTATATAATGGAATATTATTCAGCAATAAAAAAGACACAAATTACTGACGCATGGAACAACAATGATAAACCTCAAAAGCATTATGCTAGGAGAAAGAAGCCAGACACATGATTCTATTTATAGGAAATTTCTAGAAAAGATAAAAATAGAGGCACAAGGCAGATCACTTCTCCCTTGTGGTTGACGGTAGGAGCAGGGATTAAATGCAAACAGACATAAGGAAACTTTCCGGATGATGAAAATGTTCTAAACTGGATTGTGGTGATGGTTGCACAACAGTATCCATTTACTAAAGCTTATCAAATTGTACACTTAAAATGGACGAATCTCATGATATGTAAAGCATATCTCAATGAACCTGCTAAAAAAAAGGAGGCATCTTATATGATGAATTTCGTATTTCCATTGTCAGAAAAGTCTTTAAATGAAATATATACACCAAAAATTATATTGATATTTAAATTTCTGTTATTAGGTAAAGAAAAAGCAAGGATCACTTAACAGAGCTTAAGCATTCCATTTAAACTTAGATGTTGTGGGCAATTTTTGTACCACTTCTAAATATGAGGAAATATATTTTTATTTTCATGTTTTCTAAACAAAAAATCTCTTCTGTAATGATTTTGCTGAACATTCTCTGTGACTTCTGCAAAATTCCATAAGTAAAACAGGGTCCTGAAATTGGAAGAGTTTTGGGAGGCTCATCACGTTTTACAAATAACGAAACAGAATCAGAGAAGTAAAATAATTTGCCCCAAATCACATAGTAACAAAAAAGACCAGGGACTTGGTCTCCTGACTCCCAATCCAATGACTTGTTTTTTTTTCTGACTACACTATCCAAGGAAAGACAGGCACATGTCAGGGTTAAGGGAGTACTGACTTTCTGAAATCAGATTTTTCTCTTTTCTGATATGTTTTTCACTTGCAATGAGCCCAGGGCTGATAATGCTACAAAGTAAATAAACATAAGATGTTATCTCCCATAGGGCAACTTGTTTGTGGCTCAATGAGCCAAGATGAAGAAACACTTCAAATAGAAGACTCAGCGGGAGTAGCAAAGGGCCTGCTTAGCTTCAAAGGAAGTCTGACATATAGCCACTGTGCTTCATAAACTAGAATGTAATAAACTTGCATGAACAAAAATCTCACTTCCATATTCAACACAGGTTACATGAATGAGCCGTATGAGAGCTAATTTTTGGAAACAACATTAATTCTCTGGCAACAAAATGACTCACTTGATATCAGCCAGAGTGTGGTAGTCCAAGGGTTTCAAATCCTACATCCCATCCATACCTTTCCTCCAGATTTGAAGAGTTATCTCTAGAAACTTCTCAAATTAAATCTTAGTTTAGTTTAATGTCAGGGTTTTAAAAAACTCACCTCTGGTTGGTGGAAGTACGATAGGCATCTGAATCAAAAGAAAAGATGAGGATATCTGTGTCTCAGAAAGTTCTAGCCTTTACTATCACCAACTCAGAGCTGCATTATTTGTACTAAAGTGATGGAGACTAAAGGATTTGTGGCACCTAAGTTCTCAGAGACCATAGACAGCAGTATTTATCCAAAAAGCCTCAGGAAAACTAATTCTTAACAAAATCTCAGTAAAGCCCTGGACAAAGAGAATATGAGAACCTGATATTCCTTAAACATACATTTTTAAGGAAATAGCTTAAGAGCTGTGATAAATTGCAGTAGTGTTCAAACTATCCACTGCTCCTTCCTGTAGGAGCATTATTCATTGATGCCCCATGGATGCCAGGCTTAACCATGTGACTCTCATTGGCCAACGATCTGTGAGCAGTGACACATGCCACTTCCCGGCAGAAGCTTTACGAGCTGTCACATGGCTCACTATGTTCTCTTCCCATTGACACAAGTCAAAAAATGTCCCCTAGTGAACACTCTCCTTAAATCTGGAAACTCTAATGAAGGCAATGACTTATGGTGAGCATATAGGGTGAATAAGAAATAAATCTTTCAGTTGTTTAGCCATTGAGTTATCCGTTACTGTAGTGTAACTGAGCCAAAGATGACTGAAACGAGTTAAACAGAAGAGATTTGTCTTGATTAATGAACTACACAGTACTTTGGAGACCTCAGGCTGATTGCAAAATAAGAGTGCTGCCTACTATATATAAAATAGATAACTAATAAGAACCTGCTGTATAGCACAGGGAACTCTACTCCATACTCTGTAATGGCCTATATGGGAAAAGAATACTAAAAAAAAAAAGAGTGTATATGTATATATATATATATATATATATATATATGTATATGTATAACTGATTCACTTTGCTGTACACCTGAAACTAACACAACATTGTAAATCAACTATACTCCAATAAAATTTTTTTGAAAAAGTGTTGCTATATAGTCCCATCACCCTAGACCAATATTTTGCAAACATTTTTGATCCAATGTATATATTGTGATAGACTATACATATACATTATAGAGATATGAATATGTAGATGTAACTAAAAGTCATGAAACAATACTATGTGTGATGTACTCTGATATTTTCTCTTCTATTTTATTTATTTATTTTTTTTGCGGTACGCGGGCCTCTCACTGCTGTGGCCTCTCCCATTGCGGAGCACAGGCTCCGGACGCGCAGGCTCAGCGGCCATGGCTCACGGGCGCAGCCGCTCCGCGGCATGTGGGATCTTCCCAGACCGGGGCACAAACCTGTGTCCCCTGCATCGGCAGGCGGACTCTCAACCACTGCGCCACCAGGGAAGCCCCTATTTTATTTTTTTAATGTTTTTGGAACCCACTAAGTCCATTTCAAGTCCTGTTAATGGGTCACAACCCATTATCCTAATTTCTACCCAGTGTTCACCTTGTTGGATTATCCCCAAATGTATATTCATATTATTTTTTTTCCTCCCAAATTTTAATCCAATAGTACTTGATTCTGGATTCACCACAGAATCACCAGGAATATTTTTTTTTTCATATACTGCCCCTGACCCTCAGAGACGGTGATTTATTTGGTATGGACTGGAAATTATTATTTTAACATTTGAGAATCCCTCGGTTCCTTTCTCAGAAGAAGGCAAGAAGAAGAGCCGCTGTTTGCAAGCGTGTCTAAGGCCTGGTGACGATGCATCTGAAGGGGCCTGTCCCTGGGAGACTCAGCAAGATTTTAACCTTTTGTTTTATATCCAAATTACAGCTAGCTATAGAACAACTTTAAAATGAATTGTTGTAACATACATTTAATTATCAACTTCCATATAAATCACTGGGACATATATCTGTTTTACGTGAATACACTTGCTTTCATTCCTGAAAACCTGTCACTTTCATTTGGCCTCTGAGCCACAGAAGACCCTAAAATTCCTCTTATCTGGTCATATAGCTCCTTTTAGATGCCAATGATTTCAAATGAATTTTGGCTCTGTGTAGCCATCTCAATTAACCTGGGTGACCCATTCATCAATGGATCAATCAATTCATTAATTCAAACAATTACTGGGTACTCAATTTGTGTCAGATGCTGTTCTAGGTGACAAGGACACGAGGAAGAATAAGAGACACAGGATCTTCCCTAGGAGAACTCAGTGTTGTTGGAGGTGGGTGTTAGGTACAAACACAAAGATAACTGAGATACATCGTCATGACAATAATGAGAGGGCTTACAACGGATTATGTGCTCTACCTTGTAACTCACTTCTTAGTTTGATTTACTTTTTCTGTACTTCATTTTTCCTGTCATCACTCTGTTCAATTTAAAACCCTAGACCATATGCATCTGCTCCTCTTCCTCGTGTGTCTGGTCTCCATACACTCTCGCCAGAGGAATACGGTTACTCAACAGAAAGACGGTGGTATTTAAGGATTGTATCCATCTTGGCCACGTAAAATTATGCTCAAATCCACGCATGGGCGTGCAACTCCCAGAGTAGTTTACTCACAATCCTGTAGGATGTGTTCACATCCTTTCTCAACACATATCATTAACATATTATTTAACTTCAGTGCTTATTAAGTGGTGTTTTTGTTTGTTTGTTTTTGCGGTACGCGGGCCTCTCACTGCTGTGGCCTCTCCCGTTGCAGAGCACAGGCTCCAGACGTGCAGGCTCAGCGGCCATGGCTCACGGGCGCAGCCGCTCCGTGGCATGTGGGATCTTCCCGGACTGGGGCACGAACCCGAGTCCCCTGCATCGGCAGGCGGACTCTCAACCACTGCGCCACCAGGGGAGCCCTTAAGTGGTGTTTTGATGGCTACTTGTCACACCATCCTGTGAGTATAGTATTAGGCTAACCAGACAAAGGAACCAAGGAGTGGTACTAACACTTTCCTGAGAGATACCAAAATCTAGGCCATCATTCTGGTTCTTTGTGCTGCTATGAGGAGACAGTTTAACGTGGAAAATGTAGTAATAAAACTCACAAAGCTAATAATTGAGAGGTTGGAAAAACATGAAATTTTCAGAAAATGGAGGGGAAACTTAATAGGGGCCTGCAGCTGTGAAAGAGGATGTATGATGACTTGAAGCTCTTAACTTATTAAATAAGAGTGAAACACGGTGGCTTTAAACTGGAAAACTCTAAACTAGCTTTAAATTTCATATAAGCATAAAGGATAAAGCCTTAATGGGAATTGCTACTAAGGATAAGAAGAGGAGATTTGGAAACTCGCACACATTCTCACAGGTCTTAGGGGTGTGAGGGTGGTCCTTCCTGAACATGAGGGGTTAGATCAAATGTTGTTAAGTTTCTTCCAGATTAAAGTTCTGACAAGAATTAAACTGGGCTCTGCAAAGGTTTGGAAGAAGACGGCCAAACCTTCCACGTGAGGCCACTTTAGTGTTCTTAAAAGTTAGTTCCTACCAGTTCAACAGCTCTGACTGATTGCCATTTGTCTGTAAGGAAGCCAGTTTTTTTTTTTTTTAAACATCTTTATTGGGGTATAATTGCTTTACAATGGTGTGTTAGTTTCTGCTTTATAACAAAGTGAATCAGCTATACATATACATATGTTCCCATATGTAGGAAGCCAGTTTTTATTTTGAACCCCTTTCTTTCTGAGAACCAGAGATGATTTAAACTATTTTTCTCTTATAGTGGAGCCACAGCAGTTGATTCTAGCTATATCCAGATGGTTTGCATTGCTTAGGCTGATTTCTGTAAAACGGTTTAATGTTGTTAATAATCCTTTTAATACATTTAGATTTGTGGGCAGGGTAAAGGCGGGGGGCAGATCTGGTACAGACTGGAAGTCACAGCTCCTGCTGGACTTTTGTTGATTTGTTAAATCCAACTGTGGTCTCTCGTACTAGTTCCAATTTTGTTGAACTCTAAGTAACCCCTTCCTTTAAGCTGTGACACTCAAAAGCAGTGGTTCATTAATAGGGACCTTCAGGGAATGTGAACCTGATTGGGAAATGCATACTTTAGAAAAATAAAATTTTTAACTATAGTTTTTATTCTGTAGAGGAAAAATCATGTTGTGAAGCAAGATTATCTTCTACATTCAGTGAGTCCCAGGCCTGTTGATTTTAATTTTTAAATATCCAACTCCCGGCTCTTCAGCCCACCTCACAAGATGTGGCCCTACCTCGCTTCCCAGCTGGACCCTAACGAAGGCCTCCTGGCTAACTGGTCTCTTTCCTTTCAGCCTCATCCCTATAGAGAGGATAAAAATAATAACTAACACGTACTGATAGATTACTCTTGGGTGAGGCACAGGGCTCAATGCTGTTCATGATCTCCTTTAATCTTCATAATAAGGTGAGAGGGTAAGTTCTACTACTGTCTCCATTTTCTAGACGAACAAAGACTTAGAGGTCAAGCAACTTGCCCAAATCATGTCAATTCTATTCTTCCCAGTAAACCAGAGTGTGAATGCGCACCAGGCCGCTTTGCTGATTGAAATCCTTATTGGCTCCTTGGAACAAGCAAAATGAAGCACAAGTTCCTTAGCATGGTGTTTAAATCCTAATGATCACAGTCAAGTTTGGAGTACTTTCTATGTATCCAGAATTTCACTCCAGTGGCTACGAATTCTCACCACAACCCCACAAGAGAGTGTGTGCTCTCCATTGTGGCAGATGAAGACATGAAATCTTGGGGGCAATTTCCAAGGTCACAAAGCTGTTATTCATTGGCAGAGATGAGATTCCAACCCAGCCCGTTAGACCCCAATCCTGTATTCTCCCCTCTGCCACTTCGCCTTTTTCCTCCAACCTGTATGACCTCACCTGCCCCTCTACCTTTTCCTGCCTTTCACTCCACTCCTGCACTCAAGTAATTCAGGAACACAGGCAATTTCTGAAACGTGCTATTCCCTGTATGAAGAATGTATTTACTTCTCTTGTTCATTTGGTAAGCATCTAGATATCACTTAAGACTCAGCTTAAACAAACCACTTCTTGTGAATGATTTGTTTCGATCTTCCTCCCTCTACCCTCTCCTGGCTGGAAGATCATAACTATTTTATTTTCAATGGTGCTTTGTAAATAGCTGTGAAGAGGCCGCTACCTCATTTTATTGTAAATATTTATTTATAATAGATAGCAATGGGGAATCATATACTGATTCATTTTACACCACTAATTATTCCCGAATGCCTACTGATGTGCCTTATATTTATCTCTGTTTTCCCAGCTCTTAGCACAGTGCCTGACACTTAAATAGTCCAAAACAATGACTGTATGAACGAATGACTAAGTAGATGGGGACTCCACTCAGGAACGTGCAAGAGCTGAATCAACAGCAGTCACTTCTGAATCCGACTGTAAAGCTCCTGAAATACAGTTTGCCATGATTCACTTGCCTTCTCCTTTTGTGGACATAGCCTTTTTGATCTAAACACCATGTTTTAAAAGATGCCTTTAAATAGCCAAGGAACCCTTCTAACTCCTGCAAGTTGCAAATACATGGGAAACGTTTGCTAGGTAATTCCAACAGGGCGACCCTTCACATCCTGGGTTCTTTAGCTCTCTCACCTCAACCAGCATCCCAACTCCAAACTACTCATATGTTGATGACTGCCCTCATCATCCTTTCTCGGCTAAGTTCCAAGTGCTTTCTTTTCAGCCACTGTTTCACCACAAAGAGACCAGGTTGCACTCAGCTTCATCTTAGATCCTGAGGACCAAGAATTTCATTTCTTTCCACTAAAGCTGGCAGCGCCATGCTCCGCTCCTGTCTGCCCCCTGGACGGCCAATCTTTCCCCTGAAGTAGCCCAATTCTCCCTGGCTCTCAGCAGCTCCATCCCTGCCACTGTTCTCCTTGGCCAGACCCACTCAGGCCCTTCTAGAAGGGCTGGAAATACAGACTGCAACTGTGCAGTTTCAGGTTCCACCCAGGCCAGGGAAGGGAAAAGGTTGCTTGTACTGTTTCTCTTTGCTGTGTCTCAGATCACACACTGTCCATGGCCAAGGTCAGCTGTGGGGTGTGAGTGTCTGTTGCGGGGGGTAGTATTGGAGATCTGACCTATTTGCAATTTCAATCATCTAGCTAACAGGAGTTCACTATTTTTCAGGCCACACAATAGAAATTTACCAACACACACACACACACACACACACACACACTGCTACTGGTTCCAGCTCAATGTTAATAACAATAGAACCCTTTTATGTCAGACACTGTGCAAAAAACTTTGAATAGATTACCTCATTTAATCTTTACGATCACCCTCTGAAGCAGATTTTTTCTTTACTCTTTTTTTCCAGAGAGAGAAACCAAGACTTGAGGAGGTAAGAAACTTGTCTCACACTATAGCAGGGAGGCTGGGATTTGAGTGGGGCTACGCCTCCTCTCCCCTGAGTCAGAAGGTGGGTTTTGGCTCTCACCCCGCCCTCCCGCCTGAATGCTACAGGAAAGCCATGCCCCAGAATTGGATCAAGCTGCTGCTCTTTCACCCAATTTCACTGACTTTGCTGATGACTGCAGACTTAAAGGGCTGGAGTGCAAAAGGGTGAGAGACCCTGGCATGAAGACAAGGCTGTGAGCGGAGCCTTCGTCTAGGTGGGGAGTTACCTTGGTTGCACCTGTCCTTTATCTAGCAATTCTTGTCTGTCCTAAAGGCACTGAAGCATGAGAAACACTGAGACAGAATATAGAGTTGAAACGCCAACAGAACAATGGCATAATTCGTTTGTCCAAAGGAACCCAAGCCAACTGCAATTTGGCTAGATTATGCATGGAATTAAAATTTGTCTCGGCCGATCACACTGGCATAATCATAAAAAAGAAACCCAGATCATGGCTGGCCATGAACTGGACTCCGGCAACTCATACAATTATTTTCTAGGTGTCGTGTATGAAAATGATACTAGCCACTACTGCCAGAATGCCAGTGGGACATACGTTAATGCTCATTAATTCGGCAGACAGTGCCTACTGTGTTAGAGGCCTTGCGTCCAGGCTCTAGATGACGGAAGAAGTTATGAGGGTCAGAAAGGTCAGCATCATCATTCTTTAGGTTCCAGCTGATCTGGTGGTTGAGGGGTTCAGGGGGGCTTAAATTCCGCAGACAGCTCAAGAACATGCTTCAGGCTGAGCTTTGCCTTTGAAAGGGAACTGGGAGTCTTTACAACTGATACATTGTCTCCTGATACTCTGATATGGGTTATCTCCCTGGCCTGGTAATAGCTGTTTATTTTTACCTTCTTCTGTTCTCTTAAAATCGTTGATTTCTGAGAACTATTCTTCTGCAAGAGCCAAGCTTAGATCACAAAATAGCTCAGGCCTAAATGGCTTCTCTTATTTTAAGAAAGTTTAGGTCTGGTTCCCTTCCTCTGGGAACCTCCTATCCCATCGGCTTACAAGATGATGAAGGTGGGGAGATTAAGGCTATATGGAGTATCAAGGATCCTTGACTTTTGGAGATCGAGGTCATGTTCTTATGAGCTGATCTGCAGAGGCTTCAAGGAGGAGGTGGCATTTTACATCAAAGGCAGAAATGCTGAAGGAAGGCATTCTAAGAAAAAGGAATGCTGATATTTAACAAGCTATATAAACCAGACTAGGCAAACTGCATTCAGGCAAATTGTTTTAACTTAGACAAACTGCTTCACCTTTAGAGCAACTTAAAAAAATTTGCTCAGCATCACTAATCATTAGAGAAATGCAAATCAAAACTACAATGAGGTATCACCTCACACCAGTCAGAATGGCCATCATCAAAAAATCTATAAACAATAAATGCTGGAGAGGGTGTGGAGGAAAGGGAACCCTCTTGCACTGTTGGTGGGAATGTAAATTGATACAGCCACTGTGGAGAACAGAATGAAGGTTCCTTAAACAACTAAAAATAGAACTACCATATGACCCAGCAATCCCACTCCTGGGCATATACCCTGAGAAAACCATAATTTAGAAGGAGTCATGTACCAAAATGTTCATTGCAGCTCTATTTACAATAGCCAGGACATGGAAGCAACCTAAGTGTCTGTTGACAGATGAATGGATAAAGATGTAGTGCATATATACAATGGAACATTACTCAGCCATAAAAAGAAACAAAATTGGGGCTTTACACCATTGTAAAGCAATTATATTCCAATAAAGATGTTAAAAAAGAATAAAAAGTTAAAAAAAATTAAAAATATTAATACTATTTCTTTAATTATTTTTAATGACTGCCCGGTCCTAAAATATTAGCTCTCACTAACACGCAGAAGTTACACTTTAAGCATTTGAAAGTTAATGTATTCTTTCTGCAAATAAATGTTAATGCTCTTTTTAATATGATTTACTTAATAAAATATATGCATTGACAAAGAAAAGACTTGAGGGCTATACACATACCACAATGTTAAATTAACTGTGATTGTTTCTGGGTATTGGGACTATGGTTAATTTTCATTTTCTTGTTTGTACTTTTCAGAGTTTTTCAAATTTCCAGTAATAAAGATGTATTTCTTGGGTAAACAGTTAAAAGCACCAAAGTTACTTTAAGTGGACCTTTAAATGTGTTATTTTGGAAAAAGTGTCAGAGCTAGTAACTCAGTAACTCACATTTAATAGCAAAAAAAAAAGTACATTTAACAAATAAAAACCCACTCACATGCCCGGCACTGTCCTTGTCATTAAGGGTCAGAGGTGAATCAGAGTTCCCTCAGAGAGTCTGCAGTCTACTGAGGGAAGTAAATCAAATGACTTAGATAAATTAAAAATATATCATTTTGATTTGAAAGAAAGGATCAGGGTCCTATGAAAGAGGATCATGGGAACAAACACTATTAAACTGGTGGCAGGGAGGGGTTAGGGAGACAGGCTCGGAGCAAGTGACATGGGCGGCCCAGATCTGAAAGGTGAGTAGGGACGGGCAGAGGAGGAATCTTCAGGTGAGGGGAGCAAGTTGCCTGAAGCCTGCGGGGGAAGACAGCCGGCCACAGGGGCTGGACTAATGATGCTGTGTCTGGAGCACCCGAGGCGGAAGATGCCCTGGATGGGAGGAACCTGGAGAGACAGAGAGGGTCCAGATCTCGCGAGAACTTGTAGGCTCTCTTCCGCCACCAACTATAATCTGTCCTCCAGAATAAGTAGTGTAGCAGGTAGGACTGAAGGAACTCAGGCAATGAGAGACAGGCAAACAGCTCAGACACTTGGCATAAATCCCGGCGTCACCTTGGGGAAGTTCCTACCCAGCCTACCTCTACCCAACCGTAGTCATCTGTAAAATAGAACTCACCCTCATGAGGGTGAGGTGGTGGTTAGATTAAGTGAGATTATGTGTTTGTAGATCAGTGCCTAGAATATTATAATCAATCTAAAAACTAATTATGATTACTTCCAAGCAACATCTTGGGTATCAAAAATCCTTTCCATCACTTCTTTTTAGAGGTGAAACCAGAAGTAACATGTGTTAGTTTGAAAAAAAACTATTCATTACATAACTAAGAGATGTATATAATTAAAGAGCCTGTTTTTAGGGTATCAGTTTTTGATGAAAAAGAACAAGCTTGTCTAAATATAATTCTACATACACTCAAATACACATGCACATACATACCATTTTTCTCTTTCAAAACGTTATTTTAGATTTGCATCATTCGATTTAACTGGGGCTCAGACTAAACAAATATATTTTACACTGCCTGGACAGCCTACATTTTCATGTTATCACAAATGCATTTTAGAAAGGATATCACCCAAAAGGCTATCTTCCAGGAAATGCAAACAGAAGGAGAAAAGTCTGAAATGGCCACCTAGGAGAGTGTGTTTGCATTCTGCAGAATGGTTAGTTTTGATGACATAACTGAATTAGTGAATGAGAACGAGTAGAATTCACCAGAATTCTGAATTGAAGAGAAAAATAGTCTACTATCCAATTATTTGTTTGGATTTTTCCCTTTCAACCCTATTGGTTATCCCTGTTATTTAATATAATGGTGAGTTGGTTTGCTATAGCCATTATCTGCCTTACAAATATTACACATACCACCAAATAACAAACGCTGTTGGCTATTAGAAAAAAGTTGTGCTACAGTATTATTATTATTTTTTTTTTTTTGCGGTACGCGGGCCTCTCACTGTTGTGGCCTCTCCCGTTGCAGAGCGCAGGCTCAGCGGCCATGGCTCACGGGCCCAGCCGCTCTGCGGCGTGTGGGATCTTCCCGGACCGGGGCACGAACCTGTGTCCCCTGCATCGGCAGGCGGACTCTCAACCACTGCGCCACCAGGAAGCCCTACAGTGGTATTTTTATGTAACCTGGGAAATTCAGGTGAAAACATATGGACCCTAGAATGTTCATCTGTTCTACTTCTGAAGTCTTTACAACCCTACAGGATAGGGCTTCCATTCTAATTCCCTTACTGCCATCCAGCTTCTCACCCAAACAACCTCAAAGTTACTGGATATGATAGAAAAAAGCCAGGGTTCTCATGGGTTCAGGGGCTATCCACCAAAGGTAAAGTTTCTGCTTGATTTAGATATTTTCCTTAATTAAATATAGCTATTCTTCTCAAAAGCGGAGAGGTACTTTGAATGACTGGGGGAAATAGAAGGGAAAAAACCAAAACCTACTACTACGTGCTAAGTTGTGCTAATGGAATTATAGACTTGAAAAAAAAAAACAGGGTTTTAAGGTTAGGATCCCATAATAACTAAGTACAGCTGACCCTTGAAAAATGCCGGTTTGAATTGTACGGTACACTTACATGAAACAGGGTTTTAAGGTTAGGATCCCATAATAACTAAGTACAGCTGACCCTTGAAAAACGCCGGTTTGAATTGTACGGTCCACTTACATGTGGATATTTTCAACAGTAAATGTTACAGAACTACACGGTCCTTGGTTGGTTGAATCCATGGATGCAGATGTGGAGAGCCAACTATAAGTTATATGAGGATTTACTCCCACCTTGTTTAAGGGTCAACTGTAATTTGAAGTTGGGCAGAATTACACATTCCCTCAGGGGCCACCATGTTAACCCCTTTCCACAAGAGAAGTGGGAGGCTCCTGAGAACATGCTGGCCTCAGAGGGCCAGGCAGGAACTAAGGAAGATTAATTCTCTCCTATGTTGTACACAGGCACAGAGGATCCTAGACAGCCACCACTTTCTTAATGCTCCCAGGAAACAACTTCAATGTTTTAGGACTTGGTGACCATAGTGACCTTTAAATATCTTGAGCTCTTGAAGCAGACAAGGGAGATAATTATTATCTGATCCTTTTGTACTAAGGCACACTGCAATGACTAGTCACCAAGTTACACGGAATGAGACTCACCTGTAATGAGATATCAGGTGGGCACCTTGCCATGAGAGAGTATCTTAGGTCAATATGTTTCTTATTCATATTTGCAAAATATCTGTGATGGGAGAAATAACTGTGTTTTGGTGCCTTGGAACAGGATGGGGAAAAATGATTATCTAGTCCTTTTTTTTTTACAACCTAAAGAAATGTTTTATTTGGATCTCCATCAGCAGTTATAAATATTAGATATAGGATAACATATAGGAGGTGTTTTTGATTGCTTTTGTAAACCCACTTAACTTTGCCAAATAGAAAAAAATATGATGACATCATCCGCTGTTCAATCATATCAAATCCTCTGTACAACTCAACTCAAACGCTACAGACAACTGTTCAATCTTTCAAAGGATTCTTCTAATATAGGAATAGTTTCAGAGGGTAACTACTTTTTTTCCCCAAGTAAGATCAGCCTTCCTGTCGCCAGCAGTATTTGAGATGTTTGGGGTTTTACCTTTTTTTAAAAAAACTATCTATCTATTTATTTATTTATTTATGGCTGCATTGGGTCTTCGTTGCTGCGCGTGGGCTTTCTCTAGCTGTGGCGAGCAGGGGCTACTCTTCATTGCAGTGCATGGGCTTCTCATTGAGGTAGCTTCTCTTGTTGTGGAGCACGGGCTCTAGGCTCGCGGGCTTCAGTAGTTGTGGTACATGGGCTCAGCAGTTGTGGCTCGCGGGCTCTAGAGAGCAGGCTCAGTAATTGTGGTGCACGGGCTTAGTTGCTCCGCGGCACGTGGGATCTTCCTGGACCAGGGCTCGAACCCATGTCCCCTCCATTGGCAGGTGTATTCTTAACCACTGTGCCACCAGGGAAGCCCTAGGGCTTTACCTTTTGATGAATACATGACATGCCAAGTTCTATGGGTCTACAGATTCATCACTCTCCAAATTTATAGGGATGTATGCAGTGTGATTTGATAAATTGTTTTGTTTTGCCTTTCATCACTCATACTATATTGAAAAGACGCTCCCTGCATATCTTAGGCATCATCTATCAAAAATAAGGCTTTGGGGAGAACAAATAAAATGCGGTAAAAACTTGTTGAACTTATAGCTACGTAGTATGAATGTGTCATCTCTGAATATGAAGGACCACTCTATGAGGCTCGTATTTTATATTCTTAGTAAGTTTACATTTCCGGTTCCCAGTGGTTTAAACTGCGCTTTGGTTCAAACGTTTGCAAAGCTTCCCAAGTGTCTTTGGGAGAGAGAGTGCTATAAATTAAAATGATTATTAATCTTACTAAATCTAGTCCTTTTTACTGGCATTTACTTAGGAGATCTGGGCCTCCTTATGATGGATTGGTTTGGCAACCTACTTGACATGCTGGTTCGTATATGAAATAAGAAGCTGGATCCTGATACTCAGTCTTGCTTTGTCTTGTTTTTAAAGGAAAAAAATCTCTTTTAAACTGACAAGTACGTATATTGACCAAAGAATGGTTTAAAAAGAGATGGCTAGGACTTCATAATTGTTAGACCTGCCAATTTAAATCAAGGTGGGAACGATAATTCTATTTACATTTTATCACGAGAACAAGTTTCCCCTAATTAATAAAATGTTCTTTATCCGAGGCCACTAATGACTATGAGTCCATAAAAATATGTTTGAATCCCAGAAGAACATTGCTTTACAGGTTACAAAGCTTAAATTTCTCTTCTTTTTTTTTGGCCATGCCTCG
Organism: Phocoena phocoena; assembly: GCF_963924675.1. Taxonomy (NCBI): domain Eukaryota; kingdom Metazoa; phylum Chordata; class Mammalia; order Artiodactyla; family Phocoenidae; genus Phocoena; species Phocoena phocoena. Next base: position 10,973,020 of record NC_089235.1, read on the forward strand.
CGGCACGCGGGATCTTAGTCCCCTGACCAGGGATCAAACCCCTGCCCCCTGCAGTGGAAGCGCAGAGTCCAAACCACTGGACCATCAGGGAATAATTCCCAAGTCCTCAATTTCTTATCAGAGACACAAACCGTAACAGTCAAGAGCTCTGTTAAACAGATTCCATGGTTAAAACATTCACCTCTTTTTAGACCTTAGGCAATCTTCAATGTAACAAGTAATGGAAAAGCTACTTTGCCAATATAGAGAGCTCAAATGAATGAAAAATCAGAGACAATAAATTAAAACAACAGGAACACTTCAAATTTGCCATTCTGATAGGAAACGTTTCATACACTGAAAATTTCCAGGGCTGTCGATAGCATGGGGCAAATGGGAATTTTCATACCCTCTTAGCCCTTTGAGTTCAGTATATCTTACTGATACAGAAAGATTTCTAAGGCATGCCATTGAATGAAAGTGGTAAGTTATACAATAGTGACACACTACTATGGTTCAATTTATATAAATGAGTCCTTCCCTCGTGCAACAATAAAATATATGCAAAAATATAGATTTGGGAAGCTTGGAACCAAACTCCCAACAGAGCTTGGGGTAGGAATGGGGGGAGTGGAAGGAGGGTGCAAGATGAAGGGGCTTTTCCCAGACACTCCTGTACCAGTTCAACTTTTTATAGGAAGTTATGCCCTCATATTTCTTATGTAATTATTATTTTAAAGAAAACATGTCTTTCTAAAAACCTGTGGATGAATTACCTCGTTCACAATTTTTCACAGAATTTCAAAGCAGGCAACGGCATCATTCCATTTCTTTGAATTTGATTTGCACACACTATACTCTGAAGCTTCAGGGATTTTCTAGAGTCCCATGGGGGGAGGGGACAAAGGCTGCAACGAGTGGGTTTCTCTCACACACACACACACACACACACACACACACACGCCACTCCCTACCAACTCTGGCTTCCAGCTTTGCCTTTCTGTGTTTCACAGATGAGAATTAAATGTAAGGTTTTGTGTGAGCAGTGTTTCAGGACTTAACAACGTTTAAGGGCTATTCCAGCTCCATCTTGAATTTGTTCCCACAAGGACTACAACCCGACTTGCCCAAAGCCACACGCCAGTGCAGACCCCAGAGGACATTAGGAGTCTCACCTTCCCTGGTGTCACATAGCCGAGGCCTCTCCGTAACGCCAGAGAGCCCCCACCTCATACATACATCACACAGCCGCACACTGGGAATCAAAAGCAGCCAGCAGCCGGGGCAAAGTGATGAACAGACCTCACCTGCTTTCCTATTCACTTCCCCTTAAATGTTTACATTTACCCTTTAATACCTTAGGTAGGTATAATCACTTCATGTCTTCTAACTTCCTTAGGAGAGAGAACTTTTGTAGGACATGATCTGAATAAGTACACAAAATAAGAAAAAGGTCGGTTTCCACTATTCTCCTCAAGATAAAAGGATTGACAAACGAATTCATAAAATGACATTTATCACCGTCGGTAAAATATAACACTAAAGACACTAAGTACCAAACAGGTTAAATCGGTCACTTCCCCCACCCGGTTAAGAGCTGACCCACAAGGTCCAAACGGACAACAGCTCAGAGGAGGCACAAGGGCCACTCATTCTGCAGGAACCAAACCTCAGCAGCGCACCCTTCCAAGCGAACAGCTCACTGCCATCCTCACCTGCAGAGATGAAGAGACACAGCTCTAGACCCAGAGAGGGCAGAGGGAAACCCACCCCACTGGGGTGTTAGTTATAGTCACACAGTGGAAAATGGCAATGCAAAAACAGCCTGACATAGACAACCAGACCCCCAAATAGATCTTTTCTCATTCTTCTCGCTAACAAGGATCTCCCCTTCTCTGAATGCCTAGTCTTTTCTTTAAAATTGGTTTTAGTATCACTCATTTTAGCTCTGAATCATACACTGCCCATTGCTGTGGCTTAATTGTTTCCTTGTGTGGAAAGTGTCTTCCCATCCAGATCATAAGCATTGGAGGGCAGGGCTGTATCCTATAGGGCCTCTTGTAAGGCCCATACAATGAATTAATTACTAGGTAGCCAAAGTATTACTGACTACCCACAATGTGCCAGGCATTGCTCTAAATACTAGAGACATAGAAGCGTGATGGTTAGTTTTATGTGTCAACTTGGCTAAGTATCAAATTACTACAATCAGTTGACTTTAAGTCAAGGAGATTACCGTTAATAAGGGGGGTGGGCCTTGTCCAATCAGTTCCAAGGCCTTAAAAGCAAAACTGAGTTTTCCCTGAAGAAAGCAGAAATTTCTGTCTCAAGATAGTATCATCTTAGCCCCTGTCTTAAAATATTCAGGCTGCCAACCTACACTATGGATTTTAGACTTGATGGCTCCTAAAATCATATGAGCTAATTTCTTTTTTTTTCCTTTTTTTTGCGGTACGTGCGCCTCTCACTGCTGTGGCCTCTCCCGTTGCGGAGCACAGGCTCCGGACGCGCAGGCTCAGCGGCCATGGCTCACGGGCCCAGCCGCTCCGCGGCATGTGGGATCTTCCCGGACCAGGGCACGAACCCGCATCCCCTGCATCGGCAGGCGGACTCGCAACCACTGTGCCACCAGGGAAGCCCCATATGAGCTAATTTCTTAAAATAAATATCATATATACACATTATACACATACATGTATTATATATATCACATATACACATGTTATATATCATATACATTTTATATATATATATATATATATATATATATATATATATCTCCTATTGGTTCTGTTTCTCTGGAAAGCAGACTATTATAAGAGTTGAACGAGATTTAAGGTTTTGTTATGGAACGTACATTCTTCTAGGGGGCAAACTAATAATCACTTAAACACATCACTACTCAAAAGAAATATAGTGAGTGACAAGGTTGTGTAGAAAATAAAGCAAGACCAATATTTTTGCGAGTGGCTGGAGAGCTACACTCAGACTGAGTGAACTAGGAAGGCTTCTCTGAAGTGGTGACATTTAAGCTGAAACTGGAGTTGATACTCTCCCGACTTTTTTTGTTCCTTCCACAGAGCTTGTATAAAGTGATTTACATAGTATGCACTCAATATATTATTTTGAATAAATAATGAGCAGATTAATAATATGGTCTTAGAGAAGATTGGCTATTCTAATTTTAGGTAACTAAAAACAAGCCGAGTTTAGGACCTTAATGAGAAGACAGTCTTTCCTCCACGATGAAATTACATCAACTTGGAGCTAGAGGCTCTTGTTTCTGGCTTGATTAATGAACGGAGGTGACTGATTAAGTCGTTCTGGGTACGCAATTCCTTTTACCTGCACTGATTTGAAAACAATACAGATATAACACAGTTGGCAGACAAAGTACAAAGCAGAACAACCGGGATTCCCTGGTAGTGCAGTGGTTGAGAGTCCGCCTGCCGATGCAGGGGACATGGGTTCGTGCCCCAGTCCGGGAGGATCCCACATGCCGCGGAGCGGCTAGGCCCGTGAGCCATGGCCGCTGAGCCTGCGCGTCCGGAGCCTGTGCTCCGCAATGGGAGAGGCCACAACAGTGAGAGGCCCGTGTACAGAAAAAAAGACAAACAGAAACAAAGCAGAACAACCATCTCTTTCTGACTCTCTTCTGCCTCTTCTTACCTCCTTCTTCTCTTCCTTTTCTTCAAAGCACATAAACTCTCACCCACTCTGAACACACAAGACTTGATGCGTTATTTATCATGGAGAAAAGATCCTGTATTTCATCTTTCTTGTCCACGATTCTTACTATCTAGCCAATCACATTTACTATTGTTATTACTGAATGGTGTGTGTGTGTGTGTGTGTGTGTGTGTGTGAGGGGAGAGGGCAGATGATGGGGAGAAAGTTGACTCCTCCAAATCTTAGCCCAAGAGATGTCCTTATCATCCCAGAGCTGTAACTCATATCAATTAGGGGAGATCTGGGCTTGACAACCATTTCAGGGAAGGCAGCAAGACCCAGGGGTGCCTCTCAAGGAACGCAGACTTGAAGTTTCTGTTTCTTAGCTCATACGAACTGACTTCTGAGTGTGAGCATATGAGGCGTAGGTTATGGCTAAAGACCAGGTGTAGGCAAAGCGAGGGCCATCATCAGCTAGTGCGCCCCCTTTTGTCTGTCCTTCACTGTGCTTCTTGGATTGCAGGTTTTCAGATGATATGTGAGAAGTGATGTTAACCATGCTTAAAAATATACTCATTCTGTTCAGCTGGGTCTTATGGGGGTCAAATGTGAAGACAGTTGAGGGCTAAGGGAGAGAGTGAAAAAGCAAATGAGTTACAGTGGCAAAATTACAACATCCATTTCAGAAGTTAGACATAAGAAAGTCAGATTCAGAGTCTCTTTAGTTCCATCTCAAGAGGCATTGTACCTGTCGTGCACCAGCTCAAGACCTGGGGGTCTGGACAAAATAAAGCCAAGTGAAGCCATTACAGAAAAGGATACTTGGAATGATGGAGAATGGGTTCAGGTAAGTTGCTGGTTTCTTTAAAGGTTCAAAAAGTTTCAGGTAGAGAAATCATGTCTTAAAACAATGATTCCACCTATTGGGAGGGATTAACTAAGCCAGTTAGGACTGTGCTGAGACCTCTTTCCTTCCTGTCTGGAGCTATGATGCAGAAAGTGTGAGTAGAGGCTGACGCTCTGAATATAGAAGGTACTTTGGAGCATTTTCAAGCAGACTCTCATAGGCAGCAGAGGTTGACCAGAATAGGTAGTGTGTGAAGAGATAAGAGGCAGTGCTAAAGACTTAATTAACATCTATGCTCTGAGAACAGACAGAATACTTTGCCCAACCAGCTTGAACAGGATTTCCATGGTAGCAGGGCCATGTTTTGGGGTGAGGTCATAGGATATGCATTTGAAGAGTTTTCTTCAGCAAAGAAGAGGGGAAAGGGAAAGGTCATGATAAGCTACACAAAGAAAATAACACTCATTTAGAGTCAAGAATCATAGATTTTTTAGAATTAAAATGGACCACAAAAATAACTCAGTTTCTCACCGTCATTATTTCAGTGGTGAACTTGAAGCCCAAAGAGAAACACCTTTCATTTGAAGAAATCCCTTTCTTCTGCCATGAGTAGGTACTTCTATTCTGTAGGTAGAGACTACCCAAGGCTACCAATAGGTTCTTGACAGCAAACCATCCCTACAGCACTTGCCCTAGGCCCTAGTTCTCAATGATATTATAGCAAGAGAACATTTATAAATAAAATCTGGCGTTTTTTTGTGTGTGTTTTGGGGTTTTTTTTGCATTTCATTTGTCAGCCTGCTGTGGTCCCACCTATTCACACTGATTCAAGCTATTACATAATAATAATAATCACCTTTTTTTTTTTTTTTTTTAGGTTAGGACAGGAATAAAGACGCAGACATAGAGAATGGACTTGAGGACATTGCGGGGGGAAGGGTAAGCTGGGACGAAGTGAGAGAGTGGCATGGACTTATATATACTACCAAATGTAAAACAGATAGCTAGTGGGAAGCAGCCTCATAGCACAGGGAGATCAGCTTGGTGCTTTGTGACCACCTAGAGGGGTGGGATAGGGAGGGTGGGAGGGAGATGCAAGAGGGAGGAGATATGGGGATGTATGTATACGTATAGCTGATTCACTTTGTTATAAAGCAGAAACTAACACACCATTGTAAAGCAATTATACTCCAATAAAGATGTTAAAAAAAAAAATAATAATAATGCCAAGGGTAGGGATTTATAGGCAGTAGCTCAAGGAAAAGATATTAGACTTTCTCCTGTGAGCCCAACACTTCTAATGATTCACTACATGCAGAACATTCTGTGTACCACTATGCAACCCCTCTCTCCCCCTGCCCTCCTCCCACACCTTAAAGGTTCAAGTTACCTATCTAGACACCCTTTTGCTCTGGTCTCTTGGAGTTTCTCCATCTTTTGTGGACCCTGGTGTCCCGGACATTTTTATGGGGCTGCACTCTGTTCTGATTTTCCCTCATCTTATGTTTAAATGAATCTGCTTGGAAAACACTGTTCTGTATAATGTTTACTCTGTTTTATAATCCTAACCCTTGATTAAATTCCCCCTGGTCTTCACGTCTGTCCAGGAAGTGAAATGCCTTTGCCTTATCCCTGTTTGAACTTGATTTCGGACGGCTTCCCGCCTCCTCCACATTCTTGGGTTCCTTCCTATTACTGACTTTCCATCATGAACAAGATAATAGGTTTAGGCTTGCGGCTGGCGCTCCCTTGCTCTGGTCTTGTCCCCCCTGCTGTCCCTGTGGCTGCCACATTAGCACTGTAGCCACTTCCTGGGAGCCAGTGTTAACAGTACGCGCTTGAGTTTCTGCAATTCTTGCCACTGTAAGTCGGGTGTGAGGGCCAAAGCAGAAAGCATAACTCAAACAAACCAGTGTTTTGAACAGAATTATGACTGTGGGTAATTCATGAGTCTTATTAATTGTTTGTTCTTTCCTACTCTGGGTGACATATTAGCCACCATTGAGTCTTTAACCATAATAAACGGGCAGACAAGGTGACAGTGGAAACAGGTCCTTGATTAAAAATCCATGCCCTGCAAACCTGCAAATTAGATCATCAGAGTAGATGGGATAGAGTTTCTCAGCAAAAAATGCACCATTGCCACAGACCTCTCAGAAAATTAATAGCCAAGGGTCTAAAGGATTTGAGATAACTCGATGTTTGGAAAAGTACAAAAATATGCTTTAAAATGATATCCATCTAAAGCCTTAAAAATGGTGTAAAATATCTGGTTCCTAAAAATGCCAAACAGCTAGCCTGAGTGCTCTGTTTGCCCCTTCCCTCCTTCTGCCCCTCCGGAACTGAGGAAGGTTTTAGCACCTTGTTGACAGAGCCACGAAGTGAATGATCGACACTAATGGGATTTTTAATCTTCAACCTAATTAACTTTGTTAAAATTAAGCCTTACTAGGAAGAATCGGCACAAAGAAATTAATGGAAGCAATGGAATTTTTGCTGGGTTTAATAGCTGAGTACTGACTCCAGCTATAATGCACTCAGAGACAGATATTTTAAATTCAGTTCCACTTTTCTCTTGTGTGCTTTGGAGTTTCCATTTTCAAAAGCGCCTACATCCCCAGCGCTGAGCGTGTCCACCTTTGCCACTGGCGCAGACCAAGCTGTACCAGAGAGGAGATCTCCTCGTCTGTCCACGCCGTGTACCCTCCACCTTGTTGGACCTGGTTTGCCTAGAGCCTGGCAAGGGTCTGACATATGGCAAGTGTTTGATACATGTTTGTTGAAAGAATGTATGTGTGGGTGAGTAAGTAATTATAACTTTAAAAAATTGACAGCACTGAAGCTCCAGCTTACTTTCCTCACCATGTGGTTATTATGTGAAAAGAAGCAAAGATATAGTGAATTGGCTATGTTCTGCCTTGTAGAAACTAAGCAAGCTGATGTTTACAACATGACCTAACATGGAGAAGAACTTTTTAAATTTTTCTTTTATTCATTTATTTTTTAAATTTTTTATTGAAGCATAGTTGATTTACAATGTGTTAATTTCAGGTGTACAGCAAAGTGATTCAGTTTTATATGTGTGTGTGTGTGTGTGTGTGTGTGTGTGTGTGTATATAAATATAGATATTCTTTTTCAGATTCTTTTCCCTTTTAGATTACTACAAAATATTGAGTATAGTTCCTGCTGCTATACAGTGGGTCCTTGTTGGTTATCTACTTTTTTTTTTTTTTTTTTTGCGGTACGTGGGCCTCTCACTGTTGTGGCCTCTCCCGTTGCGGAGCACAGGATCCGGACGCGCAGGCTCAGCGGCCATGACTCACGGGCCCAGCCGCTCCGCGGCATGTGGGATCTTCCTGGACCGGGGCACGAACCCGTGTCCCCTGCATCGGCAGGCGGACTCTCAACCACTGCGCTACCAGGGAAGCCCTCTGTTTTGTATATAAGTTCATTTGTATCATTTTTTTTAGATTCCACATATAAGCGATATCATATGATATTTGTCTTTCTCTGTCTGACTTACTTCACTTACTATGATGATCTCTTAGAAGACAAGAATCTTTCATAGTAACGTAGCTCTAAGCAGAGCCACTACCAATTAAAATTCATGTACACCTGAAGTCCAGTTAATGAAAAATACAGCAATACCTTTGTTTTGGATCATAGAGAAATGGAATATTTTTGATGCACCAGCTTTGTATAGCTGTAGCTATTACAAAATATTCAGGATAGCAATATTTGAAAATTTTATCACAGATTTCCCTGACTCAATATCATCATGCATAATCATAACTTAAAAAAAATTTATGACTGGAGGTCTTAATCGTGAATGGCAACTACGAGATGATGCTCTGCGGAACAGGGGTAGTTTCAATCCACTGAGCTTCATGGGGCTGCTTGTCTGTATTCTTTTTGATTCCTTTAAGTGTTTGTTTGGGCCACTTTACTTCTATGTGCACTCCAAACTCTGGGACAATTCATATCTCTAGGTAAGTAAATAAGAGCAATAATTCACAAAGTCACCCTAGTGTTGTTTTTGTCACTAACTTTCTTTCTTTAACCATTTTTTTTTTTTGCGGTACGCGGGCCTCTCGCTGCTGTGGCCTCTCCCGCTGCGGAGCACAGGCTCCGGACGCGGAGGCTCAGCGGCCATGGCTCACGGGCCCAGCCGCTCTGCGGCATGTGGGATCTTCCCGGACCGGGGCACGAACCCGTGTCCCCTGCATTGGCAGGCGGACTCCCAACCACTGCGCACCAGGGAAGCCCCAGCCCACCCTTTCTTATCACCACACACCAGCGATTCTAAACAATGTTCCTGATTATATACTCCTCACCCTAAAAACCTTCTGTTGATCTAAATTCTAAGCAATTGTTGGGCTTAATCAGAATAGCACATTTTTCTTCATAAACATGGTATCCTGCCTGAAAGTTAAGTCAGGAGAACTACCAATCATACAGGTTTCCCTCCTATCACACCCAGACTCAGTGCCATGCTTTTATTTCCAGAGTAAGTTCTTAACTGTTCAAAAGGATGTAAACTCATTTTGAATAATTCATGTCTCCCAATCCGGGGGTTCTACATAGTTCTGTGTTTAAACAGTAGATTCTAAATAAATATGATAGCACAGTGGTTATAATGGTGAAGAAACAGAACCAGTGTTACAATTCTGTCATTTTACGTAATCCCTTGGAATTTTTATTTAGCTCAAAATTTTAAAAGACAAAATAGTACAAACTGCAAAGTGTTATATTTTTGTTTGGTAAATGCAAATTTTAGTTCATACATGAAGTATTTTACTGATTTTGAATAATATCTATTAAATCAAATTTACTTCTTTATTAATTTTAAAGACTTTAAAAATATTAAGAAAATACTTATAACTGATTATTACATAATTCATCATCCAATGATTGTGTCATATAGAAGAAGGAGTAGTAAAAATCCCTTCTGAGTGGTAAATACACTAGCTCCAACACTGGGACAAAGGTGCTTGACATGGGGAGTATGGGAGCAGAGCCTGAGAGGGTGCCCCTGAGATATGCAGGCATAATCCCAGGGTCACCCACAGTGTTATGTATCCAGGTCCTGCTTAAGGGCGGACACATTTTTCCTGCAGAGATTTACCAAAAAAATTGACTTTTGTACACAGCTCCAAGGCCAAGCTCAGAGGTCTGGGACATCTTGTACTCTTCTACATCATGGGGGGATACAGATAGATCTCTAGTTACCAAATCACTCAGCGTATAAAGGCTAAACGGGAGGCTCCTTAGACAGAGACAGACGAATCCTGTATGATACCGCTTATACGTGGAATCTTAAAAAATGATACAAATGAACTTATATACAAAACAGAAATAAACCCACAGGCATAGAAAACAAACTTACGGCTATCAAAGGGGAAAAGGATAAATTAGGAGTTTGGGATTAACAGATACACATTACTATATATAAAATAGATAACCAGCAAGGACTTACTGTATAGCACAGGGAACTCTACTCAATATTTTATGATAACCTATAAGGGAAAGGAATTTGAAAAAAATAGATACATATGTCTGTATAACTGAAACACTTTGCTGTACACCTGAAACTAATACAACATTGTAAATCAACTCTACCCCAATAAAAAAAAGAAACACATTGAAAAAAAACACTGGGGGCTCCTTGAGGTCAGGGACTCTGTTTCATTTCTTAACTCTCAGTCCTAGCACAGTGCATGGAACAGCTCTGATGTTCTGTGTGTCCACAGAACGAATAAGCAAACGAATAGATTTCAAATAAAATGAAGGTCTTCTACCACAATAATTCATATATTTCTTAAAATGTATCCAATTAATCTATTGTTTGTCTTCAGTTTTATATGTATTCTTTGCTCAACCATTCACTAGTAAATATTTATTGGTGCCTACTTTTTCGTGGCACTATTTTAAGCCCTGGGAATATAATAATTGACAAGTACAGTGTTTAGTCTCGTGAGTTAAGTGCTTCCTGATCACAGAATAACATGACATAGTATCTTGTGCGTGACACACCCACATGCACCTGCCAACCATTCAGGAAATACAGACTACATGGAATTCTCCCTTGAATCGCACTGAGTGACCTGGATTTTACACAGTTTGAGACCATCCAACGTAAGAGGTTTCAAAGAATCTCTTCAGAGATTTATGGTTGGATTGCAGTTTTGTCCTCCTACTTATAAGGGGCAGTCACATTGGCTTTGGACTTTAAACTCTCATTAAATTTACCACCTGGCATGTAGTAGACCCTCAATAAGTATTTATTAAATGAATCAATCATACAATATCCACAACGGCTCATTTGTGATCTATTAACAGTATATAAATTTCTCAGGAATACAGTCTCTATTGCAACTTGATTTCTCTTGCACTTTTAATTCAGTCTTAAATGGTTGTTCACTCCCGTTTTTTTGTTTTACTAATTCACTGCATTAGAACACTGCCTTCTCCCCCTCAAGCTTGTGATTTAAATATGCTCACAGAAATTCCTATTAATTCCATTCCAAGTATTTGCACAGAACTGATCCACCATCCCCGTCTGCTAATGATGCATCTGTCATTTTATTGACACCCCTAAACAGCTTTATTCTCTTTTCTAATTAAGAGACAAAACTGGTATTGTCAGCTGATGAACCGACATTTGGGGGCTTTTGTTCTAATGTAAAAGGCAGTACGCTATGCTGTGAAAACAGAAACTCAGAAATGTTAACAGAAAAGCCCACTAGACAAAATATATTTACGTGCACAATCTGAATTAAGATGGTTAGAAGCCTAATACTCATACAATATTTTGAGTTCCAGGGGAAAAAAAAAATACACACTCACGGCAAAAGAGATTCCAAACAAAAAGTGGTGCTTCCTGCCCTAACTGGTCATTAATATTCGGAACAAAGCAGTCTCGTGCCCACTGGACAATCAAAAGCCCTAAGAAAGGAAGGAAACCCTTTAGAACTGTTCAAAATAATATGCTGACTTGTCATAGAGACAACAGTAACATTTAAATAACAGCTAAATAAGAACTAGAAGTTTCTTACCAAAAACCCATAGAAAGGAGGTAAACAGCACATTTTTAAGGGCTAAAGAAAGCAATGATTTCCTGATGATGACATTAGCCAATTGGCAGAGAAATGATAATTACAGACAAGTACAAAACTAACTGCTCACCAGAACGTTCTCAAGCAACTGAGGAGGACAAGCTGTAAAAGCTCTAGCACCATCACATTAAAAATCTAATCTAAAATCATTGCATGTCAGAAAATTAAGGATTCATCAAAATATTCCCAAAGGTTACGTGCTGAAAGGAATGCCTAAGAAGGAGCCACAGTCCTGGATTTCTTCACGTAGAAATGGATCATAGGGTCTCCATTTTAAAATAAACTCAATATAAAAAGTTGGTCTTGCCAAATGAGATCATTGTTATCAAGCAGTCAGCACGCGTGCCGGCACACGGAAAGCATCTGATAATATTAGCTGCTCTTATTACTGTTACTATTATTGTGGTGTCAGAATCAGCTCCTTTAGTGCCTTTCATGGTTCCCTCCCAAGGTTTAAAGGAATCCCAGAAGGATTGCTTGTGGCTAAGGCATAATTCTAGCTAATTCTGTTTCTACCCTCCTGTCTAGATATTTTTGCTCTTCTTTGGCACATTAATTCCAAGCTCTTGTCTCCTACCTAAATTCCCCCTCTGCCTAAATGCTTAGGACAGAGGCTCTGATCTGCAGGTCCTGCCTTTATGGCTTATTCCACCCTGACTTTGCCTTTGTATCACTCCATGTCTGAGACTATGAACAAAACCTCCCACACATGTAGCCCTGGGTTAGGCTCCAATGCCTGTTTATTGAGAGGCAGAGTGTGGGTATGTGATGAGTGAACGAGAACTGCTGTCCGCCTGCACCAAGGCTGAGCATCCACCAGTTGCCCTGCCCTAAGCCCTTAAAAGAATTAGACCTTACAGGGTACTTGGGGTCACTAATCCAGCAGAATTTATTTAGCATCATTTCTTTATCCCTAGAAAAGTCATTAGAACAAAAGAAGGTACCTATCGTGTTCCCAAAAACTCCTTTTTGTGACAACAAAGCCAATTTATTAGTTACAAATTAAATGCTGGCTCAGCCACTACGACTCAGTGGACACCCATGTCATCCAGGAACTGCTGCTCCCACCATGCACACAGGAGCTGCCATGTGCTAATATGTGCTAATATGACCCAGTCTTGGTTTCAGTAGATTGGCCCAGGGTGGGCATTTCACCTACATTGAGCCAAGATGAGTTTTCCTCTGGAATACTCTGGACAAGCCAAGAGGTGGGAATACATGCAGTGATACGCAGAGCAAAACAATGTCTCCCATCAGTGTGTGGTCACATGACTGCCGCTAGCGACGATTATACCATCTACAGAGAAATAAAGAGGAAAATACAGCTTTGAGGTAGAGAATATACACTGACAGCCATGTCTGTGTGCAAAGACTGCAGTGTTTCAGAAGGGATCCTATCCATATGTGATGAGGTCTGCAGAGACTTTTCATATCCCAAGAAATCAGAACTCTTATAGAACTTAAGGAAACTGCTTTTGTTAAACAGCAATGCCGTATATGCAAGACCATTGTGTGCGTGTGTATCTGTCTGTCTGACTATCTATCTATCTATCATCTATCTATCTAGGAGTCAGAGAGAGAGAGATGCAAGGACATCGTGGTGCCCATTTCTGAAAAGCAAGACAGCTAATGGCAACTGGGCAAGAGACTCTTAAGAATGTACTTGTTGCACATCTGTGACCATCTTGGGTGTTTTGAGTTCCAAGGGGGCAGGAAAGGTAGAATTGATGATTCATAGACCTGTAAAACTTTCATAACCTTCCTGTTTAAATTCAACTTCATTAAGATAGTCCAACTAGAATGCCCATTTTTCCCACATTCATTCATTCATCCAAAAGTCAGCTTGAAGGAGGAAGGGCTGATCAAGAAGTCTCTTCTGCAATAGACCTTACTGACTTCTTGTGGAAGTAGACAGGGAGTTCTGTCATCATGGCTTCACTGGCCAGTGACTAGGGCTGACGGTCAGGAAACAATGAGCAAGCCCTTTGTTAAAGGACGACGTCTGCCTTCACGCTTACCCTTGAGCAAACACCTATCAGCCTTGACCTCTGCAGGTGGCAGCTCCCTGAGACCCACAGAATAAGCAAGAGTCCTTTCCTATGATCTGTGCTATGTCGATAGATGGAAACAACCTTTAAACACGTTTTCTTGCTTTTGAAACTATTTTTATATTTCAAAATCAAATCAGTTGCTATCAGGTAAATACAATTCTTTAAAAAAAACACATTTGGGGCAAAAGGCTCAATTCAGTGAATTCTAGCAGAGATGGCTCATTCTTTTTTATAGAAATTGTCACGTGTTTTTCAACTTTTTTCTTGCTTTCTAATTTCCCTTTCTGTTAAAGGGAATGGAAAACCTTTTCCCCTTACTTTTTTTTTTTCAAGTATAGAGGGTTTTATTTTTATGCTTAATGGAGCATTAAGAAAACCAACTCTTCTTTTCCCAGCCATTCTGTGGGAAACTACACTTTTTCTTTCATCACACCTTCATTTTTCTCTCCAATGTTGTACATGCTTATTTTAGTTTGTCTAACCAGTTAAGCATTCCTTTTAAATACACTCTTTCTTCCCTGATATGTTCCTTTCGGCTGTTCCCACTGAGAAGCTATACTAGTCCCTCAACTTCTCATCAGAGGGAAACATGACAATTCCTGCCACACTCAGGTCTGTGAGGAGGGAAGTCCCCATATTTCTACTTTATTTAAATTAAACATATGAAATCAAAACTTATGTATCCTGTAGCAATGGGGTACTGTTTCATTTAGAAAATAAAAGTTTCTCCCATTTGTAAGAATTCCCAATAAACCAATGCACGGGACCCTTGAAAATTAAAAACAGAAAATAAAGAAAGGTGGCAACACTGTCGCCAGTGACACAAATTTCTGATATTTCAGCCAGAAATATGGTTTCAATGAAGCACATTATATGGCAGTAAAAAGACCCAGATGATACTGACCATTACATGCTTTCACTTTTCTCTAGCATTTAAAATTGAAATGAACAGTTGAAGCAACATTTAACAATTCTGTGTTATATTTGTGAGAAAGTAAGGTTTTCTTAATCATCCCCCCATCTTATTAAGAAAAATAAGATTCTTATTTTCCATAAGAATCTCAGTGCCCAGTGTGCTTGAGCCATTTAAACTCGGTATGGTTGTAACCAGTACCACCCAGGTGCACTCTACCTGGTTCCATTTCAAAACTACCTTCCCCGTTGACCCAGAGGTCACCCAACATCCATCCCACCAAAAAGAGAAAAAAAAAAAAAATCCCAATTTTTTTTTTCAGTGGAAACTAATTGTTTGGAGAAAAGCAAAGTGATTCGGTCAGTCTTACCCTTAAATATGATTTTTAAAATATTTGTGGACCCAAATGATTAGAGGGTAAAATAGCAACGAAAACACCTCCAATAATCTAGGAGAAGAAACTCTTACTCTTCTTTTTTGCACATTATTTTCCAGTGGGAAATGCAATCATAATTTCAGCACGACTTCATATTCTCTGGGCCTGATTCCTCATTCGGTCAGTTATTCACTCCACAAACGTCCACTGATCGCAAGTCTTGTATGTACCATATGCCATACCTGGTGGTAGGGGAAAGAAGCTGAAGTGACAAGGTTCTCCTTCTGAGGTAGCCGAAGGAAGGCTGTTCACAGCCTCCTGTAGTCCTCTCCACACACCCCCAGGCTAGGATGGGTTCGTGTGACAAATACACGGGAGAAGTGAAGGTATTTGACGTTCAAGAATAGGTCATAAAAGGCTGGTTGCTGTTTTGGGTTCTCTCTCTCTCTTTCCCTCTCTCTTCAGACCACTTGTTCTGGGAAGCAAGCCGCCATGTTGCACAGGCCTGCAGGCTGAGCAGCTTGGTCTCTAGCCAACACCCAGCGAGGAATTAAGGTCTGCTAACAGTCATGTGAGCAGATTTTTCAGCCTCAGTCAAATCTTGAGATGGCTGCAGCCCCAGTCAATATTGTGACTGCCACCTCACTAGAGACCCTGAGCGAGAACCAGCTGGCTAAGCCACTCCCAGATCCCAAACCTCAAAACTGAGAGAATGAATGGGGGGGGGAGGGAACTTATTATACAACAATGAATAACTAATACATGTTTGGAATAGAAGGTCCAATGTATAAGTATAGCACTGAGTTGTGGCCAAAGGAGAAGCCTAGCATGAGCAAGTAATTAATTTATTATAATGGATAATTTGGCTGGGCTATGGTGTCCAGTTGCTTGGCCAAACACTAGTTCAGATGTTGATGTAAAGGTACTGATGGATGTGATTAGCATTTACAGTAAGCTGATTTGAAGTAAAGCAGATTGCCTGCCATAATGTGGGTGGGCCTCATCCAATCAGTGGAAGGCTTTAACATCAGAACTGATTTCCTGAGGAAGAAGCAATTCTGCCTCAAGACTGCAACACAGAAACTCTGCCTGGGTTTCCTGCCTACTCGCCTGCTGTATGGATTTTGGACTTAAGGCTGTGACATCGACTCTTACAGCCCTGCAAATTTCAGACTTGCCAGCTCCATGACTGCATGAGTCTTAAATTCCTTAAAAGTTCTTTCTCTCAGATACATGTGTATATACACACACACACACCCCTGTATATAAAATATATATATATATAGAATATTATATATATTATCTATATAGCATATTACATGTTATATTATATTCTATATTCTATATATATATTCTATATAAATATATATATATGTATATATTTTATTGGTCTATTGGTTCTGTTTCTCTGGAGGACCCTGAATAATACAAATACTAAGAGAAAAGCCCAGCAGAGTCCTTACTGGAGTAGCAGAGGAAAGCTTTTTACAGAACATAACGTCTGAGCTGTGCATTTGAGGATGGGTAAGCTTCCGTTAGGGAGTGAAAGGGAAGAGATGAGAGGCCAGGCAGAGGGGATGGCAGACGTCATCCGTGCCAGATTGGCAGAGCCCAGCCCGTCTGGGATTGCGGGCGTGGATGGTGGAAGACAAAGCTGGAGAAGAAGTGGGATAAGCCAGGTTGTGAAGCATCTGGAAAGCGAGGCTAAGCAGCAACAGTCATCCTATTGGCCAAAGCGAGCAAGTGGACGCTTTTAAAGTAGGGGCACTAACCAAAAGGCACCCTCCTGCACATAAAACCCCCAATTCATTTTGGGTAGAAGAGTTGAGTGCACTTGCATAGGTTAAGTTTAAGATGCTATTAGCTCTCTGACTGGAGATGTTAAATGGGCAGTAGGGGGCTTCCCTGGTGGCGCAGTGGTTGAGAGTCCGCCTGCCGAGGCAGGGGACACGGGTTCGTGCCCCGGTCCGGGAAGATCCCACATGCCGCGGAGCGGCTGGGCCCGTGAGCCATGGCCGCTGAGCCTGCGCGTCCGCAGCCTGTGCTCCGCAACGGGAGAGGCCACAACAGTGAGAGGCCCGCGTACCGCAAAAAAAAAAAAAAAAAAAAAAAAAGGGCAGTAGGATTACGAGTCTGGCGTTCAGGGGGAGAGAAGTCCAGTCTGGAGATTCAAGCTTAGGGGTTTTCAGGGTGTAGGTGGTATCCATGGTTACCATGGAGCTGGGTAAGACCCCAAGCTGGGGCACGAGGAGAGAAGAGGAGGGTCTTCAAACCGAGCTCAAGGGGTTTCAGTGTTCAGAGGTACCCAGAGGTGGGGACGTAGGAAAGGAGACTGAGAGGAAGCAGCCCAGGAAGTAGGAGCTGAACAAGGAAGCAGGAAGAGAAGAGTGTTTGAAGAGAAATCAGTGAGGCATAAGCTTGTTTCAGATATAAG
Source organism: Phocoena phocoena (assembly GCF_963924675.1). Lineage (NCBI taxonomy): Eukaryota > Metazoa > Chordata > Mammalia > Artiodactyla > Phocoenidae > Phocoena > Phocoena phocoena. The sequence continues at coordinate 10,990,405 of NC_089235.1, forward strand.
TCCCCCCACCCCACCCGGCTCTCAGTGGTTGGAATGAGGAACAGAGCAAACAGTATCCGACCTCAGGGCCTTTGCACCTGCAGGTTCTTCAGTCTGGAATGCTATTCATCCAGACACCCCTGTGGTTCACTTCATTCCCGTTGCTCTTTAAATATCACCTACTGAGAAAAGCTGCCCCTGACTCCTACTTAAACACTCCTCCCACCACCATCAGCCTCTCTCCCCTGGTTAGAGGATATGGTGTGTTTGGTCCACTAAAAGGGAAATCCCACAAGGAGGGAGGGGTCTATTCAATGTCCTCAATGGTGCTTCCTCAGAGTCTAGAGCAATGACTGGCACAGGGTGGCATTCAACAAACCTTTGTCAAATAACTGCACGATTCAACTTATACACTCCTCATTCCAAATACTGGGTATTCAAGAGACAACACAGCATAAGAGAGACAGAAGAACACGGTGGTTTAAAACAGGTGGTCCAGCAAAAAAAGAGAAGCAATCAGATATGTGAATCTAAACGCTGACTCACCATGAATGGGACAACTACAAAGACTGATGTGGGTGTGTTATATTAGTGACTCAAATATAATGAATAAAATTCCAAACAAAACAAAGGTCAAATTTCCCTTGGTTTATACCTTTGCTATATTTCTGGAAAATTCTTAAAACTAGACAAAGATCACTTAGTGTCTGAGGTAGCTACTCTCTGGAGATGGTCCTCAGTGTTGTTCTCCTCCCTGTATGGGAGAGCTGTTTCTCACAAAAGGCAGAGTTTCTTTGTCCTCACCTTAAGTCTGGACGGGCCTTTACCAATAGAAAGCAGCCTAAGTGCTGTTCTGAGACATCTAAACCCAAGCCTGAAGAGTACTGGCAGCTTCCACTTGCAACCTTTTGGAAGCCACTATGTTATGAGAGCCCAAGCCATGTGAAGATGCCACATGAAGGAGGTCTGAGGTGCTCACACTGACAGCTCCAGATCAACTCCCACCCAAGTTTCAGCAGTGTGAGTGAGCCATCTTGGATGTTCAAGCCCAGGTGAGCCCAGCTGACTGCAGCAACAGTCAATGTCACCTGGGACAGAACTGCCCAGTTGAGCCAGTCATCTCATAGGATCTTAGGAAATAATAAACTTCTATTGTTTTAAGCCGCTAAAAAACAAACAAAAGAACGAAACAGGTGGTCCAGAACCATACGGCCTCACTTGCTGTGTGAGGCTGAGCAAGTTACTTGCGATCTCCTTTTGCTTCAGCTTCCTCATCTGTAAAATGGGGATGATGGTAACATCTACTATTGATTGTAATGAGAATTAAATGAATCCACATTTTTAAAGGGCTTACCAAAACGCCTGGTACATAATAAACATGTTGTAAGGCCTTAAATAAATAATTTAATAGAGTCTCGAAGCAGTAGAAATAATGCTAAGATGTAATTTATTACAGAATTCAGACAAGATAAAGAGATTTATTTTTTAAAATACGTAAGGTCATAATCAGCATTCAAAAACTTCTTCCAAGTTCAGAGACGATCTCACCCCAAAGTATCTATGAGTGCCATCTTCCCAAGCAGTGACCAGCAGGTACATAGAAGGTGCTTAATAAATATTTGGTGATGGTTTGAATTAAAGTCTGCCTTAATTTTTGTCTCCTGAATAATTCAGAAATGCATAATAATACCCAACAACTCTACTTCCCAGACATTTCTATAAAAAAGATATTCACACAGGAAAATAAGCACATGAAAAGATGCTCAACATCACTGGTCATTAGAGAAATGCAAATCAAAACCACAATGAGATGCCACCTCACACTTAACTAAAATGCCTGTAAAATGTACAACCACTGTGGGAAATAGCCTGGCAGGTCCTCAAAAAGTTAAACACAGAGTTATCATATGACCCAGCAGTTCCACTCCTAGGTACCACCACGGGAAACAAAAACATAGATCCACACAAAAACCTGCACACAAGTGGTCATATCAGCATTATTGATAATTGCCAGAAAGTGGAATCCAAATGTCTATCAACTGATGAATGGATAAACAGATATGGTATATCCACACAATGGAATATTATTCCACTCTTCATATTATTATTCCATTGTTCATAATATTATTCCGCCATAAAAAAGGAATGAAGTACAGTTATACGCCAAGATACGGATGGACCTTGAAAACATTATGCTAAGCCAAAGAAGCCAGACACAAAAGGCCATGTACTGTACGAGGCAAAGTTTCCAGAACAGGCAAATCCGTAGAGACAGAAAATAGATTAGTGATCACCTAGGGATGAGGGGAGAGAAGAATGGGGAGTAGCTAACAAGCTCTTTTTTGGAGGTAATGAAAATGTTCCAGAATCAGGCAGTGGTGATGGTTGCACAGCCTTGTGAATATACTGAAAACTGTACACTTTTAAAACGTGAATGTTACAGTGTGTAAATTATATCTCAATAAAAAAAAAATAAACGCACCCCCCCAAAAAAATTCGATAGCATCTAAAGGTTATGTGGCACATAACAGATGCTCGACAAATGTAAAGTTTTCTTTAAAAAAATTAGTCCTTGGATAATTCAAAGTTTCTTCAAGTATTTTTCATGTGTCCATTTTCACTCTGTATAGCTGGGAAAACAGCTCCACCTGCTTTCAACACTGTGGAACGGAGTAATAAATAATAAAAGCCACACTCGTTCATTGCAGGTCTTTTCCCTAGATAAAAATCTCTCTCTTGCATCCCAGTGGATTTACCCTAGGTTGCCTGTAAGATTCTCTTCAGTATGAGCTCACTAAAGCTGCTAGCACAGGGGACGGAGACAGGGCACCCTGCAGGTCACGCTGCCCTTCCCAGCCATCTCCTGGGTTTGCAGAGTTCCCTCATCCTATATCACAACACAGACAAGTGCATTTAGTACCAAATAATTATACTCAGCCGTTGTTCCTATGCTCTCAGCTCCTATCATCAGCATAAAACTCATTTCCCGACTCAGTGACAGCCATGGTGATAACATAGATGCCTGCACATAAAACCCCAGATTCAAGCTGGATCACGGTACCTGTGACAGTGGATGGCAGCTCCTGCAAGAGCACTCCCTGCCCCTCCTCTGGCACCTCCCCAAGCAAAGCTTTAGAGATAGGGGCTATCATGGCTACAATTAATATGTAAAAAGCATTGAAAACTAGCTTTTTGTGAAGCTTTTCCATTTTTCTAGGACCTTTCTTTCCTTCCTCCCTTCCTTTTTTTTTTTTTAAATTCACCCATTTATTTAGCGATAAACATTGATTACATATAGACTACATGTCAGACATAACGCTGGATGCTGAGGATACAATGAATGAAAAAGACACACCTATGACCTATGATGAGTTTACACTTCATTTTACAATAAAATGCACAACTCCCAGGAAGCTCTCAGGAGTCCAACTTTTGCTGAAGTGCAAGTTTCTGGGGTTCTGGTTTTCTAGGCACTGGGTGCTAAAAAGCTGTTGACTTAAAAATAGATTTTGAGACGTTTGTCATTAAGTTTAAACAGCCTTTCATTTCTTTCCTAGTATCAACTTGGTTTTATAAAATAGCTGTGCAAATGCTTTTACCTTCTTATTTGTCTCCAAATATATTACATACTTTTTTTTTTTTTGCGGTACGCGGGCCTCCCACTGTTGTGGCCTCTCCCGTTGCGGAGCACAGGCTCCGGACGCGCAGGCTCAGCGGCCATGGCTCACGGGCCCAGCCGCTCCGCGGCATGTGGGATCTTCCCGCACCGGGGCACGAACCCGTGTCCCCTTCATCGGCAAGCGGACTCTCAACAACTGCGCCACCAGGGAAGCCCTACATACTTTTTTGAGATAAATGCTTTATAATATGTATGAACATCAAACTTTAAAATATAAGTTATATTTATAATGTCTTCCTGGTACTCGTTATTTAAAGAAATAATGAAGTAAACACTTATATAAATTCAAAATACTCATAAGTGAATGGTAAATTCAATTTTATTTCTAGGCTTTTCTTAGACATATTAGTAACTGAATTCCTTCACGATGCACCCACACACATTGCCCCTACTTTCTTGACAGGAACCACAAGGACTTGTCTTCTATACTGACACTTGCAGACATATATCCAGAGACATTAGTATCCCCCAAATCATAAAAAGCGTAATGTTGTACTTTCCCCTTTCTGCACTATTATTTATTAATTAAATCAGTCCGTGTTGAACTATCCATTGTCTGTATTGATTACACACAACTCCAAACTGGCTAATAGTCCAGCAAAAAAATTATCTTATTCTGGGTTTCAAGTGGTATCTCCACTCTGGAAAATGCCTCAAATACATTTTAGCTGTGTACTTATGACAGTAAATATATATTCTCTTCATAAATAAGAAGAAATACACTGTGATGTAATACCCTTTTTTTCTAACTCTAAAAGAATGGCCCAACTCTACATATTCTGGAAAATAAAACCAACTATTTGACACTATCAAGTTTCCCATCTTTATGATAAAATGCTCTATTTAAAAAGTAATGGACTGACACTGATGAAAGAAATTAAAGATGATACAAACAGATGGAGAGATATACCATGTTCTTGGATTGGAAGAATCAACATTGTGAAAATGACTCTACTACCCAAAGCAATCTACAGATTCAATGCAATCTCTATCAAACTACCAATGGCATTTTTCACAGACCTAGAACAAAAAATTTCACAACTTGTATGGAAACACAAGAGACCCCGAATAGCCAAAGCAATCTTGAGAAAGAAAAATGAGCTCCCTGACTTCAGATTATACTACAAAGCTACAGTAATCAAGAGAGTACGATATTGGCCCCAAAACAGAAATATAGATCAGTGGAACAGGACAGAAAGCCCAGAGATAAACCCACGCACATATGGTCACCTTATTTTTGATAAAGGAGGCAAGAATATACAATGGAGAAAAGATAGCCTCTCCAATAAGCAGTGCTGGGAAAACTGAACAGCTATACATAAAAGAATGAAATTAGAACACTCCCTAACACCAAACACAAAAACAAACTCCAACTGGATTAAAGACCTAAATGTAAGGCTAGACACTATAAAACTCTTAGAGGAAAACATAGGCAGAACACTCTATGACATAAATCACAGCAAGATTCTTTTTGACTCACTTCCTAGAGAAATGGAAATAAAAACAAAAATAAACAAATGGGACCTAATGAAACTTCAAAGCTTTTGCACAGCAAAGGAAGCCATAAACAAGAGGAAAAGACAACCCTCAGAATGGGAGAAAATATTTGCAAATGAAGCAGCTGACAAAGGATTAATCTCCAAAATTTATAAGCAGCTCATGCGGCTCAGTATCAAAAAAACAAACAACCCAATCCAAAAATGGGCAGAAGACCTAAATAGACATTTCTCCAAAGAAGATATACAGGTTGCCAACAAACACATGAAAGGATGCTCAACATCATTGATCATTAGAGAAACGCAAATCAAAACTACAATGAGGTATCACCTCACACTGGTCAGAACGGCCATCATCTAAAAATCTACAAACAATAAATGCTGGAGAGGGTGTGGAGAAAAGGGAACCCTCTTTCACTGTTGGTGGGAAGGTAAATTGATACAGCCACTATGGAGAACAGTATGGAGGTTTCTTAAGAAACCAAAAATAGAATTACCATACGACCCAGCAATCCCACTACTGGGCATATACCCTGAGAAAACCATGATTTACAGTCATGTACCACCATGTTCATTGCAGTTCTATTTACAATAGCCAGGACATGGAAGCAACCTAAGTGTCCATCGACAGATGAATGGATAAAGAAGGTGTGGCACATATATACAATGGAATATTACTCAGTCATAAAAAGAAACGAAATTGAGTTATTTGTAGTGAGGTGGATGGATCTAGAGTCTGCCATACAGAATGAAGTAAGTCAGAAAGAGAAAAACAAATACCATATGCTAACACATATATATGGAATTTAAGAACAAAAAAATGTCATGAAGAACCTAGGGGTAAGACAGGAATAAAGACACAGACCTACTACAGAATGGACTTGAGGACACGGAGAAGGGGAAGGGTAAGCTGTGACAAAGCGAGAGAGTGGCATGGACATATATACACTACCAAACGTAAAACAGATAGCTAGTGGGAAGCAGCCACAGAGCACAGGGAGATCAGCTCGGTGCTTTGTGACCACCTAGAGGGGTGGGATAGGGAGGGTGGGAGGGAGACGCAAGAGGGAGGGGATATGGGGATATATGTGTATGTATAGCTGATTCACTTTGTTATACAGCAGAAACTAACACACCATTGTAAAGCAATTATACTCCAATAAAGATGTTAAAAAAAAAGTAATGAATTAACCCAGATGCTGTATATTTGGCGGGGGGGTGGACAGACAGCCACTCTTATTCACAGCCTACTTTGAACTCAAGAAATTCTAAGGTCCTTGTAATCTGTAATCCCGTTTTCTGCTTCGAAAATACTGGTTAAAGACACACACACCCCCCCAAAAGAATTTTTCTTTCCCAGATGTGAAGGAGTAACACACATTTTCAATAACATATATACATTGAGCTGTGGTTGGAGAAATATTTGAGACTTTGTGTATTCAAAAAAGAATGTGGAAAAGACATTTTGGAAATTGAAGAGATTGTCCACGGCAGGCTTATGCTTCTCCTTTAGCTGGAACTACTCTTCCTGATCATTCCACTGTGGGTTGTGGAAAGAAATCTCCCCAGGCATTCTCTTTCTGCCAGGGCATTTTTGTGGTTTAAACATGCACATAAGCAATTCGTTTTATGCCTTCCAGTAAGAAATGGAACTGAATACTCACAGTATGAAGGGACTGCACATGTGCCACTTTGCACGGAACCCACCACGCCATCCTCCCTCCGGGTTTTATGAACAGTTCAGTGCTGTGGGATGGAGCCACTCCTGGGATGAATGCTGTTCAGGGGTGGAGGCAGAGGCAGCTTAACCACAATAGTGAGAAGAGTCATGTAAACAGCTTAGGTATTATTTAAATATTCTACAGAAACATCCATAGCTTCATCGAAAGCCTAAATTGACGTAAACATTTCTGAAAGTTGTATTCTTTACCCAAAAGTATACATTTCCTCATTTATCCACACAAATGCAACCATTAGCTAGGTAATAGAGTTTAGAGAAGTTAAGTTGACTTGGGGACCACAGCAGAAAATGAGATATCAGCTCTCCCTAAAGCTCTGAAATAAAGGACAGGAGAAGAGAAGCCAAATGAATATTCACTCCTCCTATTTTCCTCCTGTCCACTGTCAAAGGTTCCAGACTACCAGGAAAGCAGGAAACCCACTGGCACATGCATCCAACATAGGTAAAAACGGGCACCAGTACAAGCATATAGTTGTGATGGCAGCTGGGGTGGGGGGATGCTGGTGGTCCGAGGTGGGATGGGGATGACCTCCAAAGCCCTTTCCAAGTCTACATGCAATAGGCTACTTTCTGCTCACCTCTGTCTCCCAAGTGCCTGAGACAACCTGAGTGTATAAAGGGACACATTCAGGGAAAGGGGAATGGCACAGAAAGTACCTTCCACCTCAACCTTGTTAGCCTGAGGAACTAACAAGTGTGTGTCCAGCCCAGCAGCCTTGGGCTCATCAGAGCATCAAGGATGAACAGGTGTTGATTTCTCCCTCAGCCCAGCCTCTCCCACCTGCAGAGGAGTTAAGTCATGGTTTCAGGCCTCCTGCTTCATAACTGTTAGATTAGGGGGCCCACATCACTCACAACTCCTCAATACCGACCGTGCTTATCACAGAGTTTCTGGGAATACCCGCAGGGCTGTACTTTCTAACAAAGGTGTTTATACTGGAAGGTGCAGAGTGCTGATATCTAGATTCTATCTCAAAGTGCTGAAACCAATCAGCATTAACCATGTGTCCTCTGTGGCAAAACATTATTAGGAAAGAAATTCACAGATGCACTAAGGAGACAGACTCATGGAAATGAATACCCAGTACACTGACAATTGGTGCTTGCCCAAAACAGCCCCAACTATCCACCTTCCATTGCTCCTGATTCCATTCTCATCAAGCAGCCTTTGTAAGACCAACGTGACATGCTAGTATTTGTGTCCCTGAAAGGGTCCAGCTCCAGCGAGAACGAGGCCCTGGAGCAGAGGATGGATCCAGGTCCTCGCTCTGGCCTGCCAGCTGCTTCCCTCAATACTGCTAGCTCAGTCGTCTGTAACAGCAACAGAAACCGGCCAGAGACATTTCAAAGAACATCTCAGAGAAGCGCAGAGAGAGCAGAAGCTGCATCACAGCGGACTGAGTGGATCACAGCTATAGCCGTGGAAAGGTAAAAATAAACTCAAGCTGCTTTTCTACAACTTTCTCTGACTATCACACTGCGTACGCCTTCAAAGAGAGCAGAAGAGGGGAGAAAGTCTGCTGAAGCCATTCTGTGCGTTGTAATTATCTGTAATTTTCACGAGCAGGAACCCAGACTATTTTTTCACTGCCTCTCTGCACAGCACAAAGCACTGGGGCTGGTTCATGACAGGTGCTCGATAAATACGTGAATCGAGGGATCGATGAGAAATGAATGAGGGTCCCTAATTCTCCTAACCTGTTCTTGAGCCACAAATGACTCCTCCAGGGGCTAATGCAGACCCTTCCAGTCTACTAGGGTGAAGAGCGCTTTTCCATTTCCAGCACTTCATATTTATTTAATTTTTTTTTTTTTTTTTCCGGTACGCGGGCCTCTCACTGTTGTGGCCTCTCCCGTTGCGGAGCACAGGCTCCGGACGCGCAGGCTCAGCGGCCATGGCTCACGGGCCCAGCCGCTCCGCGGCATGTGGGATCTTCCCGGACCGGGGCATGAACCCACGTCCCCTGCATCGGCAGGTGGACCCCCAACCACTGCGCCACCAGGGAAGCCCCAGCACTTCATATTTAGATTCAAATTGTCCAGACCCATCTAGGTTCTGCCAAGTGTCACAGCCTTGAGTCCACCTGCTTCTTTGCTCTCAGGGTGATGACCTTCTCTTCTCATCTGCAATCACTGTTCTCCAAAGGAAGCCCCATTACGACCATTTGTGGAGCATAACCATGACAATAAAGCGCTGTCGTGCAGAAATCTGAGGGTGTGGCTAGCGGGAGTGTCAAGGGCCCGGCATGGGTGTACCTGCATGCATGTGTGTGTGTGGGTATATGTGTGGGGGGGGGCATGCGTGTGTGTGTGTGTGTGTGTGTGTGTGTGTGTGTGTGTGTGTGTGTGTGTGCTGGCCCTGAGCCTTCAGAGGCAGGGTTTCCTTTTATCCAGCCCTTCAAGCTTAGGGCCACAGCAATGCTTAGGTAGCACCACTGGACAAGGAGGTTAATTCTTAGAGATGGCATTTAAATAATACTTTCACCTACTTTTGAAAACAAGAATTGTACACCTGTAACATATAATGTTGTACAGAAACTATACTTCAATTAAAAAAAAACCCCAAAACAGAAAAAAAAACAAACCCAAACAAGAATAAAAATCATTATACACTTAAAGTTATGGGTGAACTGGGAGCGGGGTGAGAAAGGACCATAAAATATACATGGAATGGGTTAACAATGAGCTTAGAATGTATATTTCAAGAGAGTTCAAGAAAATAAATGTTTAAGAAAAATGAAGAATAATGCCATGCACAACTACATATATACATACATATATACACACATATATAAACACACACACACATTTGTGTGTGCATACATGCCTGATGGCCTCCTAAGCCCACTAGCTAATTAACCTGGTCCTCCCGGGAATCCCGTGAGGAAGACAGACAGTAACAGTCTTCCCATCTTAAGAAGAGAAAACTGAGGTCTAAAGTGACCTGCTTAAGGCCAGATGGCTAGTAAATAGTGACAAGATGATAACTGGGTCTTTTGCTCCCCAGTCCAGCGTGTTTATTTAATCTCTCCTCAATATGCATTGAGGCTTGGGAGACAAAATTACCATCAGCCCTCTTTCAAAAGGGCAACTAAAAAGAAAGGGAGAATAAGGCAATGTGTTCAAGTCTACTATTTTACTAAGCTCTCCAGGTTCTTTACCTATTGAATATTTCATGAACATGAAGACTTCCTGTAATTGCTTCATTCCTGCCCCAAATTCAAAGACAAAAATAATTTAATTTTGAACCTTTTGTAGTATGAGCTGATTAGAAAATATCATCTGCAACAAACTTTTAATTATATGCTTAGGGTCAAACATTTGAAACCTTATTTTCATTAAACTGGTACAGCCATCAACTCTGCTTTTTAATTTTGAATACAGCTCCTTTTCTATTTATCCCAACCCTATATTCAGCTCAGAAGCAAAATCTTCCAACTCCTCCCTTGCTCTGGATAAGGGTGAATAAGTGAGTTCTGTTAAGTTGCTGTTGTACGTTAGTTTGAAAGGCAATGCCGCCTGTTCTCTGACTGGGCTGTCAGGAAGGTATGGAGATGCAGTGAAAAATACGAGGATGCTACTGGGCCTATGTACACAGACTGTTGTCCGTGCTGGTCCACGATGAGACACAGAACATGAGGGGAAGTGTTCAGAAACTCTCACAGCAATTTCACAGAGTAGTTTTATGTCTGATGACTATAATAATAAAAAATTAGGTAGTATTTCAAATGCTTTTTATTTCACTTTTCTGGTCATTTATTTTTATTGTATTTTACAGGAGTACTGATCCACGACCAACTGGAAAAGGAATAAAAGAATGTGTCCACCGCCACAGAGAGTTTGAGAAGCACTGTGCTGGACAAGTCCGCCAGCCCTTCTGATTCAGGTTTTAGTTGAGAGGAATCTAATGATTTCCTACAATATCAAAGATACCCATCAAACTCTTAGAGGAAAACATAGGCAGAACACTCTATGACATCAGTCACAGCAAGATCCATTTTGACCCACCTCCTAGAGAAACGGAAATAAAAATAAACAAATGGGACCTAATGAAAGTTCAAAGCTTTTGCACAGCAAAGGAAACCATAAACAAGACCAAAAGACAACCCTCAGAATGGGAGAAAATATTTGCCAATGAAGCAACTGACAAAGGATTAATCTCCAAAATTTATAAGCAGCTCATGCAGCTCAATAACAAAAAAACAAACAACCCAATCCAAAAATGGGCAGAAGACCTAAATAGACATTTCTCCAAAGAAGATATACAGATGGCCAACAAATACATGAAAGAATGCTCAACATCATTAATCATTAGAGAAATGCAAATCAAAACTACAATGAGATATCATCTCACACCAGTCAGAATGGCCATCATCAAAAAATCTAGAAACAATAAATGCTGGAGAGGGTGTGGAGAAAAGGGAACCCTCTTGCACTGTTGGTGGGAATGTAAATTGATACAGCCACTGTGGAGAACAGTATGGAGGTTCCTTAACAAACTACAAATAGAACTACCATATGACCCAGCAATCCCACTACTGGGCATATAGCCTGAGAAAACCATAATTCAACAAGAGTCATGTTCCAAAATGTTCACTGCAGCTCTATTTACAATAGCCAGGACATGGAAGCAACCTAAGTGTCCATGGACAGATGAATGGATAAAGAAGATGTGGCACATATATACTATGGAATATTACTCAACCATAAAAAGAAATGAAATTGAGTTATTTGTAGTGAGGTGGATGGACCTAGAGTCTGTCATACAGAGTGAAGTAGGTCAGAAAGAGAAAGACAAATACCGTATGCTAACACATATATATGGAATTTAAGAACAAAAAAATGTCATGAAGAACCTAGGGGTAAGACAGGAATAAAGACACAGACCTACTACAGAATGGACTTGAGGACACAGGGAGGGGGAAGGGTAAGCTGGGACAAAGTGAGAGAGTGGCATGGACATATATACACTACCAAACGTAAAATAGATAGCTAGTGGGAAGCAGCCACATAGCACAGGGAGATCAGCTCGGTGCTGTGTGACCACCTAGAGGGGTGGGATAGGGAGGGTGGGAGGGAGACGCAAGAGGGAAGAGATATGGGAACATATGTATATGTATAGCTGATTCACTTCGTTATAAAGCAGAAACTAACACACCACTGTAAAGCAATTATACTCCAATAAATATATAATAAAAAAAGATACCTATATCTCAATATGAGAACGTAAGTTAAATGTAACTCACGTTACATATATATATGTGTGATAACCACCTGCATTGTCAATTACCCCTTGTGTTGTGGGTCCTCTGCCTTCCGCATACACGGATAGTGAGAAGCAAAATAACCCTGGAATAAATCAAATCAAAGGTCACTAACGTGTAAGGTGGCATATTTAAGCAAAAGCCAAAGGGCCCTGCTGGAAGCCTGACATTGTAAAAACCTGAACTCTGCTGACTAAAACCAGCCGCGCTGAGAAGGGAACACTGCCCCTGCCCTCCCTCTGCTTTCTGGAGCCGAGGTGAAGTAAGCAGGTGGCTTCAGCTCAGTTCCTCATTTATAAACCGGCTCAGTGAAAATACACACACAGAGCCACGTGTTCGGTGGTCTCAGAAGAGGGGCTGAGGACTGACCGGACATGAGACACAATTACCCTCTCACCCTCCAAGGAAGTCCCCGCAGGTTATGGGGTGATGGATATCAGTAGGTCAGCATGAAAAATGCCAGCACAGCTGCTGCTCTGTGGGGTGGGCCTGAGGGGGAAAGAGAAGGTTCTCACTTCCATATGACTTCTCTCACCAGCACTAGAATGGACTTAAGAGAACAAGTGATCACGTTATCCCTAATATATGTTCTTGAATCCCTCATGGTCCTTCAGATTCTAAATCTCTGTTATCTGCAGGAAGCATTTTAAGTTATCACCTTTGAAAGTTGTACTTTCTTTTAAAAAGCAAAATAAAATAGGAAAACTTCCGTTGGGGGGGTGGCTGTAAAATAAGGGACCTGATGAAACTGAGTTCGATTATTTTGTATTTTTATTATTTTGTATGACATTTTGCATGCATACGATTTCTGGGTAGACAATGGATGTATTATCAACCCTCTAATAAAGCCTGTGTTTCCTGTTCTCATGGGTTTCTTGGGCATTCGTGACAATGCGGACTCCCCCTAGTGGCCAAAGTAATATACGTAAATGCACAGGTTTGCTGACAAAAAAGGTTTATCTTTTGTAAACCTGTATGTTTTCAAAAGAAAATAATGTTTTGTACAATTTCCTTTGGAAGTAGTTCAAATGAAGTAGTTATATATAAATCTAAGAAAATGTAAAATGTAGATTTTATTCTTAAATTATTAAGTGTATATGGTAAATGCTATATTTAGCTTATCATTCTTATAATTGATTAGACATGAATTCATCCTTCTGAATTTATCATGTTAAATGTTCAGCATAAAGAAGACTCATTATGAAATTTATTAATAAAGCCATGATTATTCTTTACCAATACCAGCGCTTAGTATTTAGGTGATTGAATTTCCACAGACAGACTATTTCCAAAGCAGATATCAGGTCATTCAGCAGAATCATTCAATGAAGGCTTTATTTTACGTAACAAACATGTACCCTTTAAGGTGAAATTACAGATTCCTAAAATACTAGAATTGAAATTTCTGATTAAAGGAGATAATATGTTTGGAAATGCTATAAACTGCAAAGTAAGAACTTGGATATAAATGATTATTTTTGCCATCTAATCCTAAGACTTTGTTTTATGGATGAACTATAAAAACCTGGGAACCAGAGAGCTCAAATGACTTGCTCTTGGGTCACTGAACTAGTGAAGCAGAAGAGGGAGCTGGAATCCGGGTACCACAACTCTCTCTATCTTTTCAGACCACATATGACTGAGGAGAAATAATGCTAGTTTTACCAGCATCCTTCCTTTAAGTTTGCATCTTTGCACAGACTTGTGACTATAATGTATGCAGACTGATTCCCACATGACAGAGTCTCTTTCCTTTGGACATATCACTTACAGTTTTTTACATTTTATCGATTATCTAAGCATTTTTAGAAGCATTTGCTAACTGACAGAACAAACTCCTAGGGAATTTCTTTGATGGCATGAAAATGAAAAATAAGTAATTAATAATAACAGTAAAATATATGCAGATTCCTGGTCCAAATGATCTCTTCATTACTATGGACTTAAGAGTTAAACTCTGAGTTTCCTATAAATTTCTGGGATTTTGGGAAGAAGAAATGATGCCAAATTAGTAAAAGTACTTTGAAAATTTTGGTAAATGCTATAAAAACAAGTTCTTGTTTTAGTTAGTCAAAGTTAAATCACACAGAAAAAAAAATGATTTTATCTATGGCTATAGTTTCCTGGAAGATGAAGAAAAACAGGAGGAAATCAACAATCCTTTTAGGAAATAAATAAAAATAGAAGAAATTCACAAATTCTCTCCACAAACATGTACGGAGCAGCTGTGCTAGGTGCTGGAGAATGCGCTATAACTTCCTCCTGAGAGTTTTGGCATTTGATTTGGGCTAGAATTAAAACCTTATTATAATCATAGCTGTGATTATAATTTTATTCACATACAAAAAGAGTAATGAGTTGCCACTTCTTGGGGAAGGCCAAACACAGTTTGAATCCTTGAGTTTTTTCTTGACATGAACATTTCTAAGCCCCCTTATCAATCCAGGTTGTAAGCTCTGAGAGACCAGGGGAGTGTGTCTGTCTAATCCACTTCTGTACGTCCAGCTCGTAGGATGGAATCGGGCACAGGGTAGGCATCCTTACGTGTTTGCTGAATTTGAACTCCAGACTGGAGATCACCAGAGTCCCCCTGAAGGGTGAAGGGTTGAAAGACTGAAAGAGGAGGATGGAGATGTTTCACTGCCTTTGTAAACAGCATGCATGCGATCGAACCACCAGCAGCCGGGGGAGGACATTCAGTTTGGGGCTTCACTCTTCAGATGGGTGAACGTGGACCACAATGAGCAGTACTTATCCAACGATTATGCAGCATCCCCCAACTGTCCCCTACATCCCAAGCTGGTGGATGAAAAATGCATGAGCTCTTAACCATGGGTAGAAATGTCAGAAGAGCAGACAACAGATATCAACACTGATTCTTCAGAGTTAATACGAAACAAACACACACAAAAACAAAAACAGTTTGCACGATTCACTTTTCATTCTTTAAAGGCTGACCGAGAGGGATAAGACGGTGCCGGCTTAGACTAGATGTCTTCACATATTACACTTATCGATGGTGACAATATTTTGGAAATCAAGAGTAGAATCACCTCGCTCTATGTCTCTGTGTCAAACAGAATGCCCAGCTCAAAAAATGAAAAGAGCTGATGACACACAAAATCCCACCAGTTTTCCAATGTTCCATGCTTCGGATTTTTTTTTTTTTTAAATTCTAACGCATTATGGGTGATAGAAGCTTCTTTTTACTGTCAGAGAGATCAAAGAGAGGTTGAGACAGACTCCATAAACAGATGCTGCCCAGTGACAAACCTGAAAGAAGCAGACAGTGAGGCCAGATGTTGGGGTGAACTTTGGTCTGCAGAGCACATGGGCATGGTGTTGATTTAGATGGTTGTTGGCAGAAGCTTTAGCTCCAGCAGCAGGGGGAAAAGAAGTCAACTATGGAATCCTTCCCTACCCTTTCCCTTCACTGGAAAACCTGAAACCACTGGTCAGTAGCACTGATGGCTGTCAAAGAAGTTGAAGTCGCCACACCACCCTGCCAGTAGGTATCACATCAAAAAGGAGATGGCTGCGTGAACAAGACCATCTTCAGGCTGTGCCATTTTGCACCACACTCAGCTTTCAACAGCTGTTTCTTGAGTGAGTACAGACGCAAAATAATTATATGAAAAGAACAGCGTATTCAATCGGCGGGCCAATGTTTACGTTTATCCCTTAGTCATTAACGGGAGATCGAACTAAGACAGACACTGACATCTGAAGAGTTAGTGGCCTGGCCCACAGGTCTAATTAGTGCCCAGTGGAAGTTCTCTTATATCAAGCCATTAACTCTCAAGGAAGAGGAGAAAGTATTTTTTAATCAAGCAGAATTTCTCAAATCAGTACCGTGAGGAATATCTGACGGCATGTTACAGTTTTAAAGACTCCAATCACATTATGTGTTAATGCCCATCAGTCCCTCAGTCGGAATTGAAAGGATGTTTCTAGCGACCCCAATGTTCTTATTATTGTAAACACTCCTAAATAAAACAAAGGATCTGTAATCTTAGCTTCTGACAGAATTTTAAATCTTAGCCACCACACAATGCTAAAACACATAAAGTAAAGAGAGCCTTGCTTTATAATATTAGATATGATTGAAGACCACACAGTTCTTCTGACGCTTTTAGACATTTTGTCACTTTACCTGGAGAAATATACACTGCTTATTCTGCACTGCCGCTGATGTCCAGCACTTGTCAAAACCTCTATCTGTCAAGGCCTTCACAAAGAGTTGCAAAATGACAGATCAGGATGTCTGAGTTGATGGAGCCCCAGGAAAAATGGAACAGATAGAAAATTCATGACTCTAAACTACATCAAAGTGACTTCTGTCAACATCATGTCAAAAGAACTGTTCATTTTTAGAGTTTTTTTTTTAATTATATAAACACTTTTTTGAGCATGAGCTAAGTGTAATGAAAAAATTTTCCTGGTGTACAGTATGATCATCCAAATGTTCTAAAAATATACTTTAGATCATCCAGGAATATGGAAAATTCTAATAGTAGACACTGTCTGCCAGTTAAAACCAACGACATTCAAGAGAGACGTATGAAGATACTATCGGCTTAAAATAGGACAAACCATCTGGCCATAAAGGAACAAAAGTATATTTTTTGCATTTTTTTGGACCCATCAAATTTCTACAACTGGATTAAATTTTATTCTCCTACAATCAGTTCTGATCCATTTTTTGCTTAGTGTGACAATTTTAAAACACGAATTCAGTGCTACTTTCCTAAACAGGTTTCCTAAAATATCTGGCATGATATTAATTTTTTAAAAACCACTGCAAAACTCTCCTAATGCATAATTCCCTTAAATTATTGCTTTCAGAAGGAAGTAAAAAAAAAATAGCTTATAATATGCAGTACTGCATACGCAGAACCACTCCATAATCACATTCAAAGCGTCATTCACCTAATGAAATATGAGTTGCATAAATCTGGAAATGACCACTCTCTCGTTTTAATTCCCAACACCTTTCAGGAAGGATGGCTGGTACCTGGTGCTGGAACCCAGGCAACTTGATTCCCCCTGCTCACGTGTCACTGAAATAAACAGGAGAAGCGACCTTGTGAAGCAGGGCCATGGACTATGCAGTGTGTGCATATACAGAGCAGACAGGAGGGAAAATACATCTGATCCACCACACACACACGCATGCACACATGTGCAGGGACACAGGTGTGCACACACACATGCACCTGAAAGAGGAATCAGATGTGCAACTTCCACAGTCACCGTAACTGTCCACGATGCGGTCGATCACTTATACTCTCCATCCACCTTTCCCTTTAGCTAGGATTTAACAATTTCACACCAGTGCTTTCTCATAGCTACTCTTACAGAGACCCATCTACAATCCTAACAGTAGTGGCTACTGATTTGGTACACTTGTCCAGTGGCAGAAAAAAAAAAATCCATTATCTGTGACCAGAAAGGTTTGCTTACCTCCAGAATGACAAAAGAGCTCAAAAATAATGACCACCTCCAGTTTGGAGAGAAGATGCTCTCTTCAACATGGTCCCGTTGCATTCTGTCTAAATACATACGGGAAGTATCATCCATTAATACAGAAGTAGGACAAGATCCCCATTTCTTATTATAGGCAGAACTCAATATATCTTGGGTCCTACTTACGAAAAGATGTTTATTACCTGTAAGTGTACAGAGGTATGGGCTTCACAGCAGTCGTGATTGGTAATAAGCCTCTTTTTCTCATTTACATTGATAGCAAGCATTAGTGAAGATATATGCATTTCATTTCATGGTTCAGAAAGAACAAAGTATATGTATATGTGATAGCAGTGGGTGGTTAATGAAATAGTCTGACAAACATAAGCTAATACATAATCATACCAGAATGTGAACCGGAACACCTGTTCCTGCTTTTGCAGACTTGCAATTCTTAAGGAAAAGTTACCATACCCAAGGATACAAGCCACTACTATTTAGACATCAATATGCTCTGAGGAAATTTTAGTCACTTTTTTGGTGGTTGCTGCAATCATGAAAAGGTGGCTATTTTAATGATATCAAATCTCTTTTGCTTGTGTCCTAAGAGTAATAAAAACTTCACACATGCGTGAAGCTCCAGTAATTATTTTAAACTGCCTTCTGTTGTCCCCCTGAGGAACACGGTGGTATTTGTTTGATGCAGTTTAATTAGTGTCAGGGTAATTAATGCTATGCTAGCTACATGAGATCAAAACCCTTTCTTTGTAACACTCTGGTAACTAAGAACTAAGAAAAGGAAGAGGTTTGAAAACTTAGAGGCATGGTGTTAACCTGAGCTCACAAGTGAACCGAATTGCTCTTCTCTCTCTCCTGGCCTCGCCCAAACGGCAGTATCAGTCCCTCCCAGGACAAGATGGGCCCGAAATGTGTTGCAACTCCCTGGTCAGGCAAAAGACCCGGTGGCTGCTATGGAATTAAATTCTTTTTTTATGGGTATAATCAAATTAACTAAAACATTCACGGTCACCAGGCACCTTTTTACCATAGTTTAATCCTTTAATAATGAAATAGTAAACTTTTGCACTGCCAGAGAACTAAAGTCCCTGGTAAACAGGGTATGATCTTACCACGTGCCGATATATTTTTTCAAATAAAAGCATCATTTGGTTTAATGAATGAATGTGATTCTGCTTAAATGCCAGAATAAAATTTGCATTTAATGGTAGGTATATGTATTCTCTCTCTTTGACAATGACGTTAACAGAGGAAAAACAGTGATGGGCAAGGAGAGAAGTTAAATACACAAAAATTCCAGACACACATATAACGTGCACCCCCATAAATCCTTTTTAACTGTTTCTTTGGTAATAAGCAACGGCAGTATAAATCTCCCCACACACAAACTCAGGCTGATCACAGGCTTAAGGAGATAGCTCCAGTTATCTTGACTGGATAAATTATTATATCCTAGAGGTTATTCCAGCTTCTAATAAAGCACTGTGGCTAACAAACACAAAAATAAAAAGATCAACCTTTTCTTTATTTTATAAGAGATGAAATTACAGGCTGCACAGAATAGACACAATGGCACTGAATTTATTTTTACTCTCAAAAATGCACCATGCGATATTCATTTTGGAACAAGACCGGTACTTTAACACAGTGATGATAACCAGCATTAGACTGATAACATTTTTTTATGGGAAGGAGAGGCTTTAATGGCACATATCTAAAAAATAAACATTACTGGTTTAAAGTCAAACCAAATGGATTTAGCCCATTCTATAAGTATACTAAGCATGAAAATCACCTCTGCACCGCACAAGAAATGAACAAAGAAAAATTCTTCTGGAGGGTACAAATGTTAAGTCAATAGTAGTTATGAAATTGTGTCAGTATCCATCAGCGGCTGAAATTAAGGTTAACATTATAAAATGAAATTTCACCAGCTCAGGCTGGCTAAGAGAGTGTGTACTGAAGACATCTGTCTGAGATCGGTCATTCATTACTGAATACCTCGTGGGATCAGCTGACTAGCTAAATATGTTCTTTCCCATCTTCAGTTCTGCTTCCTGCAACTTAGTTGTTTATCAGTTAAAGTGATAAATACAAGTGACTTTGATAACCTGAGAAACGCATTATGTAGTAAAGCAACCTCCAGGAACCCTGCAGTAAGAACTGCGTGCAAAGTTCAACAACTGTGAAGGAACTATTAAAAGAGGACACACAAACAAGTGACCTTGACTGACAAACGCACTTCATTTCAGCAATGAACAGCGGTGGTGCCGATAACTGTTCATTGGCGCAGAGAGTAATTACCTATCTGTCAGCGTTGCTGGTGTGTGCGAAATAGTATAAATGAAACATACATAATGTACGGCAATAATATCGGGCATGCAGAACCTAACGTATTATCATCATTCTCAGGACCCGGTTTTATGTGGCTGCCACCACTGAGTAAATGCCTTCTGGCCATGATAATTGCATTCTAATCTCTGTTCCATATTATAATTTTCACAGCTAAAAGATACCGAGGACCAATACGTTTTAATCAAGGGCTAAATAGAACACAACCTGTAACTGGGTATTTTATACACCTATATATATTTTTTCTTTCAAAAAATTTAGTCAGTTTATGAAGAGGCTGGAATGAGCTGTAAATTTATGGGTGACAAACCCTGTCAATGTCACCATGTTGGAAATGGGCTGAAGCGGGCTTATGAAAGGGTTGGGGGCTTTGTCTTCCATTTCTTTCAATGCTTCTATCTTATTCAACACAATGCTATCTCATTCAATGTTTCTATTCTGTTCCAAAATACAAGGTTAAAATTTATTTTTGAGCAAAATAAAAGATACCCTTAACCAATAGGAGAAAAAGAATCATCTAGTTTTTAAGACAAATTATCTTGATTTAACAGAAGCATGGAAACATCTCCCCCACCATGACGCTCTACTATTCGTATAAAACTGTCTGACTCTTGCGTGCTTATTTATTTTGTCCCTTTAATGCTCATGAAATTTGATGACACCTCTAAATCACTTTTAAGACCATACAAAAGAACCCAGGAAAATTTTAAGTAACGGCTAGGCCATCAGGATAAACCCCTTGTCTCAAGGATGAAGCACTAGAAACCCTCGTAATTCTCAGAGTGAAGAGAAAGCAGTGTAGCTCAAACTACATAATAGAAACAGCTGTTGGTCAACCAGCTCTGTCATTCAGAAAAGGAAGGAAATATATGAATATTGAGAAAATGCGTTAGCACACTTGACTGTCTTAATTTAGTCCTCAGATCTTTACAGCAAGAGTGCATATTTTGGAAATTTTAGGGAGGGATTAAACTAATAATTAATGTAATAGTCTGCCTTTTTTTTTTTGTGATACGCGGGCCTCTCACTGTTGTGGCCTCTCCTGTTGTGGAGCACAGGCTCCGGACGCGCAGGTTCAGCGGCCACGGCTCATGGGCCCAGCCGCTCCGCGGCATGTGGGATCTTCCCGGACCGGGGCACGAACCTGTGTCCCCTGCATCGGCAGGCGGACTCTCAACCACTGTGCCACCAGGGAAGCCCCAAGTCTGCCTTTTCAAAGAAGCATTTTAATTGATCGTCCAGTGTCACATTTTAAATCACAAGCGTGGTTTTAACTTTGGAAGGACCCCCATCTTCATTTGTTAACTTTTGGTTTGCTGGTTTTTCAAAGCGGTTTTCTAAAATTGATACTGTAGTTTGATAAATGAAATCTTGATAGGAGATGGGGCAAAGCAGAGAGATAGCTCAAGTTTTTGTTCAGTGCGTCCTTCTGTTTCCTGCATTTTTCTTTCCAATTCCCAGACAGGAGAGAAAGCAATCAGAAAAACTAACTGATACTAAGTTGTTAGGGATATGACAGATTAACTCTCAGGGAAGCACGTCTATTTGAAGAGGAGGCAAGGCTGAGACAGTCCTTACGGTGAAGAAATAAAAAGACATTAAGTAACTGTCCATTCTACTCACGCACCACCCCACTTGATTGTATGGCTAGCTCAAAACAGAAAAGATTCTACCCAATTTCAAGGCATTTAATCAAACTAGGTACTTCAGGATATCCTATCAAAAGGCATATCCAGTGGATGAATAATGCCTTTAAGTTCCACAGACAGATCTTACTCATTGCAGTGGGTTGCCCATTTAATTCATATGATACTCCTTACCTGAGGTAACTTAAGTCTTTCTTGATGTGTAGCATTATATGTGCTTTCCAAGTAGGTTTAAGAATACGGTATTTATCAGAACACAGACAAAATTTTCAAGAAAAGCTCGTATCCTATTTCATTGATTTTAAGAACAACAGCACATTTTTTTTACACTTCAATGTCTTTGAAGTAGCTCCTTATAGCCTCTGCCAGCCAGGTGGCAGCTGTTGACACCTCTGGTAAGATCAAGAGTCCTCCAGCATCAAAGCATCTTAGACTCGACTCTTGACTCCGCATTCAGTTAAACAGAGTATTTCATGCTAATCTGGCTTTGAGGAACATCTGTTACACGTTTATCTTAAAATGGTCCTGCTTACAATCACATCTTAACAAAATGTCCAACCAAATAATGTATTTACTCTATGTTGTTATATAGAGTATGTCTATGTGACACAAAAAACATCTAGTTAATTGATTGAATCAAACAACTAGTTGATTTAATGGGGGAAAAAAATCAACTGAAGTTATGTAGTTCTACTGACTGTATTACGAGCATATGGATCTTTCACTGGAGGTATTGAGGCATTTATCTCTGTGGCCTGCTCCATAATTAAGAAAGATCTCATTTACTGGTGATTCTCAGCCTAGGAACAGGGCAGAGAGCCAAGGGACTCACTCATCTCCAGCTCCGGCAAAGGGACAAGTGACTTCCTCTCTCCAGCGGAGAAGCACTGCCCTAGGGGCCAAGTGTGTCTGGTGGGGTGTGTCATGTCACTCTGGTGTGTTAGGGTGGTAAAAAATATTGAGAACCAGTGGAGAGTATAATCTGTATAACTCAAAACAAGTTGGGGCGGAGGGAGACCACCGTTTGATAATTTTCTCCAATAGCCCCAAGGATATTTATCCACAAATATGATTAGAACTCAAGTTGTTTACTGCCTCCTTATACACCAGAAAATTGCTATTGCATTTCACAGTCATTATTCTCAATGCCTGAAATCTAACTTTTTTCAATGAATACATGTGGAATAAATGAATGAATCAATGAATCAATGAGTGAATGAATGGTACTCTCACAGGTTAGTTTTTCTTTTTTTTTTTTTTCGGTACGCGGGCCTCTCACTGTTGGGGCCTCTCCCGTTGCGGACACAGGCTCCGGACGCGCAGGCTCAGCGGCCACGGCTCACGGGCCCAGCCGTGATCTTCCCGGACCGGGGTACGAACCCGTGTCCCCTGCATCGGCAGGAGGACTCTCAACCACTGCGCCACCAGGGAAGCCCACAGGTTAGTTATTTTATAAAAACATACATCCTAATGTCATGTTGCAAAGCTCACACCAAAAAACCCTTCAAAATGTTAAGCACAAAGTACTCTGTCACGTTCTTTGGTGTTATAAGATTTTTTTTTGGTAATGGAATTATTTAGGATTGATGGTTTTGCAGTTAAAGTACACTTTTAAATCAGAAATTAACTTTTAATATATGACTTGGTGATGATAATACTGAGGTATATAAAGTGTAGTTGCCTTCTTATAGGCAATATACTTGATTAATTTTGAACAATTTAACAGTGAAAGATTAATTAAGAATTTCATCCAGTACAGGCCATCTTTCTTTTCCAATTACATTCCTTTAGAGTCACTAAAACCGTTTTAATAATTGTACTGAAAATGCTAGAAAGTATCAAGATAATACAGTGACTCAGCGAGAACAATAAAATTCAGGGATGTGGCACTTTGATACTTGGAGTATTTAACACTGTGGCATATATATAAGCCTTCTGAACTCCACTGGGTTATTATAACTGAGGAGGTCTAAAATCAGCCTTCATTTTTTTTAGCTATATAAGAACTACTTTTTATTAAATATCTACTTGAAAATACTTTGCTGGAAAACGAAAACGGTATTAAGAACTCCTCTAATCAGATGCTAGCAGGTTTCAAGCTTATGCTAACATTTTCTCAGAAGATACATTCAGTCGAATTGTCTTTGAAACAAAAGAATACCTTATACAGCTGTAAACTTGACCCTCAAGGACATTTTACAGTGCAAAGGCAAAGCTGAAGTTCGAGTTCATGGTAAAATTGACTATGAGACTGAGTACAACGTACTAATGATGAATATACGGGACAATTGTTAATTTCGGGGCTCTTTCATACTCTTAAGCTAGAAAGACAGTTATTCTAAAACATTCCTTCTTCTCATATATTAACTTCCCATATATTTCCCATAGACTAACATACTAAATTATTAGTCATTTAAGTATGTAACTTCTGATGTTTCTAACTTTGGTCATCAGGATCCTAATTTTAATGGAATAGAAATAGTTGTCAGAAGTTTAGCAATTATGAAAGCTTCCTTCCCTTATTTGGTTTCTGATAAACAAGTTGCAGTAAGAAATCCTGGTTGCTTCAGAGCAATGGAAATAAGTTCTTGTCCTAAATAACTGCTCTAGTATTCTCATCAACTGGATTGAATCAGGTCCATTTCGTCCTGTATTAAAAATATTAAAATAACCCCAATAAAAAATGATGCTACTTGATAGACAGGCTTTCCAACACCGCCA
The DNA here is from genome assembly GCF_963924675.1 of Phocoena phocoena. NCBI lineage: Eukaryota > Metazoa > Chordata > Mammalia > Artiodactyla > Phocoenidae > Phocoena > Phocoena phocoena. The sequence continues at coordinate 11,014,767 of NC_089235.1, forward strand.
CGAAGAACAGGCTTTCAAGGAAGACCTGGACTGCACCTGTCTTAGCTATTCACATTACAAGTGGTTCACCTCTTTGAATCGCATTTCTAAAGTAGTGCAGTAATAGTAATGCCTCACTGACACATAGGAAGTCCCCTAGAAATGAGAACAAAGACTATTATCAGAAAAGTGTCTTCTTAAAAGAAGGTACTTAGATCACTATCAAAGCAAAGTTGAGCAAGTTATTTAATGCCATCGAGTGGCTCACAGAATCAGAGTTTGTATTAGAAACGCTGAATGATTCAGCTTTAAACAAGAATGCATTAGTATGCATTTAGAATCTACACCTGAATAACTCAAAATTCATATGCTACTCAACATATGTGTGTACCAAACAAGCCTTCAAGAGAGAAAATGAAAGCCTCAGAGTTCTACTAAGATAATGCTTTCATCCTTAATGGAGTTCATTTTCATTTAGTTTTGAGGGTCCCTAGAGGCCAACGAAGTGAATATCCGAGCCAACATTATTTCCCAAATTCCAGAGTCTATTATCTATTTCAACGTATTTGTCTGATTCAAGTCCCCATTCCCCTGATAACTGACTAGTCAATCAGCTTTCTGATGTCATCTCCAGGTGAAAGTTTTTTTCTAGGCAAAGGTATAAACCAAGGGGGTATATTTGGGACTGAAGAGTAACCTCTTCCTCTCTTTTGAGTGAACAGAGACCTCACCAACCCAATCGGACTAGTAAAGCTGTTTAAAATCTTAACAGATTCTACTGCAGGCATGACTTGCAACCAAAAGCTCATCACTGGGAATGGAATTCATCTGTCATTGGAAACCAAAAGTCTCTCCAATCACTGATATGCAATGCTCTGCTGGAGAGT